>NC_035442.2:40856280-41226280 GCF_002127325.2 Helianthus annuus
ATATTAGTTTTTTAATTTTATATGTGAAATCTTATTTATTTTCAAAGCATAACATATTTTTTTATATTTTTTTTTCTCTATGTGCGCTTTTCTTAAAAAAGCCCACGTTTTTTTGCGCCTTGCGCCTAGGCTCCGGGCGAGGCCGATGCGCCTCGCCTACGCCTTGCGTCTTTGACAACATAGAATTAATTGTTGCAAAAAGTGATGCACGAGATAGTGAGTGTATGGATAATAATTTGAGTTATTGCCAACTTTTCATTATGTAAGGAACCATCACATAAAAATTCAAGTTAAAATATAAGAATTTAATGTATGATTTTTTAGAGTAAAATGTCATTTTCATCCCTGAGTTTGACTACTTTTGCGACTTTTGTCCAAAGGTTTGTTTTTCCGCATCTGGATCCAAAAGGTTTAAATATTGCCATTATCATCCGACTCGTCAACTCCATCCAGTCTTTAACGTTATGTCAAGGGTATTTTCGTTTTTTAGACATTTTTGTGATGATTGAAGGGTTTGGCTGGGGAGAAAGTCAACAGAGGTGGATCTTTATTTGTTATAGTGTTTTTTATTTTAATAAAAATGGCTAAAAAGACGGAAATGTCCCTCATTTAACTGAGAAAAATGGATGGAGTTAACGAGTTGGATGAAAATGACAAGATTTCAAACCTTTTGGATCCAGATGCGAAAAAGAAACCTTTAGACGAAAGTCGCAAAAGTGGACAAACTTTACTCTTTTTTTAATATCATTAAAGTCTAACAATGAAAATGTGAGTAAAAAAGAGAGGTAAATTTCCTTACGTAATTAGTTTTGCCGCAACACATATGAAACTAATTGTTT
The DNA here is from genome assembly GCF_002127325.2 of Helianthus annuus. NCBI lineage: Eukaryota > Viridiplantae > Streptophyta > Magnoliopsida > Asterales > Asteraceae > Helianthus > Helianthus annuus. The sequence goes on from NC_035442.2 coordinate 40,857,120, forward strand.
AGACCACTAATCAGTCATAATCTCACTTTACCAAAACAAATGAAACTGGGGGTAAACCGTAAACAAGAAGGGTAAATAAATACTTTTAATATTTCCTAAACTTGAAGTCGTAATTATTAAATAATCGGTTTTAAAGCATAGATCCAAACAACCCACAATCTTACCCATGTGGTGTAGGCATTCCAAAGTTCCGTTGAATATTCTCTTTGGTATTTCTACCCTTTTGATGACCCATAAACATAAATCGCCTGCCATCTATTGTTCCAATTCCCGTCACTACAGCTGGATCATCATAGCCCGCCCGGTCACCATGAAGCTCAACAAACTGTAAATTTCAATATTTCAAAAAGGGCATTTAATATTTTATCAAAATTTGTAAACTTTAATTGCATAAATTACAAAAGAAAAAACTTGCCTTATCAGTAATGTTGAATACATGATCAAGAAAAGTTGGTCTGTTCGGGTGTCGTGCAATATTGACTCGTTGTATTGGAGTCAAATGTGTATAGAGATCTTTAAGAGCCTGCAAAAAAATTACATAACAATTAAAAGAAATGATAGATTAACATGATAATTAAAAAAAAAAACAATTACATAAAAAAGGGTAACTAAGTTATTTTATTTTACCCTATTCTATTGCAGCTAGTATTAAACTTATAATCCAAAACTGATCATATAATCAGATAATTAGAAGCCGAATATGTTCATCCAAAACACTAAAATCTAACAAGAAGCAACAATAAAAAACAGTTAAAAATATAATTACTTATGTAGTTAAATTGAAACGAACATAAACAAATGTACATAAACGAACAAAAATGAACATAAATGAACGAACATAAACGGACCTTCAAGAACATAAATGAACGAACAAAACGTGTGTTCATGTTTGTTCGTTTTGTTGAATGAACAAAAAATTGTGTTCATGTTCATTCATTTATTAAATAAACGAACATTAACAAACTTCCCACCGAACAAGTTCACGAACAGTTCATGAACATTCGGTTCGTTTACAGGCCTACCTGCTGATATTTGTTCTCTAGAGAGATGATTTGATCACTGAAATCCAGACCCGTTTCATTAGCCATCTTTTGCACCTGAAAACATATAAAAAAAAAGTTTTTTCTAAACATCTTACACGCATACCTACAAAGCAAGCATATTAAAAAGTAAAAAAAAAGTTGAGAATTTTACATCAATGATTTTCTTCTGTAAATCCATAAGCGGTTTCTCGAATTCTAATGTAACAGGCTTCGGTTTTTCCTTCAAAGGCTTAAAAGGGGAAAGATGACTAAGAACTCCACCCTTCACATTGGGATCCGGATCCTGGGGCCACGGGTATTCGTGTTTCTTTACTTTCCTTACTTTTGCAACTATATTTAAACCCTTTCGCCTCGGGCCCACATGCCCTTTGCCTAATGTTTGTAGAGGTACACCATTAACACCGTTAATAGAGCTTCGTAGAAGATCAGAAGCCGACGTTGCAGAGGACAAACTCCCAGAAAAATTAACGGGAGATTGTGATACCGAAGCCATCTTTGAACCCGTAAAGAATAACTTCAAATTCTCGCCCTAATTGACCAGAAAAAAAGTAAAAGAAACTATTGAAAATTGAAGAAAAAGACATCAAGATGAAGAAAACTTTGGATATATATATATATATATTAGCAAAAGTCAGCATTCTAGTTGAACTCCCACCAAATCTCAAATTTAATTTTACCAGAAAAACCAACTACATCTCACTGTCGAATAAACATCGCATACAAGACACGAAACTCAAATCTTATTCATTTCATACTAATAATATCATCCTATTGAGCTATAAAAATACACAAAAAAAAAAAAAAAAACCCCAGAAATATCAATCAAAAAAACATGAACAAAAGATCTATACCAATAATCATAGTGTTTGCATATAATAGCCAAACATTTTTAGAAATATCTCAATCAATAAGAATAACATTTTCCTGCCAACAAACAAATCAACAAAAAAACACCTAATATACTAACATCATGGCACTATATTTAGAAATATATAACACACAAATTTGAGCTCCTGATTATCTGATTATCCACACAACACTAACTTCTAAGAACCTGAATTACAAGCTATGTTCACTTTCGACAAATCAAACAGTACAAATACCCAAATCAAGCTAAAATAGTAAAATCAGCTTAACTTTAACCAAGATTGCCTAATCAACAAAAAACCCACCAATCATTCCCCAATCAAGACTCCAAAAACACATCAGAACACAAAATATTATAACAATCAAGTGAACCCAGATAAATACCTGCAGATTTCAATCTCAAAGACTATAAAGATCCGAACTTTATCACTTTTGGGAGAAGGGGTTCTGTTATCGCCCCCTTAGGACAAAGAAAGACGCTAATTTTAAGAGATTTATTGGAAAGAAATGAGGAGAGAGAGGGGTAACATAGAGAAGATCGTCACTGGTTTTTGGGTTTTTATGTTCGATAATTCTTATGCGGTTTGAGCCAGCTATGATCCGCTAGGCCGTTGAAGATTAGGTGAACCAATGTGAGCAGTAGGCTGGACCAGGGTCGAACCGGTTTTCACACGAGTGGGGATTAGGGGTTTACACGTGTGTGGTAACGATGAGTTCTATGAGATGTTTCATTGGGGTCTACTACTAGTTTTATAAATTTAATTGTGTGCATTATTTGGTTGATGCTTTACACTTGTCAAATCCACATGTGGATAAATAAATTTGTTTGAAGTTGGTTTGGGTTAATTGTTTGGAATGAAAATTTATCATTGATAATTCTATAATTAGTACTAGTAGGGTGTCCGTATAATGTGGCGGGGGTAGGGGCGGACCTAAGCTACGCCTAAGTTGGGCGGGCGCACCCTCGGGAAAAAAAAAATTTTAGTGTTAAGTTCCGTCGAAAATCCCGTCCGCACCCCTTGGAATTTTTCGTCCGCACCCCATGGAAATTTCCTTCCGCATCTCTTAGCTAAAAAGTGTTATCAACTTATATTTTAAAAATATTCTTTAGTAAACTCTTATTTTATAAAAAATACTACCTACATTATATAACTTTTAATACCTAAATAACTAAACTCAAATACTCAATACATTTAACTAGCTCACTACTAAGTCTTAGCCCAATAAACAAACCCAACAAATCAACAATATTTCAAACTAAAAGAAAATAAACAAGCCCAAAACCCTTACATATTCTATCCTGCTCTCTTTATCGTCCTTGCACGCCAGCGATCAGAACATCAACAGCGACAACAGTGAACAGTCCAGCAGCCACCATACCACCGCCGATCAAACATGGGTAAGTTTCTTTGTTATTTTTGATGATTTTTGGTTGATATTATCCACCTCCAGCAGCCTATTATAGCCGCATACTAACCATAGTAGACATGTGCTTCGTTTTGTTTTCATTATGTTATGGTGGGTTATATTTTGTTAGTGATGATATTTTGCCTTTTTTATAGCCGTATACCACAATATGTTTAGCTTTTTTTAGTGAAGAACGTTTGGCTTTTTTTATGGTGTATATGTTGTTTAGATGATTTTTAGGGTGATTTACATTATGATATTTAGGGCTTGAATAGTTGATACATTATGTAATATGTTATGGAGCCATGAACATATAGTCAATTTGTTTGTGATAGCCGATAGGAACAATGAGCAGCGACATTATGGCGCGATTTCTCAAGAGGAAAGTTGATACGTCTTCCGGATTCGTTGATGTGGATACTTGCGTAATCGAATTGGCGATGAGAATTTAAGTGAAGGTTGTAAATGTTATATAGAGAAAGAGTTGCCTAAGAAAGTATGTTTAGATGATGTTTTGGATAGATTTCAAAAAATGAAAACCCGTAGGACGACGTTTTAATTATGTTTGTAACAAGGTTTGACGTGTTTTTGATGATTATATAAATTTAGTTCTTTTGTTTTACATGACCCGACCCGAACCGACCCGATACGAACCGATTTTTTATTTATATAACTTGGGGCCTAAAATTTTTAAAAATGTTCCGCACCCCCATAGAAAAATTCCTGGGTCCGCCACTGGGCGGGGGCGACACTTTGCATTGTGACACTCGTTTCTGATAGTTTTCTTATTAGTATAATAATTATGATAATATTATTGTGGTGGATATATGTCATAAGTGTTACACATATGTAAAATTTTGTTTTTTTATAAAAATTAATAATCAAAAGACAATAAAATATTGTTTTTTTATAAAAATTAAAAATCTAAAGACAAAAAATAAAAGATAAGTTGTTATAATTGTAAAGTATTTTATTTTATTGGTTAAATTATAAAGTATAATTTTATTCTTTAAAGTTCATAACTTTTATTAAATATCCACATAATACTAATCCAATACACTTTAAGTATAAAATTTTCGTTTTTATAAAAATAAAAAATAGTATTTGACTCGTAAGTACGTTTTAGAGCTTTAACTTAAATTGTTAAATTTCGGTTTTTTTACAGATATAAAAAATTTATATTCTTATAAAATTTCAAGAACTGTTTTTATAAAAAAAGGATGTTAAGAGTTTATATCTTTATTAACTTTATATCATACTAAGTTCAGATTTTTAGTTCCTAACTAATCTTATCTATATGAGTCTACTTTTAACTTATAATCCCTAAAAAATATGCAGCACAATCTACCATGTATCTAGTCAAATTGGTAAAGAATTCTTTTGAAACTAACTAATATTATCTATAACAATAGTTGAACTTATAATTCCTAAAAATTAGCAACACATTTTAATATTTATCTACTAAAGATTGTAAATTTCTGGAGTATTTTATTTATATTAGTTGTAATAAAAAATGTTTATAAAAGAATTATTTTGTTATAAAAACAAAATGTTTTTCTTAAAAATAAAGTAATAAAAACTGATTTACACATGTAAAGTTTCGTTTTTAATAAAAGATAATAATCAAATGACAAAAAATAAAAGATAAGTTGTTATAGTTGTAAAGTAAGTTTATTTTGTTGGTTAAATGATAATGTTTATAATTTTATTCTTTAAAGTTCATAACTTTTTTTTTAAATATCCACATGGTACTCATCGAATAAATTTTAAGTTTAAAATTATTGTTTTTATAAAAATAAAAAATAGTAGTTGACTCGTAAATACATTTTACACCTTTAACTTTAATTGTCAAATTTTGTTTTTATATATATAAAAAATTATATTTTTATAAAATTTTAAAAACAATTTTTATAAAAAATAGGATGTTAAGAGTTTATATCTTTATTAGCTTTATATATAGAAAGTTCAGGTTTTTAGTTTAGCTTTAAAGTTTATTACTTTATTATTTTTTAATTAAGAAATACAAATTATTAGATTAATATCTAAGAATAACTGCAATATTTTATAATTTTAACTTGACTATATCTAACTGCAATATATATTTATGGCAACTTTAGGATATTAACTTATATAAGTTCAGCTGATTTGTAAATTTAGGATACTAAGGGGCTGTTTGGTAGCCTCTGAATGGTCATTAAGAGGATACCTCTTAATGGAACCATTAAGAATTAACCAATGAGAATGTAGAAGAATGTGACATGTGATGATTTACCATTCAGAGGTTACCTCTTAACCATTCAGACTTGAGGTTACCTCTTATTCATTCAGAGGTTTTAAACCATTAAGAGGTAGCATCTGAATGGTCATTAAGAGGCTACCAAACAACCCCTAACTTTATTTTGAACTTTATTAATATGATCAATAACTGCATTATATTAACATCAAAAATAAAGTTCAAATACAAAATAAAATCTATTCATACGTCTAGATCAAACATAACAACTGAAAATAAAAAAAAAACATAAAAACACTTGATAGATTTCATATTAAACTGCATGAAGTCTATTTCGCTTCTAAATTGACACTCGAGGTATTTTTAATCGGGTTTTCTGGTTTGTGCTTGAATCGGCAGTATTTTCTAATTCCTCTTCTTTGTCATTGTCATCAGAATCGTCTAAATTAATAACCTCACTCCATTTTTATTCAGAGTGTCTCTTGGATCTCTTCCTTTTAAGTCTCAAACTTCCGATCCTTAAAAAGGACAAAAATTGAATACAAAAGTTAAAAAAGATTAAATAAACCTTAAAATTACCTTTTCACTGAATTCACGTTGAAGATTAGACTTGTACGGACTAAACATTGCACCATAAGGAATAATATCAACACTTTTATCACCATCATCCTGCAATAAACACACATATAATAACATAACAAACATGTTAATATGAAAGATATACGCAAAAATAATACTTAAAAACCAGCAAAATCAATACCTTAGAAGCCTGTTCGACAAATGGGTTGTTTAAATTAGCAAGTTCATCATGCAACTGAATCTGAAAAATCAAATAAGTTAACATTCACATAAAAGTAAATAAAAGAAAACAATTATTCATTGCTGCGATATAACAGAATTGACCTTAGAATTTTCAATCTCGCATGCTTGGTTTTTCGCAACAATTGAATTCAGATTTGGATCTATTTTTTAACTTTGTTTAGCAATAGATATAGGGTGTCCTGCTATGTATTTATAGCTATGCAGTTAATCTCGGCGATATCTCGGTGATATCTCGGCGATATCTCGGTTATCGGCCCCTCACCAAAATATCGGTTTCCGATATCGGTCAACGATAATATCGGTGGTCAACGCCGAAATATCGGCCGATATCTTGCAAAACCGTATCGGTTGTCTCGGCGATATCTCGGCTGGCCCAATTTTGTATAAAAAAATTCTGGATTTCAGCAAAAAAACGAAAAACAAAAAATTCTGGATTTCAGCAAAAAAACGAAGTTAAATTCTGGATTTCAGCAAAAAAACGAAGTTAAATATGGTATAAAAACTGCCTCACGCGGGACCCGGGGTTTCGGAGCTGCATTCGTGTCCGCAGGATGCGCGGGCACGCATGAGTTCAACCAAATTTCCAGCTCAGAAACCCATTTTTTTGCACCCCCCCTGCTCGCACGGGTAGGACTTGTGGTAAAACATGCCATAAAGCTACAATGGAGTAGTAAATGCTTTACCTTATAAACACCCACTCACTTTGTTCCCACACCAATGTGGGACAAAGTATTTACCACCTTTTGAGACTTTCATTCCCACACCTAGACTTTCTACCACCTCTTGTATATATATATAAATTTATATATTTATGCATGATATTAGACTTCTAGTATATATATAGGCTCTAGATATGAATATAAATATAAATATATATATTTATGCATGATATTAGAAATTACCGATATCTCACCGATATCTCACCGTGATAAACGATATCTCGTATATCGGTCCTTGACCGATAACCGATATTTTTCCGCATTAACTGCATAGATTTATAGTAGTAACTATACAAGTGCATTAGGGTTTAATTTTAGATTTGTCACCCCTTTATTTAGGAAGTTTGTTGTGGTTAGTTTTAAGTTTTTATAAGATATATCAAAGTATAGATATTAGGTTGTTTTAATAAAAATAAAATATGACACATAATATCTTCATTTTATGTTATGGTACTTTTAATTCTTTTTGTTTTTGTTTTTGTTTGCATAGATGGAGCACATCTTTGTAGATTAGACACATTAGATTACATGTATTAATTACTTGTACATTAAAGCATTATCGACTTGTACCTTTTAATCCGTGCGTCGATATTGAACAAGATAACTACCGAAACGTCGACAAAAATGTGTAGGGATGAATTGTAACTAATTATCTATAATTAGTTTATAAGATATGTCAAGAAAAAGTAAAAAAAAATATAAGTTTGTTGTGGAGGGATGAATTGTAACTAATTATATATAATTTTGTTAAAACATTAGGGATTTAAGTGTAATAAGTTTAGGGACTAAAAAATAAATAGTATTTAAAAGACCAAACCACCCTCATTTTATGGGTCTTTCTATAAATAAAGGAGAGAAAAGTTCTTATTTTTTGGGTATCTTAAAATACCCCTCACTCATACATTATAATATAGTATGGATATGTTAATAAGTAAAGGGAATAAAAGAGTGGTTAATGATGTGTATCCACCACTAGTCAACCACTTATCACTCATCTAAACACGTAAGGAATGAATAGTGGTTGATGATGTGTGTATAACACCTGTCAACCACTTTATCATTCATCTAAACATGTATATAGACACATGACACGTATCAGCTTGCCACAACCAACACCACAAACAACCCCTCCTACATATTCATTAACTGCCGGATCCACAACCCTAAATAGTTCAGAGGAGGTTGGACACCACACACACCGAACCGACAACCCCAAATCACCATCTTTGTCTCTTTTGAGAGGGAGTGAGGACAAGCGTTTTACGATTGAAATCGGCAACAACGTCGGAACCATCACCACGATAGTCGCCACGCCATCTTATCCCAATTTATGGCATGTCCGCTACTCCGGCATGTAGAGTATGTTTGTTCAGGGGCATTTTCACCACCGGGTTTTACTGCCATAGGCACCACACCCACCTCTACACCACCGTTGGGCACTACAGCCACCATCAACATGTCGCCCCCGCCACCAGAAATAACTGATCACCTGCCATTCTTTTATATTTGCTAAGCCACCACCACTGCCTCCAATTCTTCGCATTAACACGTCGCAACTTCAGCGTTGGTAATCGCTAGCGGTGGTGTGGTATTAATGCTATTTGTTACGGTTTTACGCCCCCGCCGCAACGCCGGAAGACCTAATACTAGTTAGATTTAATAAGAACATACTACTACTTAGAAATTTATTTATATATTTATTTACAAAATTGCAATGAATAATAACTTTTGTTTTCACCTATTCACCATCAAACTTTTATATTTTTCATCACCAAAAGAGTTCAAATTAAACATCGAACCAACAGAAAAAAAAACAGAAAAGCAAACCTAATCAACTTTGTAATTTATCATATATTTAACTTATATTTTTATACTTTCGAAATATTTTAACTTTTTTGTTTTATTTTTAAAATTGAATTTATTCTATTATAATATACATTATATACGTATTTAACTCATTTAATTTTTAAATAATTCGTTTTTTTGATAACTTACGTTCGTTGAAAAAACGAAATGTGCAGTTGTCTGTATTTTTTTCAATGTTTATGTATAAATTTTGTTGACAGCATGGGTTGCTATACGAGTGCCAGCATCGTGTTGTCACCCTGAAGAACCGAAACAATTTTAACTAAACAACATCGGACCGGTAATATCTATGTAAAACCCATGTCAAACCAATTTACAACTTTATCTATTTACTAGTGGGAATACTCGCGCGTTGCGGCGGGTGCGTCTAAAATTTATAAAAAAAAGAAACCAGTGTTGTGTCAAGTTTTGTGCGATTGAACAGAGGCAGAGGGCAAGGTGAAACCCTAGTTTCACCAACTTCATCAAATTCAGTAGGAATCTCAATGAAAATCGGATGCATGAACCCCAATTTGCAAACATCTAACCTTGTTCAGTAAAGTGGTAAGTCGAATTCTTTGATTTGGTGAATTTTAGGAAAAGGGTTTTTCATCTAATCATGAAATTATGCAAACATGAGTGTGATTTGAAGTTATGAATGCAAGATATGATAGGAATCATGTTTGATTTTAGCATTTTGTTTGAGTTATAGCAAAAACCCATTGGGTGAGAAGTTAACACAAGTAGAATGATCAAGTAGGATTATGTGTAACACCCCGTGTTTTCGAATGTCAAAGTCAAAGTCAAAGTCCAAGTCAACTTTGACTTCTTTGACTGTAATTAGTCTATTTTATGTTTTAATTATATTATGTGGAGTAAGTGTTGTTAATCAGAATGAATCGAAGTAATCGAATGTTTAATCGACGCGAACCGATTTACGACTGTGAATAGTAGGAAGTAACAATGCGATAAAGTTAACTAATCAGTAATCAAACCGATCTAACCATCATCGAACTCGAATCTCGAATTACGCGAACTTTGGTTGTTGTTTTACGTGTGTGTGCCTTATGTGTTACCTGTGCGTGTTTACTTTATGTTTTGTGTGGTGATCAGTCGAATCAATCGAAACTCGAATCGAAACTCGAAACTCAAGTCAAATGCAATCGAAATCAAATTACGATGAATGGTAACGTAAGGACAGGGTGAAATATAGATGATTGTATGTTAGATATAGTAGTTGGGACTGAAAGTAATTTGAATAGGAAACTCTATCGTATTCGTACCGTCTTCAATCGAAACCGATATATCGAAAATCGTCGCACCGAACACTCGAACCAGGCTGTGGATCGATCGGGCTATCAGCCGATCGAACAGCCCAACTGATCGGACGGACTGTCCGATCGAGCAGGCTGTCCGATCGGGATGTGTCACACCCCGATTTCCTCGTGTCTCACCGGTGGGCCCGGTGGGGGATTACCGTGACGATGTTGGCAACAATATAGTCAAACCACACAATTATATAATGCACAGCGGAAGCATAAGATAAATATATAAATTTTCAACCTCTGATTGTAATATCAAAATGTATTACAGAAGTTGAATATCCACAGTGGATCGTAAATACAGATAAAGTATTGTTCCATTAGATACTGCAATCAAGCTTGCGAGGCTTATCCCGACGCTAGGGAGCTAATACCAGCCAATTACGTTTAGGTACCTGCACTTAATCTTTTTGGGAAAAATACGTCAGTTTACACTGGTAAATACATTCAACTGACACATTTGAAAATGTTTATTAAAATTGATTTGAATGCACAAGGCACAAACTCTTTTATAACTTGGGAAAATAAGTCAAAAGTATTTACCTTTGCAAGTATTAATCCTTATTTTAGATCAAGTCACCGATAGCTTTTACTGGGGCCCCTAATCTGGAACGAAGGTTTTAATTAACCTCTTAGAATCCTAACGGTCCTTGTATTAGCCGTAGCTTAAACCGGTTGATTCCGATATATAGATATGGTTAATTCGCACGAAAAGGCGAAAACCGTGAATGGAGTATGATTTGGACCCAACAAGTTCAGAGACTCGTTTTATATGGGTTTATAGTTCATACTCTGGATTTTGGGGTTCAAATAATATAATTTGACCCATATCGGCTATTGCACGAAAACTAGTTCCATGAGCCGTACCGTGTTCGCAAATAGGCGAAACGGTTAACCATAAGAGTCGTACGCTTATTTCCTAAGTCAATATGCCTTAAAAGTATTTTGGTATCAGTAGGATACCTTCCGTAATGCCCGTAACGGGTCTAAGTTTATATTATGCCCCGTAGGGGCTTTTCGGTCATTTTAAAGACTTTAAAAGAGCTTTTCGGGTTCTACAGGAAATCTGAGTTTCCCGAACAGTTTATAAAGTTTAAAATACTTTATTTACTATTTAAAATCAGTGGCAACTGGAATCGGGTCAAAAGACCTTGTAGAACTCCCGTTTTGGCCAAAAAGGGCATATTCGGTATTTACCGAACCGTAGCCATAACCGCAGGTTATGAGCAAGGTAAAATTTATTAAAAATCTTTAAAATTCCCAAAATATTATTTTACCACAGTGGGTAAAAGTTTTGGTGACGAAAACTTGGGTTAGATGGGCGTTATGCTAATTGCGCCGTTAATTACAAAATTTTCTTAAAAGTGCGCCTTTTAGCATAACTCTCATTCTAGACCCCGGGTTGACGTGAAACTTTAAGGACATGCTTATAATTTAATAAGCAAGGTTTTGGTCCGTTCACGTGTCCGAAATACTCGTTTTAATTTTAAAAGGCCGTTACGGTCAACTTTTAGGCGAATGACGGAATTGCGCAAAAGACTCGGATATCTCATGAACCGACCACAGAGGCGTATACCAACATGTGACCTGGTCCTAAGAGAGTCCTAAGGTATATTTATACCTCACTAAAACGGGTCAGAACTGAAGTCAAAACAAAAGTCAAACTTTTGCGATATTCGGCTCCTAACCGGTTCTATATAGTAAATGATCGATTCAAACGAGCGCAAACATGTTTATATACTTATTATCATGTTTTATGATTGTCAAAACAGGTTTCATAACATATACATTACAGATTATGCTTAAATCGCTAAAATAGCTTTCTGTTGACTTTTTAACCGCACGTTTGACTCGATAATTGACATAGTTAGAGTGGTGATCAGGGGGAACCATTTTAGAGGTTTAATACCCACATAAATACCAACTCATAACCATTTTTGATTCGTCATAAGACTGAACCATTTGCAAGATATTGCAATGACAATCGTTAGTTACGACGGTTGCGTTTATGAGCTATAACTATGGAAATGTGAAACCAAAATGGTTATGAACGACTTACAGAAGGTAACTCTTGATTAGAGAACAGAAGAGAATGCTAGGGAGCTCTTGAAATGATCAGTTGTAAGTGTTTTGTGTTGTGTGATTTGTTATGCACAAGGTGTGGCTATTTATAGCCAAAGGAAGCAACTTATGATCATTACAAGCACTACAATCATTCCAGAGCTGATGGGTAGATGTCCCCTAAGTGTATGGGTTGAGCATAGGGTGCCCATGCCCCATAATTATGTGCATGATCGTTCACAAGCTCCAAAAGTCAAGAAACTACAATTTTCTGCATCTGGGCGTCGTACGCGACCCGCATGGACATTCCATGCAACTCTTACGCGGGTCGCCTGGGATCAGAAAATCAGACGCATAATAGAGGAGGCTCGCGGCCCGCCTCAACTTATGTTTAAACCTTACGCGGGTCGCGTGAGGTTATATTTTCTGAATTTTTCAAATCTTTTATAATGATTACAGAATCGGGCCATTAATAACGAAATCTTTCGTAATGATTTGCCTGACCTTTCGGATTTGAAGGGGTAACTTTGCGGTTTGGCCCTCGGTTATTTACCGATAGGGGCCTCATGTTAATTACCCGCATTATTAAGTCCCCGGTTTATTTATTAATTGTTCAGAAAGCCTTAACTTTCATTATTGACGCTTTTAACCTTTCTTTTACGAATTCGATCGTAACTTTCTCGTTTCATATCGAAACTTCGCGGAATTTATATATATTATTTTAGTGAGTGTATAATACTGTTACAAAGTCTTGGGAACGTTAAAGGGTCACTCAGAGGTATTATTAAACATGTTGACACAGTTAACCCCTGTAGTTTGTAATCTCTCACTTTCTCCCGCGTTTTGTTTTTGTACGATCTATAATTTATTCGTTTGAAGGTTTAAGCATTATTTAGGGATACTATACAGTATATTCACCCTTGTTGACATTTATAACCCTCGAATTTATATACTTTCAAGGTTTGTCAAAATTAGTCCTTTATTTATTATAGATGCCACGTGTAAACAAATGACACGTGTTAACACATCATTGGACACAAAATTTCGAGGTGTTACATCCTCACCCCCTTAAAATAAATCTCGACCCGAGATTTACTCAAATAAATAGGGGTATTTTTCTTTCATTGTAGCTTCGACTTCCCACGTATATTCAGGACCTCTACGAGCATCCCATTTGACTTTTACAATCGGTACGTGCTTTCTGCGAAGCTTCTTCACCTGTCGATCTTCAATCGACAAAGGTTTTTCTATGAACTTTAAGCTCTCATCTATATGCACATCTGTGTGTGGAATCACCAACGATTCGTCGGCGAAGCACTTCTTGAGATTGCAGATGTGGAACACATTGTGAATTCCATTGAGCTCTTCAGGCAAGTTTAGTTTATAGGCAACTGATCCGACTCGTTCAATGACCTCAAAAGGCCCTATGTATCTCGGACTCAGCTTGCCCTTCTTGCCGAAACGCATCACCCCCTTCCAGGGTGACACCTTAAGTAATACCTTTTCACCCACTTCGAAGTGGAAATCCTTACGCTTTGGATCAGCGTAGCTCTTCTGCCTATCGCGGGCAGCCTTGAGACGTTCCCGGATCTGGACAATCTTGCCCGTCGTCTGGAAAACAATCTCTGGTCCCGATAATTGGACCTCTCCTACTTCCGCCCAACAAACAGGCGATCTGCATTTCCTACCATATAATGCCTCAAAAGGCGCAGCCTTTATGCTGGTGTGGTAGCTATTATTGTAGGAGAATTCGATCAGGGGTAGGTTTTTATCCCAGTTACCACCTAAATCGATCGCACATGCACGTAGCATGTCTTCTAGCGTTTGGATGGTACGCTCACTTTGACCGTCCGTCTGTGGATGGTAAGCCGTACTAAAGTTCAAACGCGTGCCCAAAGATTGCTGGAAACTCTTCCAGAAGTGAGATGTGTATCTAGTATCCCTGTCGGAGATAATAGACACAGGTATGCCGTGTAAGGCTACAATCTTATCAACATATAGTTGGGCTAACATATCGGAGCTATACGTCTCCTTGATGGGTAGAAAATGAGCTGATTTAGTCAGCCTATCGACTATGACCCATATTGTATCGTTTCCTTTCCTGGTTTTGGGTAACTTGGTTATGAAGTCCATAGTTACACATTCCCACTTCCACTCGGGAAGTTCAGGCTGTTGTAGCAAGCCAGACGGCTTTTGGTGCTCGGCTTTGACTTGAGCACAAGTCAAGCACTTTGCTACATGGGCGGCTACAGACTTTTTCAAGCCTATCCACCAATAATTTGCCTTTAAGTCTTGGTACATTTTATCAGCACCAGGATGGACTAAGTATTTGGAACTATGGGCTTCCTGGAGAACAACATCTCGTAGTCCCCCATAAATCGGAACCCATATACGTCCATTCAGCCTAAGAATTCCATCCTTGCTAAGAGTCAACTGCTCCGCAGTTACTCCCAGCTTTTCATTAGGATAATTAGCTTCCAACACAGCCTCTCGCTGTGCAGCCAACATCCTTTCAATCAAATTATTTTTTAACTTCAATGCTCTTGGCATTGATTCGAATGGGTTTTACCCTTTCTTTCCTGCTCAATGCATCGGCGACTACATTCGCCTTGCCGGGATGGTACCTGATTTCGCAGTCATAATCATTCAGGGTTTCCATCCAACGGCGTTGTCTCATGTTCAACTCCTTCTGGTTGAACAGGTGCTGGAGGCTTTTGTGATCAGAATAAATCACAAATTTAATGCCATAAAGGTAATGCCTCCATAACTTAAGTGCAAATACAACGGCACCCAACTCCAAATCATGGGTGGTGTAATTCTTTTCATGCACCTTTAATTGCCTTGAAGCATAGGCAATCACCTTGCCCTTCTGCATAAGCACACACCCCATGCCCGTGTGTGATGCATCGCAGTAAACTACGAATTCATCTGTACCCTCAGGTAAGGTCAACACAGGTGCGTTGCTTAGCTTCTGCTTCAGTATTTCAAAGGACTCTTGCTGCTTCGGGCCCCAAATGTACTTTTCTTTCTTCTTGGTCAAGGAAGTCAAGGGCGCAGCAATCCTTGAAAAATTCTCAATAAATCTTCGGTAGTATCCTGCTAATCCCAGGAAGCTACGGATTTCGGTAGGCGTCTTTGGCTCTTGCCAGTTCATGACTGCCTCTACCTTAGCGGGATCCACTTGGATACCACGCTCACTTACAACGTGTCCTAAAAATTGAACTTCTCGTAGCCAGAATTCACATTTCGAGAACTTGGCGTAGAGTTTCTCACGTTGTAGTAATTCGAGAATGCAACGGAGGTGCTTCTCGTGGTCAGCTTGATTCTTGGAATAGATAAGGATATCGTCGATGAAGACTATGACGAATTTGTCCAAGTACGGCTTGCAAACGCGATTCATGAGATCCATGAACGCAGCCGGTGCATTTGTGAGCCCAAAAGGCATCACTAGGAACTCGTAATGACCATAGCGAGTCCTAAATGCAGTCTTGTGTACATCTTCATCTCTGACCCTTAGTTGATGATAACCCGACCTTAAGTCGATCTTGGAGAAGTAGCTTGCTCCTTGCAGCTGATCGAACAGATCATCGATCCTTGGTAAAGGATATCTGTTCTTTATGGTAACTTTATTCAGTTCTCTATAGTCGATACATAACCGCATCGATCCGTCCTTCTTCTTTACAAATAGGACAGGAGCTCCCCAGGGAGATGAACTAGGTTTGATAAAACCTTTCGCCAGCAGTTCATCCAACTGGGTCCTCAGTTCTTTCATTTCCGTTGGAGCTAATCTGTAAGGTGCTCTTGCTATCGGAGCTGCTCCAGGAATGATGTCAATTCTGAACTCCACTTGTCTATCTGGTGGCAAACCAGGTAGTTCTTCAGGAAAAACCTCGGGGTATTCAGAAATGACTGGAAGATCCTCGATCTTCGGCTTTGGTTCTTCTATTATCACCTGAGCCATGTAAATTACACAGCCTCTGTTCAAACACCTTGAAGCTTTCAGCATAGATACGTCTTCGGGCAATCCGTAATGCGTATCCCCTCGAATGGTAAGAGATTCACCACTCGGAGTCTTTAAAACTATTTGCCTCTTGCCACAAATGATTTGGGCCTGGTTATGGGATAACCAGTCCATGCCTAGTACGATGTCAAAACCCGCAAGTTTGAAAGGAAGTAGAGATAAAGGAAAAGAATGGTTCCTAATGGATATTTCACATCCTTCTAGAACGGTAGAGACGGTTTCTATTGTTCCGTCTGCTAACTCTACTTCGTATTTCACGTCAAGGGTTTTGATTGGCATATTTAGTAGTTGGCAAAATTTCTGGTCTACAAAGGACTTGTCAGCGCCAGAATCGAACAGTACTCTTGCAAATATATTATTTACGAGAAAAGTACCTGTAAGCACATTGTCGTCCTTGACCGCTTCCTTTGCATCCAAGCGAAAAACTCTCGCGTTTGTCTTCTTAGTCTCTTCTGCCTTCTTGGCATACTTCGGGCAATTACTCTTTATGTGCCCCTTTTCATTACAATTAAAGCAGGTTGCGTCCTTTATCTTTTTGCACTCCACTGTCTTATGCTCCTTGGACTTGCATAGCCCACAGGGTGGAATCCTTTGTTGCGACTGTGAACTAGACGCAAGCCTACACTTCCCGGAGTGAGGTTTCTTGCAGACCTTGCAGTGAGGTCTTCCATCAGCTTGCCCCTCCTTCTTTGCCTCCGACCCTCTTTTGCCCTCACCGTTTCCACGGTGCTTTTTCCCAGACTTTCGTGAGGTATCATCCTCACGTTTTCGCTTTTCAACCTCCTTGCTCCTTTGTGCCCTCAGACGGACAGCATCAAGTGTAAGAGACAAGGAGAGGTCAGTAACTGACCTGAAGGTCGTCGGCCTAGAGGCCTTTACGCTGGCCTTGATCGCCGGCTCTAAGCCCCCAATGAAACGGGCAATCCTTCGAGGTTCTGGTGTCACAAGATATGGCACCAGGCGTGACATAGTGTTAAAGCTTGTCAGGTAAGCTTGACAATCCAGGTTTGTCATCACCAGTGAGACAAAATCAGCCTCAATCTTCTCAACCTCGTGCTGAGGGCAGTAGTTTTCTTTTATGAGGGTAATAAACTCCCCCCATGACATTTTGTACAAGGCAGACTTACCTGAAGCCTGCACCAGAGCTCTCCACCATGCCAGGGCCTCGCCCTTGAATGACTGGGACACAAACTTAACCACGTCCCTCTCAGCGCACCCGCTGATGTCCACAATCGTGTCCATCTCGTCTAGCCAGGTGATACAGTCAACCGCACCTTTCTCCCCTGTAAATTCACGGGGTTTACATGATACAAAGTATTTGTAGGTGCAACCCTTAGCACTCGACGCGTCAGTATATTCTCTATCGCGGTGAACGCTGTGCTCAGTAGACGAATGCTTGTCGTCATCTTTCTTGGGTTCAGAGGGTGGTTTGGAGTGTGTCTTTGGTTTAGAGGGTGGTTTTGACACAGTTCTGCCTTGAGACTCAGTATGTTGACGATCAATAGCTGCCTGGACAGCATTGTTGATCAGAGCCTTTAGCTGTGCGCCCGTCAAATGTACTGACGCATTGTCGTAGTCATCTTCGTTCGTGTGGCTGTTCTCTCCATTGGGATCCGCCATTGTAACTTGAATCTGTTACAGAAGATAACAAAATTTTAATTTAGGAGATTATTATGTGATTGTCTTTTATGACAATTTGTCAACCATGGTATAGAGACCATATTCGGTTAACTTATTAGTTCATTACATATTAGGATCTGAATATATCCTATTTTAACTATATAAATAGTATGGGCGGCATAAAGCCTAATCACGATGATGTTTTATAATATTAGCCGAGATTCCAGAGAATCAAAGGCATAGAGAGTTGAACCGTAGTTCTTTTATCTCTTTCTGACAGAGAGTCATAGACTACTACTGCCTTTTGTCTTATAAGACAATTATTATGGCCCATAGGCACTACACCTCTAATGGATGTCTTAATATGGTTGGCCCGTAGGCACTACATCACTAATGGATGTTTTGATAATATTGGCCCGTAGGCACTACATCACTAATGGATGTTTTAATAATTCTGGCCCGTAGGCACTGCATCACTAATGGATGTTTTAATAATACTGGCCCGTAGGCATTGCATCACCAAATGGATGTCTTTATAGTACTGGCCCGTAGGCATTGCATCACTAAATGGATGTCTTTATAGTACTGGCCCGTAGGCATTGCATCACTAAATGGATGTCTTTATAGTACTGGCCCGTAGGCATTGCATCACTAAATGGATGTCTTTATAATATTGATCACCTTCATTGGTGATTTAACCCACGATCTGTATATCATTTAGTTGGGTTTTGAAATCCTCAAAGGATTATTGTATAAGAATGACGTGCGTGATTATAACGAATCACATCTGCCATGAATGTTAACATGCGTACAGAGGTTAACAGGGAATCAGAATCTTTTCAGCTAGGTCGTACCATCTTGACTGATCTTAAAAGACCCCAAGCTAGGTTTCACCCCCTTAAGATTCTTTATTAGGCAGATCAATATAAAAGGAATGGTTTTGATTTATTTTTATATATATTAAAACAAAACTCATAACATACATTCCGAAATTTCAAATACAATTACATATTGCCCTAAACGGGTCTTTCAAATAATACATACCTCCATAGAGGTTTTATAATAAGTGACAAGTCCACGCAGGGACTAGTACAAGATAGGTGTCCATGCAAGGACTAAAGGTAAGTCCACGTAGGGACTGAAATACGATAAGCTGTCCACGCAGGGACTTATTTTAAAGTAGAAATTACATTCATACTACTATTAAGGGCTAGTGGTCACGTTTCTTCTTCTTGCCCTTTAGTAGATTCGCCAAACCCTTGAGAAATCCTCGGTGGCTTTTCTTTTCTTCCTCGAATTCTCTCTCCACACGATCTAGTCGATGGAGTATTTCTTCCTGTTCAGGAGGAGAGAATCGTGGTTGTGGCGCTTGATGCGGAACTGGAGGTCTGGGAGGTATTGGATACCCATGAGCTGAGTAGTCCGGTGGTCCCATGTTTCCATGTGCTCCGTCAGGGTAGCGCGCATTATATCTAGCCGACACCACATATGGGTCGCGCTCATAGCCGTAGTTGTATTGTGCTTGCGACGGTTCAAACGGGTTGTAAGCCGTTGGACCTGTGTAAGCTGGTATGGGTTGGTCATACCCAAATGGTGGCGAATTTCGTGCAGTAGGTGCGGAGTTCGCTTCTTGTATAGGACTTGAAGGTCCTTCTTCATGTAGTGGCGGATAGTGGCTACTACTAGAATGTCGAGGAGTGCTGAAGTGGTTACCCCCTCCTCCTCGTGTAGACATACGAGCATTGGTCCTCCTACGCCTCGGCGGATCAGGTATTACTGGTTGTGCCGGTGGCGGAGGTGGTGGCGTAACTGCCTCAAAGCGTGAATCCTCAGAGGGATCCTGTGGATGTCTCGGTTGCGATGTCTGATGAGATGGTGTGTTGTACCACTCATGTCGGTCAAACAAGGCCATAAAGCTGTCTGGGCCTTGATACTGCGGACCATGATATGAAGATCCATCAGATACTTCTATCGGATGCGTGGGCGTACCACGAGCTGGTTCAGTTGGATCCTCATCTTCCTCCATGGGATCTTCAGAAAAATGGTCTTGTGGCCCTAGTGGAACAAAACCTGAAGGTTCCTGTATGTAGTCAGCCGGATTAAACTGAGCTACGTAGTATGGAGTAGGGTCGTCATAATTCCGGTGCGAAACCGAACGTTGCAGAGGTATGAAGGAAGGTTGTGGGTTGTTGGGATTATTTTCTGAATCTGGCCCAAAGGAGTGCCGGTAGGATGGCGTTGAGTTGTGCGAAGTGGAATGCCTCGCTGGTTCGTAAAGATCTCTTCGTCGTTGTGGCTCTTCGCTCCGTGTCATCGAAGGATGTCTTGTACCAGATGGTCCAGCTTCTTGATCGTGATGTGTCACGATTTCTCCTCGGCCTCTTCGTCCCCTTCCTCTTCCTCGGAATATAACAGGTGGCATTTTCCTGCTCCAAAACTTATTAAAAATCAATTTGGAAAATAAAGACAAAAATGGAGTAGTAATCCGAATTTTGTCCTAAGTTCTTGTCTAGACTCAAGTATGTGCAATTGTGTCACTGAGATTAAACACAATAGGATAGTGTTTAATTCACTCAATGTTGGCTCTGATACCAACCTGTCACACCCCGATTTCCTCGTGTCTCACCGGTGGGCCCGGTGGGGGATTACCGTGACGATGTTGGCAACAATATAGTCAAACCACACAATTATATAATGCACAGCGGAAGCATAAGATAAATATATAAATTTTCAACCTCTGATTGTAATATCAAAATGTATTACAGAAGTTGAATATCCACAGTGGATCGTAAATACAGATAAAGTATTGTTCCATTAGATACTGCAATCAAGCTTGCGAGGCTTATCCCGACGCTAGGGAGCTAATACCAGCCAATTACGTTTAGGTACCTGCACTTAATCTTTTTGGGAAAAATACGTCAGTTTACACTGGTAAATACATTCAACTGACACATTTGAAAATGTTTATTAAAATTGATTTGAATGCACAAGGCACAAACTCTTTTATAACTTGGGAAAATAAGTCAAAAGTATTTACCTTTGCAAGTATTAATCCTTATTTTAGATCAAGTCACCGATAGCTTTTACTGGGGCTCCTAATCTGGAACGAAGGTTTTAATTAACCTCTTAGAATCCTAACGGTCCTTGTATTAGCCGTAGCTTAAACCGGTTGATTCCGATATATAGATATGGTTAATTCGCACGAAAAGGCGAAAACCGTGAATGGAGTATGATTTGGACCCAACAAGTTCAGAGACTCGTTTTATATGGGTTTATAGTTCATACTCTGGATTTTGGGGTTCAAATAATATAATTTGACCCATATCGGCTATTGCACGAAAACTAGTTCCATGAGCCGTACCGTGTTCGCAAATAGGCGAAACGGTTAACCATAAGAGTCGTACGCTTATTTCCTAAGTCAATATGCCTTAAAAGTATTTTGGTATCAGTAGGATACCTTCCGTAATGCCCGTAACGGGTCTAAGTTTATATTACGCCCCGTAGGGGCTTTTCGGTCATTTTAAAGACTTTAAAAGAGCTTTTCGGGTTCTACAGGAAATCTGAGTTTCCCGAACAGTTTATAAAGTTTAAAATACTTTATTTACTATTTAAAATCAGTGGCAACTGGAATCGGGTCAAAAGACCTTGTAGAACTCCCGTTTTGGCCAAAAAGGGCATATTCGGTATTTACCGAACCGTAGCCATAACCGCAGGTTATGAGCAAGGTAAAATTTATTAAAAATCTTTAAAATTCCCAAAATATTATTTTACCACAGTGGGTAAAAGTTTTGGTGACGAAAACTTGGGTTAGATGGGCGTTATGCTAATTGCGCCGTTAATTACAAAATTTTCTTAAAAGTGCGCCTTTTAGCATAACTCTCATTCTAGACCCCGGGTTGACGTGAAACTTTAAGGACATGCTTATAATTTAATAAGCAAGGTTTTGGTCCGTTCACGTGTCCGAAATACTCGTTTTAATTTTAAAAGGCCGTTACGGTCAACTTTTAGGCGAATGACGGAATTGCGCAAAAGACTCGGATATCTCATGAACCGACCACAGAGGCGTATACCAACATGTGACCTGGTCCTAAGAGAGTCCTAAGGTATATTTATACCTCACTAAAACGGGTCAGAACTGAAGTCAAAACAAAAGTCAAACTTTTGCGATATTCGGCTCCTAACCGGTTCTATATAGTAAATGATCGATTCAAACGAGCGCAAACATGTTTATATACTTATTATCATGTTTTATGATTGTCAAAACAGGTTTCATAACATATACATTACAGATTATGCTTAAATCGCTAAAATAGCTTTCTGTTGACTTTTTAACCGCACGTTTGACTCGATAATTGACATAGTTAGAGTGGTGATCAGGGGGAACCATTTTAGAGGTTTAATACCCACATAAATACCAACTCATAACCATTTTTGATTCGTCATAAGACTGAACCATTTGCAAGATATTGCAATGACAATCGTTAGTTACGACGGTTGCGTTTATGAGCTATAACTATGGAAATGTGAAACCAAAATGGTTATGAACGACTTACAGAAGGTAACTCTTGATTAGAGAACAGAAGAGAATGCTAGGGAGCTCTTGAAATGATCAGTTGTAAGTGTTTTGTGTTGTGTGATTTGTTATGCACAAGGTGTGGCTATTTATAGCCAAAGGAAGCAACTTATGATCATTACAAGCACTACAATCATTCCAGAGCTGATGGGTAGATGTCCCCTAAGTGTATGGGTTGAGCATAGGGTGCCCATGCCCCATAATTATGTGCATGATCGTTCACAAGCTCCAAAAGTCAAGAAACTACAATTTTCTGCATCTGGGCGTCGTACGCGACCCGCATGGACATTCCATGCAACTCTTACGCGGGTCGCCTGGGATCAGAAAATCAGACGCGTAATAGAGGAGGCTCGCGGCCCGCCTCAACTTATGTTTAAACCTTACGCGGGTCGCGTGAGGTTATATTTTCTGAATTTTTCAAATCTTTTATAATGATTACAGAATCGGGCCATTAATAACGAAATCTTTCGTAATGATTTGCCTGACCTTTCGGATTTGAAGGGGTAACTTTGCGGTTTGGCCCTCGGTTATTTACCGATAGGGGCCTCATGTTAATTACCCGCATTATTAAGTCCCCGGTTTATTTATTAATTGTTCAGAAAGCCTTAACTTTCATTATTGACGCTTTTAACCTTTCTTTTACGAATTCGATCGTAACTTTCTCGTTTCATATCGAAACTTCGCGGAATTTATATATATTATTTTAGTGAGTGTATAATACTGTTACAAAGTCTTGGGAACGTTAAAGGGTCACTCAGAGGTATTATTAAACATGTTGACACAGTTAACCCCTGTAGTTTGTAATCTCTCACTTTCTCCCGCGTTTTGTTTTTGTACGATCTATAATTTATTCGTTTGAAGGTTTAAGCATTATTTAGGGATACTATACAGTATATTCACCCTTGTTGACATTTATAACCCTCGAATTTATATACTTTCAAGGTTTGTCAAAATTAGTCCTTTATTTATTATAGATGCCACGTGTAAACAAATGACACGTGTTAACACATCATTGGACACAAAATTTCGAGGTGTTACAGGATGCCTGGCCGATCGGCCAGCCCTTTCCTCTTTTGGAGCCTATAAATAGAGCTGTCATTGTCATTCTTTCCGCTTTTGGAAACTCTTGACCGACCAACTCGTGCTCCTAACCTTTTCTCAGATTTCTTCCAATTCCGGTAAGTTTTCATCCTAAATCTTGTACTTTCTTGATCAAAACATGCTCCTACACCTTTCTATCTTTCAAATCTTGATTTCTAACCGTGAAATCATCAAGATCTAAGCATTCTAGGATGATGTCATCATGGTGTTCTTCAAGAACATCATGTTTTGGCCTTAATCTACCATGAATAGCTCGGATCTAACCGATTTCCACATAGACAAGCTAAGATCTATCAAAGATCTAAACATTTACATGATGTGAAGGATTGAAAGGAAGATTTCCAAATTTCTTTCAACTATTTTACACTCAATGCCTTCAAACCGGTAGAAACGGAGCTTGAGTCAACTCACCAAACATTCTAGTGGATGAGTGGTTCAAGATTCGGATTCTATCTATGAGGTTCCCCGATTTCGGGTTAAACTTCAAACTACCGTTCCGAACAGTTTACCGGCCGGACTTGGGTGATTCTTGTCCGAGCAAGGGAAACAAGTAAGAACGAAGGTTCCATGGTTCAGCTCATTGTCAAACTACCTCAGTATAACGTCAAATAATCAGAACAACCAAGTGTTAGATGAATAGGCCGACCAGGTCAGGATGCTGGCCGAACGGTTAGGCTGTTCGAACGAACAACCCAACCGATCGGACACGCCGACCGATCGACCAGGCCAGCCGATCGGCTAGCATATGGCCCCCACATTTTGACAACTCCATGAAGTGTAGTACTGAGCGAGGTAATGTTCGATCGAACGAGTTGTTTGATAACATTACTCATCGGATCATGAGATACTATGCTTCAACCCTTAATCGATTTTAAATTCGTTGGACATATTGGAATGCCACTCGATCGAGCATGCTGTTCGATCGAGTATGCTGTTTGATCGAGTGACATCCTGTGCTGAGGACTACTACTGAAGTTCCTAACCGATCGGTTAAGCCGGCCGATCGAACATACCGTTCGATCGATCGACCTGAAAGGTAAGAACACTTCATTGTTCTCAAATACTACAACAAAAACTTCAAAAGGTCAAACCATCATACACAAACACATCCTACTCAAAGGAAGAAACAATCCACTCGAACAGTCCAGCCGATCGAGCCTACCGGCCGATCGAACAGACTGTCCGAACGAATCTTCCAGCCGAACGAACCACCCGTTCGATCGAACCTGCTGTTCGATCAACCAGGCTGTTCGACCCATTACACTTGTTTCCATTCTACGTGTTACTCATCGCTATGCTATTGAACTATTCAGGCTAACCGTACTCTCACGCGCTCCCTTCAATCCATCAATCAACCGCTGTGAGTATACTCGATCCCTTTTTGCTTTTAGCACTTTTGGGTGTTACATACGTTACTTATATCAAAACACAATCGATCACACTACTCAAACTATTTGAACGCTAACCAATATGCATGTATTACTTGACTAAATGAATGCTTGTTGATTGTGTTTACACGTGGAATGCTGTCTACCTGCCTTAACGACGTAGTACTATAGTTTGGACTCAGCACCCGTTCACACGGGGGTTGTTAAGGACAATTACTTGCATGGATTACGGTGGTAATCATGTATTGCGAACTGTCTCGGACAGTCAACCTGCAGTCACTGGTATCGATAGGTCCATGTCGATAATTAACATGCTTCGTTTTCCTCTGTGTACGTGCTGGTTATGCATAAACTATTCGAACTCTATATGCTATTATCAAACTTGTATGCTCACCTTTACATTATATGTATTGACTTTATTTTAACGTATGTGACAAGTGTTTAAGATGTTTGCTTGCTAGGAAAGCGAGGCTAGAATAAAGCTCTAGAGGCCCCCAACAAATAGTTGTCTGTCAGGAAAGAGCAACTAGAGTATAGTTATTTGTAGATCTTGTCAGGCTGGGTCTTTAGGAGCATTTGAACAATATTTATTTGTTTTATTTAAATCTGAGTTGTCGGAACATAATGTTTGACTAGTTGTTATCTGTAATAATTTGTTTGTTATTTGGGACACGGTATGGGACGTGTTATTTAAACAAAATAGTGATGATAATTGTTATGGAAACTTCTGGACAATCTGTTTCGCTCAGTGCCATGCCCCGATGATTCCGCCATCGGTTGGGGTGTGACAGATTGGTATCAGAGCCATAACTATAGGGAATTAGGCAGGACACGACCTAGTCCGGGTCGCTGTCTTAGAGACCTAGGCTATAGTTAGGAACCAACAGACCAAGTTTATGTGCTATATTCTGATATTCTTCGCTATCACTGCACTCGAATTTTCAAATAGAGTCAAGCGATTTAGTCGAGATTAGGTGTGAAAGCCGCAAACTCTCGACTAAATTGTTTGATCAATGCTGATTTTTATCTATTTATCAATGATATCGTCATTATTTTCGATAACGAACGAGGAGAATTATACCAAATCAGGAGTGAAATCCATATTTTGATGAATAATCTCCTCAAATTTTACTAAAACAAGGAAGAAATTGCTAAGCCAGGGGTGAAACCCGAATCTTGGCAACGTATTCCAACTTTTACTCATCTCACCAAAGCCTCGACGGACTCCAACGACCTGAACTCACAAGTACGACCTAGGGAATACGCGTCGAATGCCCAAGAATCGAGGCAGAAACGCGACCCCGAAAGTCGAAAAGTGACGACAAGTCTAATGCGAATAGTCGAATCGCTTTGGGTAGTCGATGTCTAGTAGCCGCAGACAATCCACTTCTCGATTTTATGTGTTTCGATTCTGAGCCCGCAACCGCAGACTCGGATGATTCGTCGATTTTATGTGCTTTAAGTGTGTTTACCTGTTTATGTGTTCTATTTTGATGTTCGCTCGATTTTTGCTATCACTTTGATCGACACACACGATTCGCATTGCTCTTCTATCTTAAAACGGTAACAAGTCGTTACAAATCTAGGCAATACTATGCTTCGATATACGCTATACTATACTACACTCGACATGCTATACGATACTATTCGATATACTATACACGATCGCTATATACGAACGACGCACGAGCTTTGAATGATAGGTTTCTGTATTCTGACTGCTTCCGTGATTCTGTGCTCTATGTGCTTCTGTGAATCTGTGCTCTATGTGCTTCTGTGAATTTGTGTTCTATGTGCTTCTGTGATTATGTGAATCTGTGAATTCGTGTTTATGTGATTATGTGATACGTGTTTCGACGTATTTCTAAGCTTTAGTAAGTAGTAGACGCGTGAGGTGAGATACGATTGTTGTGTCTGAGACCTACGGCGATGTCTATTGTAGACCATGTCGTCATCTGGACACCGAACCCCACTTACCCGCCAAGAGAAGAGAGACATGCGTCTCGCTACTATCATTGCCAAGAGTGTGGCAAAAGCGGTGAGCGATGTCTTTGAAAACGCCAGCAAGTCGTCCGAGGAGTCGCGAATTGATGCTCCTAAGGATACCAACAAGACTGGTTTCAGCTTTAAACAGTTCAAGGTATGCGGACCAAAGGAATTCACCGGAGAAGATGGCCCAACAACTATGTTTCAATGGTTCGATTCTATCGAAGTCACTCTGCGCCAAAGCGGCTGTCCAGAAAATCTCCGCACCCTCAATGCTACAGGCGTCTTCCAGTCCCGAGCTCTAGACTAGTGGACGGCCGAACGAAACAAACGCGGGAATGATGCAGCTTATGAGCTGACATGGAAGGAGCTAAAAGCCATCATGATGGACGAATTCTGCCCTCCCCATGAACGCCAAAAGCTGGAGGATGAGTTTTGGAACATTAGCAGAAGGATGGAGATAACGCTGCCTTAACTGCACGCTTTAAACAGCTCAGCATCATTTGTCTCGATCAAGTCAAGACGTCAGACATGGCCATCAAGAAGTATATTCGAGCTCTACCCGATTGTGTTGCTGATTTCGTTCATGCTGCCAAGCCATCATCGACTGAAGAGACCTACCTGCTTGCTGCTGAGATCAATGACAAGCGGGTAAAGTCTGGTTTTTGGGATAAGCATACCAAGTCTCTGCACCAAGCCACCACCGCACCGACCGTCGACACCACCACTGCTCAACCCTCCAAGTCATCAACAAGAAAGAAGAAGCACAACAACAACAGCTCCAGCAACAAGAGCTGTGCTGTGACAACGACTGCTGCTCCTCTGCAAGCCGTACAGGCTCAGCAGCAGTCGCACCATCGACACGCTCCAGTGATCAATGCGCCGCCAGCTAAGCGCGCTTACACAGGTCCCCACCCGCTCTGCCTGACATGCTCATACCATCATACGGTGGGAATCGCCTGTCGTTTCTGCGCCCACTGCAACCTCTACGGGCATTTCACTGCGAATTGTTGTTGTGGTCCCCGTCAAGCCCCAGTTCAAGCCGCCGCTCATCAAGCTCTACTTCCAGCCCCTCAAGGCCAACCTGCAGCTCAAGCACCCGCGGTCAATGCTCGAGTCTGCTTTGCATGCGGCGATCCTAACCACTTTGCAAACATGTGACCGAACAGGGTTGTGAAACAAGAACCCCAGCAGCAGCAACAGCAGTAGCCTCAGCAGCAACAGCAAGCAGCTCGTGCCAGAACCTTTAACATCAACGCCCGTCAACTCAGGCTGAAAACAACGTGGTTAATGGTACGTTCCTTGTGAATGGTATTTATGCATCATGTTTGTTTGATACTGGAGCCGATAACTGCTTTGTGTCGTTTGAATTCGAGAAGCTCCTTAGTCGTAAGCGTTCTTATCTCCCCTCGTCATTCGAAGTCGAAGTTGCTACTGGAAGAACAGTTGCCATTAATTCCGTTCTTTGTGATTGTACTCTCGAGCTCAACAATCACATCTTCCCAATCAACCTTATTCCGATGCGACTCGGAGGTTTTGACGTCATAGTAGGCATGGACTTTCTTCGTGAAAACCATGCTGAAGTTGTGTGCTCTGAAAAGATGATTTGATTCTTGCTCGCAAATGGTGATCTCTTATGTGTATACGGTGAAACAGCTTCGAAAGGTCTCAAGCTCATGTCGTGTATCCAAGCTAGCAAGTATCTCCACAAGGAATACAGAGCTTTCTTGGACAACATTGTAGTAGCGGAGGAGGAAAAGAAAAGGAAGGTTGAAGTCAAAGACGTCCCAGTGGTTCGTGAATTTCCTCAGGTGTTCCCTGATGATCTTCCCGGACTGCCGCCAAGTCGTGATATCGACTTTCGTATCGACCTCATTCCTGGAGCTAACCCTGTTGCCAAAGCCCTTATCGACTCGCGCCATCCAAAATGAGGGAACTCTCAAACCAACTTCAGGAGTTACTTGAAAAAGGCTTTATTCGCTCGAGCACCTCTCCTTGGGGCGCACCAGTCCTTTTCGTCAAAAAGAAGGATGGGTCGTTCAGGATGTGCATCGACTATCGGGAATTAAATAAGCTGACCATCAAGAACCGTTATCCCCTACCTCGAATCGACGATTTGTTTGATCAGCTACAAGGTGCATTGTGTTTCTCGAAGATCGATTTACGTTCAGGTTACCATCAATTGCGTATTCAAGAGGAAGACATCCCCAAAACCTCCTTTCGCACTCGATACGGCCACTATGAGTTCGTTGTTATGCCTTTTAGTCTAACCAACGCACCCGCAGTTTTTATGAATCTGATGAATCGCGTGTGTAAACCTTACCTTGACTGTTTCGTCATCGTGTTCATCGACGCTGTCTTGATTTATTCCAAGTCGAAAGCCGAACACGTGCAACATCTATGTTTGGTTCTCGAGTTACTCCAGGGGAACCAACTCTATGCCAAGTTCTCCAAGTGCGAATTCTGGTTGGAGGAGGTTCAGTTTTTGGGTCACATCGTGAATAGTCGGGGTATTCATGTCGATCCCACGAAGATTGAAGCAGTTAAAAGCTGGATTACGCTAAGGAACCCGTCTGAAGTTTGTTCTTTTCTCGGACTAGCGGGCTATTATCGACGATTTATCAAAGGATTCTCTAAGATCGCCGTGCCGCTTACCGCTCTTACTCATAAAGACAGGTCTTTTGTTTGGGGAACTGAACAAGAATCTGCTTTTCAAACCCTTAAGCGCAAGCTCTGCAATGCTCCTGTTCTCACGTTGCCAGACGGAAACAATGATTTCATTGTCTATTATGATGCTTCCAACCTTGGTCTTGGCTGTGTTCTCATGCAACGGGACAAGGTTATAGCTTACGCATCTCGTCAGCTCAAAATCCACGAGAAGAACTATACAACCCACGATCTCGAGCTAGGCGTAGTTATTTTTGCATTGAAGATTTGGCGTCACTACCTATATGGTTCCAAGTGTACGATCTTCACCGATCACAGGAGTTTACAACACATCTTTAATCAGAAAGAACTTAACATGCTGCAACGCCGATGGGTAGAACTTCTTAGCGATTACGACTGTGAGATTCGTTATCACCCGGGCAAGGCAAATGTTGTAGCCGTCGTACTCAGCAGACGGAGTTATTTGCTCAGTATTCGCAACCCCAAGCCCAACATAATCTCGAAACTCTCATCCGCGAAGCCCAACATGCCTGTTTTAACGAACGCACTTTGAAGAAGGAGATAATCTATCACGATGGAGCTCAGCTTGTAAGCAAAGCAGGTGGGATTTTCTATTATCTGGACCGAATTTGGGTCCCTAAGCGGACCGATTTGCGAAAGATTATAATGAACGAAGCCTACAAATCCCGGTATTCTATTCATCCCGGTGCCGATAAAATGTACCAGGACCTTCGTTACAAGTACTGGTGGCCGGGTATGAAACGGGATATCGCTCTTTATGTTGGAAGTTGCCTGACTTGTGCGAGAGTCAAGGCTGAACATCAGCGACCTTCCGGCTTACTCGAACAACCTCCAATCCCTATATGGAAGTGGGAGAGTATAGCTATGGATTTCATAACCAAACTTCCGCCCACGCCATCAGGTCACGACAACATTTGGGTTATAGTTGATCGTCTGACTAAATCAGCCCACTTTTTGCCAATATGGGAAGACTACAAGGTAGAAAGACTAGCCCGAATCCACACCGACGAGATCATTTGTATCATGGTACGCCTCGTGATATCATTTCGGACGGTGATGCTCGGTTTACTTCGCGTTTGTGGGAAACGTTTCAAGCGGCTCTTGGTACGTCGCTTAACCTGAGTACTGCATTCCATCCTCAAACTGACAGACAGACTGAAAGAACGATCCGTACTCTTGAAGACATGCTCCGCGCGTGTGTCATAGACTTCGGTGGTAGTTGGAACAAATACTTACCATTAGTCGAATTCTCGTACAACAACAGCTATCATGTCAGCATATAAATGGCACCATTCGAGGCTTTATATGGAAGAAGATGTCGTTCGCCTATTGTGTGGCACGAGATCGTCATTCCCAATTAACCGGTCCCGAGTTATTACAAGAAACGACTGACAAAATCCTCCAGATTCGAGACAACTTGTCGAAAGCCAGGGATAGACAGAAAAGTTACGCCGATAGAAGACGCAAGCCCCTTGAATTTGACGTTGGCGATTACGTACTCCTAAAGGTATCACCTTGGAAGGGTGTGGTCAGATTCGGCAAGAAAGGGAAACTAGCGCCTCGATATGTTGGACCTTTTAAGATTCTGGAAAGGATCGGAAAAGTCACCTACAGACTCGAACTACAGGAGGAACTCAGTAACGTCCACCCAACTTTCCATGTGTCGAACTTCCGAAAATGCCTAGCTGATCATGATCTAATTGTACCCCTCGACGATCTTCAGGTTAACGAAACGCTACACTTCGTGGAAAAGCCTGTCGAAATCATGGATCGCCAAACCAAGCAACTCAGGCGCTCACGCATCCCTATCGTGAAAGTCCGATGGGAAGGCAAACGGGGCACGGAGTTCACTTGGGAACTCGAAAGCGACATGAAGGCCAAGTACCCGCAGTTGTTCAAATAAAGATCTGGAGCGTCAAATTGGTAATTCACGGTGCTGTGCAGCTTCGAGCTTAATTTCGGGACGAAATTCCCTAAACAAGGGGAGGCTGTAACACCCCGTGTTTTCGAATGTCAAAGTCAAAGTCAAAGTCCAAGTCAACTTTGACTTCTTTGACTGTAATTAGTCTATTTTATGTTTTAATTATATTATGTGGAGTAAGTGTTGTTAATCAGAATGAATCGAAGTAATCGAATGTTTAATCGACGCGAACCGATTTACGACTGTGAATAGTAGGAAGTAACAATGCGATAAAGTTAACTAATTAGTAATCAAACCGATCTAACCATCATCGAACTCGAATCTCGAATTACGCGAACTTTGGTTGTTGTTTTACGTGTGTGCCTTATGTGTTACCTGTGCGTGTTTACTTAATGTTGAGCAGCTTAAACACAATCTTATGAGCGTGTCACAAGTCTGCGACAAAGTGAACTATGTTGAGCAGCTTAAACACAATCTTATGAGCGTGTCACAAGTCTGCGACAAGGGTCACTCGGTCCATTTTACCAAGAATGAAGCTTTAGTGCTGAAACCAGGTTTGAAGATACCGGACGATTGGATAGTGATGCGAGCGCCAAGGAGAAATGACACTTATGTCATGGACATGGGTGCTAAGGATCCAACTGCAGTGGTGGCATGTTTACTATCAAAAGCATCTGAAGCTGAATCGATGTTGTGGCACAGACGCATGGCCCATATTCACTATCGCAAAATGAACTATCTTGTTAAAAATGAGCTAGTGAGAGGGGTTCCATTGCGGAGGTTTCAAGTGGAAGACAAATGTCTTCCATGTCAAAAGGGAAAACAACACAAGAAACCTCATAAATCAAAAACAGTAAATTCCATAGATGCCCCTTACGAATTACTTCACATGGATCTATTCGGTCCAGTGAACGTGAGGAGCATAGGTGGAAAGTACTATTGTTTAGTTGTCACTGATGATTACTCACGTTATTCATGGGTTTTCTTTTTAGGTACAAAAGATGAGACAGCAGAGATGTTGATAGATCTTTTTACAAAATTGGAAAACGTCCATGATGCAAAGATCAAGAGGATAAGGAGTGATAATGGCACGGAGTTCAAGAATCGTATTCTGGATCTCTACTGTCTTCGCAAGGGAATTGAACATCAATATTCTGCTCCTTATACGCCTCAACAGAATGGAGTTGCTGAGAGGAAAAACAGGACGTTGATTGAAGCCGCTAGGACAATGCTTTCAGATTCTAAGCTACCAGTTCTTTTCTGGGGAGAAGCTGTGAATACAGCTTGCTATGTCCTAAACAAAGTTTTGACTGTTAAACGTTTTAACAAAACTTGTCATGAATTAATGTTTAACAAGAAACCAAACTTAGAAGGCTTTGAACCATTTGGATTACCCTGCACCATTGTGCGAAATAAAGATAAACAAAAATTCGGTGAGGTGGCTGACGAGGGCTACTTTCTAGGTTACGTACCTGGCGCGCCGAATAAAAGGGTTTTTAATCTAAAAACTGGTAAAATTGAGGTTGTGTTTAATGTTGAAATCACTTCTTACAAACCTCAACAGTCAACGAGTGGACCAGCTATATTATATGATTATGAAAGTGTCTTTAAATCATTTAATATTCCTGAGTTTTCCAATGCAGATGAGTCTCAGCTGATTCAAACAGTGATTGGTGATGATGAAGGCGAGTTCATGCCTAGATCGAATGTTGATACAACAGATGCTCCGGGACCTTCTCAAAATGCTGCTGATACTGATTCAAGTGACGATGAACCCGAACCCAATCAGGGGGAGGATTTCATTAATCCGTTTGCGGATCAGCATATTCAGGGGGAGGTTGGCTCAAACCTTGGTGACAATTTAGAAGTCGATGCTGTTGCTACTACACGAGCAAATAGAGATCATCCAGTTGACATGATACTGGGAGATCCTGCTGCAGGTGTTCAAACGAGAAGAAGCATAGCAGCGAATACAGGTTTATTTGTGTCGATTGAGAAGACTGGGATTGTGAACGAATGCTTGTATAGTTGCTTTATTTCCCAAGAGGAGCCGAAGAACATTCATATGGCTCTTAAAGACAATTCATGGGTTGAAGCTATGCAAGAGGAATTGGCCCAGTTTGCTAAGTTGAAGGTTTGGGAGTTGGTTGATCTTCCTAAAGGTGAAAGAGAGATTGGCACCAAATGGGTATTTAGGTGCAAGAAGGATGAAAGAGGAATAGTCACGCGAAACAAGGCTCGATTAGTTGTCAAAGGGTTCAATCAGCAAGAAGGGATAGATTACAATGAGGTGTTTGCACCAGTGGCGAGGTTGGAGGCAATTCGTTTGTTTCTAGCTTTTGCTTCATTCAAGGGCTTCAAAGTTTACCAACTAGACGTGAAGAGTGCGTTTCTTTACGGGAAAGTCCAAGAAGTGGTGTATGTCTCACAACCAGATGGGTTCGTTGATCCAGATTATCCAGATCGAGTGTACAAACTTGATAAGGCTTTGTATGGGTTACATCAAGCTCCCAGGGCGTGGTACGAGACACTGTCTACACATCTGATAAAGAATGGTTTTGAAAGAGGTCAGATTGACAGTACACTGTTCATCAAGAGGAAGAAGGAAGATTTTCTGCTGGTACAGGTGTACGTGGATGACATCATCTTTGGGTCATCTGATGAAAGCATGTGTAAAGAGTTCGAGCAGGTGATGAAGAGCAAGTTCGAAATGAGTGCTATGGGTGAGCTGTCCTACTTTCTGGGATTACAAGTTGAACAGAAGGCGGATGGGATGTTTATTCATCAAACAAAGTATGTGTATGACATTTTGAGTCGGTTCAAAATGAATGATTGCACTACTTCCAACACTCCCATATGTGAAAATCACAATCTTGGCCCAGATCATGAAAGTACTGAAGATGTTGATCCTACTCAATACAGGGCAATGATTGGTTCTCTAATGTACTTGACTGCTTCAAGACCTGACATCATGTTTGCAGTATGCTTGTGTGCCAGATATCAGGCGAATCCTAAAGAGTCACACATGAAAGCAGTGAAGCGAATTATTCGTTACTTGAAGGGGAAACCTAAACTTGGGTTGTGGTATCCAGCTGATAGTGATTTGACATTTGTTGCTTACACTGACTCAGACTTTGGAGGATGCAAATCGAACAGGAAGTCTACAACAGGTGGTTGTCAGTTCTTAGGAGGCAGGATCGTGTCTTGGCAATGCAAGAAGCAATCCTGTGTGTCTACCTCTACGTGTGAAGCTGAATATATTGCTGCTGGAAGCTGCTGCTCTCAGGTTCTCTGGATTCAACAGCAGATGCGCGATTACGGTTTGGATTTCACTCGTACTCCTATTATGATAGACAATAATGCCACTATTTCAATAACTAATAATCCCGTGAACCACAGTCGCACAAAACATATTGACATACGTCATCATTTTATACGGGATTGTGCTGAAAAGAGACTAATTGAATTGCATCGAGTTGACACAGAGGATAACCTGGCAGATCTTTATACTAAAGCATTTGACAGGGCTCGCTTTGAACACTTAGTCGAACTCAACGGGATGAGGAATCCTGAATAACTGGTTTTTCATAAGAATT
This sequence comes from Helianthus annuus, assembly GCF_002127325.2. Classification (NCBI taxonomy): domain Eukaryota; kingdom Viridiplantae; phylum Streptophyta; class Magnoliopsida; order Asterales; family Asteraceae; genus Helianthus; species Helianthus annuus. The sequence goes on from NC_035442.2 coordinate 40,892,333, forward strand.
TTTGTAAATAGTTTCCTGCTTTTCTTAAAAAATCAAAAACACAAAAAAAAAAAAAAATTGAAAAATCAAAAACATAAAAAAAAATAGAAAATCAAAAATGAGATATCACTGTGTGAAAAGAAGAAATGATAGTACATCAGCAAGTTAGACTGTCACACTGAACTTGAAATTAAATTGCTTAAGTGTGATAGCAGCTTCATTATATGATGTACCAGTAGGCAAAAAGCATGAAATAATCAACTTACCAATGTGATATAAACTTAAATGAATTGAATATGAGTGGGGAACACATTAGTGGTGTATGGTTTAATGACCTTAATTCTTGCGTTGATAGATTGCCAAAATCTGAAGTTTTGGGTCTTTATACTGTTATTTCAACTAGGGATATCTTGGCTGTCTGTCTGTTAGAACTAAAATTGTACATGACCCCAGGAAAGATAGTCACTTGGAATTAGCTCATTTCTATTTGAATGTCTGTATATTTCCCGATACACACAATTTTGATCTGATTCTGAAATCTTCTCTGAAAAAAAGTCGTGTACCTCCTCTGCTGCATCCAGATATATGCTGACCTGGAGGTGCTAGGCAACGACAGCTTCTGCTGCATCCAGATACATGCTGACCTAGCTGTACGTTGTCGCGCTATAGATCTAATACACCCGAAAGAGGCCCTCAAGTGCCCAAAAGAAACCCAAGAAACCTATATCAAACTGAGAAAATCTCATTTGATCTGTATATTATATCATCTCTACTAAAGATCTATTCTGTTCTCTTCTCAACCTATTCCCAGTTAAGATTTCAGAAATCTGGATTGGACTTGTGAAATATGTGGTAGGGAAGATACTTGCATGATAGAGTGTCCTGTTTATATTTCCAGGATTTGATTAGTATTTATTTGGGTGTTCATGGTTACGAAATCAAAACATGATAAAACAGGTTAAATGCAGAACTAGACACAGACAGGATATCTTAAAGGATGACATCAGTATACTCACCTACTACGATGAATCCTTGTGCATACCTTGATCGCGGGGGTACATCCTGAAGTGGGACACGCTAGTATATCAGAAAATAAAATTACCTTAATGTATCATATGGTAATGGTACTTGAAATGTTCATGCATTTTGTTTAAGTGGACAAACATACTGGTAATCGTCTTGAACTGCTTTTCACGAAAAATTAAATAAAGAATTATATGACTGTGTGAAACAGTTTGATTGTGCTGATATGATCTTCTTACCAGTGATTCTCACAAAAATAGAGTGTTTATTGTTTTTGTTATTTACTTGCTTTCAGAAAAATATAAAAATCCAAAAATAGTGTCTTTTTTCTGTTTAAAATTCTTAACGTACGGAAAACTGTTATTCTTGGAGGAATTGTTACTGATAGGGGGAGACGGTGTTAGTAAGTGAGTTCAAAAATTTTCAATCAGGCAGGTTCTTGTGTGTTGAACAAAAGTTTTCCGTGTTGGTGATAAATTGAAAATGCTTAATCTGTTATACAGTTTAACAAATCTCTTGAAAAATAATAATTTATTTAACTTCTGTTGAAAAATTCTTATGGTTTCTCGAGATGTTGGTTTATAGTGTTCAGATTGAAGCGGTTTGTTGCTGAGAAGTTGCTGTGAAGTGTGAAGATGAGAGTTTGATTGGCTGCATGGTAGAACCTCCTTTCTAAATTGCAGACAAGATTGAAGAGTTTGAAGATTGCTGTGCAAATGCTAAACTGGAGTTTACTCAACTGCTAACGTGTTGAAGATTTGGTGATTGGATGCATCAGCTTAGGGGGAGTCTGTTGCTGACAGAAGCTATTGAAGCTGAAGCTATCCAAAGACCAAAGACAGTGCAAGATTACTTGAAGATTGCAAGAAGACCGAAGACAATGTTTTGACTCAAGACAAAATTTTTATGAAGCTATTGTCAAGGGGGAGTTTGTTGGTGCATGTTTGTGACAACAGCTTAGATTTGGTCTTTGGATATCTTGTAATTAGTTAAACGATAAACAGTTAGCGGGTTTAGCTTTGTAATAGTTAGTTGTAATGTTTGGGCTTACTAAACCCAAGGAATTGGGTGATGGGGGCGAATTGGGCCTGTCCAATTCGCAGCCCAGGAGTCTTTAACCTAGCCCAGTTGTGAACCTTGTGTTATATAAACAAGGTTAGACATTAGGGTTAAGGTTAATCAGCCAAAACAGAGTTTGAGAGACATAATTTCGTGAGAGTGCTTGCTTGGACGAAATTAGGGTTTGTGGTTAGGGTTTGATTGATTGTAATCAGTCTTGATAGATAATCAATAAAACCCGGTTTGAAAGTGATTTGCTGTTTCTGTTTTCTACACGTTTTCTGCTAATTCTGATCAAGAGGATTCCGCACTCTTGATTGGAAAGACGATTCTGTGACGATCCATAACATCAAGGGGACCTACAGTTTTGTGTGGTGATCAGTCGAATCAATCGAAACTCGAATCGAAACTCGAAACTCAAGTCAAATGCAATCGAAATCGAATTACGACAAATGGTAACGTAAGGACAGGGTGAAATATAGATGATTGTATGTTAGATATAGTAGTTGGGACTGAAAGTAATTTGAATAGGAAACTCTATCATACTCGTACCGTCTTCAATCGAAACCGAAATATCGAAAATCGTCGCACCGAACACTCGAACCAGGCTGTGGATCGATCGGGCTATCAGCCGATCGAACAGCCCAGCCGATCGGACGGACTGTCCGATCGAGCAGGCTGTCCGATCGGGATGCCTGGCCGATCGGCCAGCCCGTTCCTCTTTTGGAGCCTATAAATAGAGCTGTCATTGTCATTCCTTCCACTTTTGGAAACTCTCTGACCGACCAGCTCGTGCTCCTCACCTTTTCTCAGATTTCTTCCAATTCCGGTAAGTTTTCATCCTAAATCTTGTACTTTCTTGATCAAAACATGCTCCTACACCTTTCTATCTTTCAAATCTTGATTTCTAACCGTGAAATCATCAAGATCTAAGCATTCTAGGATGATGTCATCATGGTGTTCTTCAAGAACATCATGTTTTGGCCTTAATCTACCATGAATAGCTCGGATCTAACCGATTTCCACATAAACAAGCTAGGATCTATCAAAGATCTAAACATTTACATGATGTGAAGGATTGAAAGGAAGATTTCCAACTTTCTTTCAACTCTTTTACACTCAATGTCTTCAAACCGGTAGAAACGGAGCTTGAGTCAACTCACCAAACATTCTAGTGGATGAGTGGTTCAAGATTCGGATTTTATCTATGAGGTTCACCGATTTCGGGTTAAACTTCAAACTACCATTCCGAACAGTTTACCGGCCAGACTTGGGTGATTCTTGTCCGAGCAAGGGAAACAAGTAAGAACGAAGGTTCCATGGTTCAGCTCGTTGTCAAACTACCTCAGTATAACGTCAAATAATCAGAACAACCAAGTGTTAGATTAATAGGCCGACCAGGTCAGGATGCTGGCCGAACGGTTAGGCTGTTCGAACGAACAACCCAACCGATCGGACACGCCGACCGATCGACCAGGCCAGCCGATCGGCTAGCATATGGCCCCCACATTTTGACAACTCCATGAAGTGTAGTACTGAGCGAGGTAATGTTCGATCAAACGAGCTGTTTGATAACATTACTCATCGGATCATGAGATACTATGCTTCAACCCTTAATCGATTTTAAATTCGTTGGACATATTGGAATGCCACTCGATCGACCATGCTGTTCGATCGAGTATGCTGTTCGATCGAGTGACATCCTGTGCTGAGGACTACTACTGAAGTTCCCAACTGATCGGTTAAGCCGGCCGATCAAACAGACCGTTCGATCGATCGACCTGAAAGGTAAGAACACTTCAGTGTTCTCAAATACTACAACAAAAACTTCAAAAGGTTAAACCATCATACACAAACACATCCTACTCAAAGGAAGAAACAATCCACTCGAACAGTCCAGCAGATCGAGCCTACCGGCCGATCGAACAGGTCGAATAAGTTCATATGAAGTTGAGGTCAAATCAATAGATTATTTTGATAAACGCATGAACGGGTCGAATAATTCGTAGATGAATAATAAGCCGAACCCGTATAAGTTAAGAAATTCCTTAACTCGGATGTTGGATTTCAAGTTCACATGATAGAATGTTAATTTACAATCATGTAGGAAGAAACGGGAGGTTAAACGGATAAAAAATGAGAGAGTTATGTCCGTTTCGGTAAGAACTAATGACTGGGAAAAGTGCAGAGCTGACACGGCCGGGTGGTTAGCTGACATGACCGGGTGAAGGTTCTGTCAAAAAAATATTATTTATGTGATTTATGCATCGTAGGCTTCGGTATATTATCCGTGAACTACGTTGGGCCTCCCAAACATGATTTCGAGTGTTCCCTTGATGATTATAAGTTGTAAACCCAAGTCTAAGCCTCATGTAATTTATATAAGAGTATGATAGATACATATAAATGGTTGGCGACCTTTTTACGAAGATGTAGTACTTGAATATGTTGAGATTACGGGTTTGCTAACCAAGTTATTATTGAGTATGTTTGAAAGTGCAGGTTTATGAATGTCGGACTTTCGAAGTGTTGATATAGTAATGAAATGATTGAATGTTGGAAGGATAATCGGGTTGAAGTAACTTAAGCGGTTAGAATATGCTATGGACGTTTCAGTTTATACAACATTTTATGTTTGGTCGTCACCACCTCCTAACGGGTTAGTTGTATGAGGGTATATGTCATACCCATTTAATTGGGTAATCGAATGCGTAAGAGAAATGAAAGTACGTACACGAATGGAACTAAAATGACGGTTTTATAAGCAAACAAGTATAACGACTAACTTTTTAAAGCTTTGTTGTTGATTGTAGGTAAATCCTCAATTTTGGCGACTTGGAGAATCGGAGCGAGCGCGTGTTCATGTTATGTCATACCAAACGCTTCCGCTAGCTTGTTCAAATGTTGTTGGTCCAAAATTTGTTGTATTGGTTCTTAGTAGTATTTTGTCGAATGAATCATAGAATTGTATCTAGTCTGATTATGTTTAAAACAGGGGTATGCTCGTTTTATGGACGGGTCATGCCCAAATTTTGTTAAAATTAATGCATATATGTTATTGATATCATCGTTTTAAATTGCAAAAAGTTGGACACTCTTAAGAAATTTTTATACTTCTAGTGTCCCTTAGTCGTCTTTTATTAGACGCAATGTCGGGACCTTACAAGTTGGTATCAGAGCCTAGGTTTGAGGGATTCGAGCAAGAGTATCAGTGCTTGAACTCAAACCGAAGGCTCGTGCAAAAGTGTGCTCGCTCCGAGATCGCCAATGAGGTAAAATTTTAAAATTTTCGATTAATATAAGTATGTATAGTGTGTTACGGTATAAGTTTTAAGGTTCAAGTAGGTTATGGGTGATAAGGTGTGTAAAATAAGAAGTCCCAGGACTCGTGTAGCTGAAAACGGACCCGATGAATGGTCGGAACACCCCAAAACGTTTTTTCAGCGTTTCAGCAATAGGAAGGGCTGTCGCCGACGGGCTGTGATGCCGTCGCCGACGGCCTATTTTCCTGTCTACGAACTTTTATGGGCGACGCACAATTATAAAGCCCGTCGCCGACGTGGCATGAAGCCGTCGCCGACGGCTAGCAGAAATCAAATCCGCTGAAAAGTTTTTGTTTTGTTTTGTTTTCGTATTTTGGGTTTCTAAGTTGTTTAAAAGCTTAATGAATGTTCGTGTAAGATCTATATAAGGCCTAGTACAATATATGTGACCACGATTAGTGGATAAGATAGACGGAATATACTATTCATTTATTAATATGCTATTCATAAGGCCAAGAGCACGCAGGTTATGTGAAGGGTAAGCACAATCGTTCGGAAGGGATGATCCGTGAACGCGGTCTAGGACTGGCAGGAAGGCAAGTAATACGACGAATTGACCCCTGGTACGTAAACTCAACGCGTGGATGTATGAAATAGTATAATTAGGCAAGCGAAGGAAAATTCTAGATGAATATAATAACGACATGGTAAAGAAGTTTTAGAAATGTAACACGTGCCTAAACTTAATTCTTCAGACATAATGTGGCGATTACGCGAAGACACGAAACTAGTACGTGGATTGTGTACCTGGCCAGTACACAAGAAACGTATGACGTTCGTGAGACCGCAATAATTGTTACATGTATGTTCGTTAGAATTGGGTAGCAGGTGGGCGTATGGGTGAAATGAGTAGTAAGACTCTCGGGAGATTGAGAGTACTACGTAAGAGTAAAAAGTGCAGATGATAAGAATGAAATTCAAAGAATGACAGATATGGATGCAATGCTTGAATCCGCGAGACGGATTCAAGGAATGAAAGGCATGAATGCAATGTTTGAATCCGCGAGACGGATTCAAAGAATGAAAGATATGAATGCAATGTTTGAATCCGCGAGACGGATTAAAGGAATGAAAGACATGAATGAAATGCTTGAATCCGCGAGACGGATTCAAAGAATGAAAGATATGGATGCAATGCTTGAATCCGCGAGACGGATTCAAGGAATGAAAGGCATGAATGCAATGTTTGAATCCGCGAGACAGATTCAAAACATAGGAGGTATGAAAGGTATGAATAATGTGTTCGAATCCGTGAAACAGATTTAAGATATAAAAGACGAAACTAGTCTACATAAGAAGAAGTCGATAGCTTGACCATGTTAAGTAAATGTAAAGCAAATGAGCAAAAGAATGATAAGAATGAAAATATTCGAATGTGTAAGTAATTACGGACCGAAACAATTTTACGCGCCGTTTTTTTACGCCCCGTTTTTTCATGCCGTTTTTGCTACTGGGTTTTTACGTGCGTTTTTCCCGGTTTTACGCGCCGTTTTTACACTTTCTACGTTTTACGTTTTACGTTTTACGTTAACCTGTTTAGACTTTTTACATTTTACGTTAAAAAATTTACGTTTTACGTAAAACTTTTTATGTTTTACGTTTTACGTTAAAACTTTTTACTTTTTACGTTTTACGTAGAAGTTTTTACTTTTTACGTTTTACGTTAAAACTTTTTACTTTTTACGTTTAACGTAAAACTTTTTACGCTTTACGTAAAACTTTTTACGCTTCACGTTTTTACGTTTTACGTTAAAAAAGTTTACGGTTTACGTTAAAATGTTTACGGTTTAATTTTTTTTTTACAAAAAAAATTTTACGCAAAAACGAACGCACCCAGAAATCGCAAACTCGGGAGGTGTCTCAGATATATTGTTATCATCATCGACGCCTCAAAAGAAAATAAAAAAAATAAAAACCCAACAAACAAAAATAAAAAAAAAACGAGTGGAATGTTAAAAAAACGATGTTTTGGCTAAGATTTTCCGATAATCAGAGGCTGCAAAAGTAGGGTTGCAGGTTCAAAAACCTACCCTCCACCATCCTTGCCGCGCCCTCGTCATTAAAATATATGAGGTTTTTTTTTGCATCATCATCGCCCCATAATCCAAAAACGGATCAAAACCCACATATTCAAACATTCAAAAGCACCTGATGAACATCATTCAAAACACATTCAACAGATTCAAACCGCACCATATTCAACAGAATCAAACCCCCAACAAGATCACATCACCGAAACCAGTTACCAAAAACAGTTACCAGCAAAAATTCATGCCACGACCACCACCTCCCTACAAAGATCAGAACCAAAAATCACCATAAAAAAGGAAACAAGATCAGAAACCAAAAATCAACAACAAACACACCTGCATCATCGAAACCACCACCAAAAACACAGGGCCGGAGATGGGGTTGCAGATCACCCACAGATTCAAAGAAACAAACCAACAACAAAGATTAAAAAAAATCGAAACATGTTACCGGAGATGGGGGGTTGTAGATCACCCACAGCCTCTCTCCCCCGAGCCATCAGATCACCCATCCCCTTCGCCCCATCCTTCGCCGCCACCACCGCCGACCAACCACCTCCCACCAACGTGTTCCGGTGCCGACCAACCACCTACTAACGACCGGATCAAAAACCAGAAAAAGAACCCCCACTTCTTATATCACAAATCCCCAAAATACAGAAAAAGGAACCCCACTTCTTATATCACACAAACCCTCACCGCCGTCGCCGTGATTTTCAACCACCGGGGTGTGGGTGGCCGGCCGGTAAACTCCACCACTGGCATCACGCGCCGCCACCATAGACAGAGGAGGGGTATTTGGCTGGTGGTTGTCGTCGGAAAGAGGGGAACCGAGGGGTGTGGGTGGGAGGCTGGTAACTATCGCCGGAAAGAGGGACAAACAAGAGAGAGAGAAGACAAAACAGGTGAAAAATGAAGAAGATGATGAATGTGATGGGTTAATAAGAGAGAGGAGAGAGGAGAGAGGTTAGAAAAAGCTGATGGTATTTAATGAGGAGAGATGAAGGATATGACAATTGGGGTAAATGACCAAATTACCCTTTCTGTTGTCAAAACCTGATTGGTGGAGACTGGTTCTCATGGTTCTTACAACTAGGGGTGGTTTTCATTTTAGCGGCTCCCTATATATATATATATATATATATATATATATATATATATATATATATATATGAATGCAATGCTTGAATCCGCGAGACGGATTCAAGGAATGAAAGACATGAACGCGAGACGGATTCAAAGAATGACAGATATGGATGTAATGCTTGAATCCGCGAGACGGATTCAAGGAATGAAAGGCATGAATGCAATGTTTGAATCCGCGAGACGGATTCAAAGAATGAAAGATATGAATGCAACGCTTGAATCCGCGAGACGGATTCAAGGAATGAAAGACATGAATGAAATGCTTGAATCCGCGAGACGGATTCAAAGAATGAAAGATATGGATGCAATGCTTGAATCCGCGAGACGGATTCAAGGAATGAAAGGCATGAATGCAATGTTTGAATCCGCGAGACAGATTCAAAACATAGGAGGTACGAAAGGTATGAATAATGTGTTCGAATCCGCGAAACAGATTTAAGATATAAAAGACGAAACTAGTCTACATAAGAAGAAGTCGATAGCTTGACCATGTTAAGTAAATGTAAAGCAAATGAGCAAAAGAATGATAAGAATGAAAATATTCGAATGTGTAAGTAACTACGGACCGAACAAGTAAATATTCCTTAAGTGATATGATCCAAATTATGTTTAAACTTTCATATATATATATATATATATATATACATGAATATATTTATGCAAATGCGTTGTATGCAAGAATGATAGAAAGGATAAATGGGACATACGGGTCAGATGGCGATCGCCATTTGAACTCGGTAGTTAATGATTTGATTTTTTAAAGTTTTATACTCATAGGTGAGCTTGAAGAATGGACACGCAATGTCACTAATCGGAAGGGAATGATCATCATAAGATATGGATAACGAATCAATGGAATTTACTTCCGGCAGGTATGTATAAAAAGAGTTATAACTTAAATAGGAGGTTATGACTCGACTAGAGATGGATGTGTTAGAGTGGAATGTATATATATACAAACCGTAATGCAAAAATGTAGAATGAATTTCAAAAGGTTCGTAATGATCGTCGGGTGGTATTGAACTTGACTGATCGTAACTGTGGAAATTCTGATAGAATATAAGAGACGACAAGTATCGTTAAGAAATGCTAACTTTGATGCTCGGCTTGTTGGCCATGTTCATTTGAACAAGACATTGTAGAAAGGATATGCATGGCATAAATAACAATAGTAACCATGGGAATAATGCTTAGTCTTCGTGATTTAAGTACGGATAAGTAAATTTAAGAAGGGTGATCATAGTTGTAATAATAAGTCCTTGAATGATTATAGTATGCGTATGGTAATATATCGACCCCTCCTATGAGCTTAAAGGCAAATGAATGTAATGATAGTAATGGAATGTTTAGGATGGCTCATAGTGAACAAAAGGAAAGATAGCATATGGTGTATAAGTAGTATGAAATAAATCGATTTATTTCGATTAGTAAATATATGAATGTAATATGCTTAAGTAGGAAGTTAGAAACAACCCATAGACTTGGGTTTGCACGATTAATAATTGCATAAAATTGGAATAAATTTGATGAATGAACGCTAGTGATGGTATGAGCTAGGGGCTAGCATTATAAAGTAAAAGACACTAATAAGAGATCTGGATCAGACCCTGACCCTTGTGTGATTATGAAAGTAAATTACTAATTTAAGAAGATAGGGTCAATGCGTACGATTATATTTTGTTCCTGAACAAAGCCCCTGTTATAAGGCATGAGTGAATTAATGCCATGATATGCGTTTTGAATGAAATGAGCGAATGAACTTGTAGTGATAATCATCACTAGGGAACTAACACGAGGCAAGAATTCGAAACCTAATGGTATACATTCTACAAGTGTGTCCTAAGTGTGCTAAATAGAAGGGTTAGTGATAGCCCGTAAGGAAGGGTATTCAATGTTAAGTGGAAATGAGCAAGGTTTCGGGGACGAAACCTTCTTTAAGAGGGGTAGACTTGTAACACCCCAAACTTCGTATGTCATAAAATAATATTGTTTTGTGATGCTAGATAACGAAAGACGGTACTGTAAAACGGTACCGTAAGGAAATGATAGTAAATTTATATATGTCTGTATCTAAGTTAAATAAATATAAGAGGCCAAGTTAGTATGGGAAATAACAAACTTAAACACACTTTGATAGACAAGGGGGCTAATGTGTAAATGTGTAATGGAATTTATAAAAAACAAAAGAAACCAGTGTTGTGTCTGGTTTTGTGCGATCGAACAGAGGCAGAGGGCAAGGTGAAACCCTAGTTTCACCAACTTCATCAAATTCATCAAATTCAGTAGGAATCTCAATGAAAATCGGATGCATGAACCCCAATTTGCAAACATCTAACCTTGTTCAGTAAAGTGGTAAGTCGAATTCTTTGATTTGGTGAATTTTAGGAAAAGGGTTTTTCATCTAATCATGAAATTATGCAAACATAAGTGTGATTTGAAGTTATGATAATTGTTATGGAAACTTCTGGACAATCTGTTTCGCTCAGTGCGATGCCCCGATGATTCCGCCATCGGTTGGGGTGTGACATTATGTGTGTGAAGTTTTGATGTATGCTCTTGATTATAATACATGAATGATAAGTGAATTGATGTAGAATGAAAGAATCATGTAAACTTAGATGATTATTGAAAATAAGTGAGTTCAACTAGTAAAATGTCATGCTTTATATGTTGTACAATATGCTTTAAATGTGAAACCCGCCAAGCATTCGATGAAATGCTTAAGAGAACAAGTATGTGGATTACTAGTAGAGATGATGATATGGATGATTATACATATTCAATGCTTGTGTGATGTTGATATTTGATGTTGATTGTAAGAAGTAATTGTTAGATAATGGTATAAAAGTTATATAATTCTAGTTGAAATTGATAATCTATGTTATGAACTAGGAAGAGTATGCATAAAATACTTGTACTATATGCTTAAATGATGGCATGCACACTAAGTGTTTGATGAAAATGCATGGGTGAGATTATTGGATGAGATTGGATGTAAACAATGAATGAATGTGTATAGGAAGTAATTATGGTTATGAATTAATTGTAAGAACGTGAATGTACAAGGAAGAAGAAATATTCGAATGATGATTTAGGTTGGCAAATCATGGATTATGATGCTACATGTAGGATTACATAAATACTAGTATGAATGGAAGTTGTTTATGTACATACGTGGAATCTAGGTGAATGTGGTTGTATGTGTCTTACTACATGAGTGTGAAGCGTATATAGTATAATGGGTATGCTCTAACATGCCATGATTTGATGATATGTTAAAATGTATGGAATTGGAATGAAATAATTGTTAAAATAGGACTTGTGTATGTTATAATGGACTAGTGAAAGTCAATGTGACCCATGTGTTGGAAATGGATGTTATTATGTATAAGCATATATGCTAACAATGTTGTAAACATGATAGCTTGAAAGAATAAGAACCATGTCAAGATGGACCAACTCATGGGAAGCAAACGGGTCAAAGAGGAGGCAAAGAAACTAGCATAAACATGGCGAGCACAAGGTAAGTGATTTCCATAATCACTTCTTAGTTTGTTTAAGTAATATAATGTTTAATTATTAAGTTCATATGAAGTTGAGGTCAAATCAATAGATTATTTTGATAAACACATGAACGGGTCGAATAATTCGTAGATGAATAATAAGCCGAACCCGTATAAGTTAAGAAATTCCTTAACTCGGATGTTGGATTTCAAGTTCACATGATAGAATGTTAATTTACAATCATGTAGGAAGAAACGAGAGGTTAAACGGATAAAAAATGAGAGAGTTATGTCCGTTTCGGTAAGAACTAATGACTGGAAAAAGTGCAGAGCTGACACGGCCGGGTGGTTGGGTGGTTAGCTGACACGGCCAGGTGAAGGTTCTGTCAAAAAAATATTATTTATGTGATTTATGCATCGTAGGCTTCGGTATATTATCCGTGAACTACGTTGGGCCTCCCAAACATGATTTCGAGTGTTCCCTTGACGATTATAAGTTGTAAACCCAAGTCTAAGCCTCATGTAATTTATATAAGAGTATGATAGATACATATAAATGGTTGGCGACCTTTTTACGAAGATGTAGTACTTGAATATGTTGAGATTACGGGTTTGCTAACCAAGTTATTATTGAGTATGTTTGAAAGTGCAGGTTTATGAATGTCGGACTTTCGAAGTGTTGATATAGTAATGAAATGATTGAATGTTGGAAGGATAATCGGGTTGAAGTAACTTAAGCGGTTAGAATATGCTATGGACGTTTTAGTTTATACAATATTTTATGTTTGGTCGTCACCACCTCCTAACGGGTTAGTTGTATGAGGGTATATGTCATACCCATTTAATTGGCGGGTAATCGAATGCGTAAGAGAAATGAAAGTACGTACACGAATGGAACTAAAATGACGGTTTTATAAGCAAACAAGTATAACGACTAACTTTTTAAAGCTTTGTTGTTGATTGTAGGTAAATCCTCAATTTTGGCGACTTGGAGAATCGGAGCGAGCGCGTGTTCATGTTATGTCATAACAAACGCTTCCGCTAGCTTGTTCAAATGTTTTTGGTCCAAAATTTGTTGTATTGGTTCCAAGTAGTATTTTGTCGAATGAATCGTAGAATTGTATCTAGTCTGATTATGTTTAAAACAGGGGTATGCTCGTTTTACGGACGGGTCATGCCCAAATTTTGTTAAAATTAATGCATATATGTTATTGATATCATCGTTTTAAATTGCAAAAAGTTGGACACTCTTAAGAAATTTTTATACTTCTAGTGTCCCTTAGTCGTCTTTTATTAGACGCAAAGTCGGGACCTTAGAAGTTTTATGTAACTAAATATATATCAAACACTAAACTGCACCATTGTGCTCGTTTTTCATTGTTTTATCAATCTAGGTTTGCCCTTTTGACCCAAACGACCATACCAAAATTGACCTACTATAACCTGAACCTATGTTGACTTGCACATCTTGTCGCCTCTAGTAGATATACATTATTAGGGTGGAGGATCAATCCCAAAAACAACATGGGTCACTTCATATTATACAAACACTTTAAAAAATAAACATAATAACACAAAATTATAAATCTATACTAATAAATAAAAATCCTTTTCAGACACACGTCACCTGATGCATTCTCACGTTATTTTTTTTTTATTTTTCTCACCTATTAATTAATAATAATATGCAAGATAAAAAAGCTAACCGGAAATTGCTAGAACTTGATTGGAACCAGTGGCGGAGCTTGACCAAAAGTTTCGAGGGGGCGTAAAGTGATGGGACCCAAAATTTCTTTTTTCCTATCGTTATGTTTTGGGTCTGGTCGGGTTGGCTATTCGATTCAAGTCGGGTTAAATAACAATAGTTCAAAATAAAACAAAGTGTATATTTACCAAACTACTCTTCATTTATATACAAAGTTTATAAATATTTAGGATATACAATTTTGGAAAAATAATCAGGGAGCCGATCCTATATAATTTTAAAATTTTCAGACGAAAAATCGGAACTTATACCCTTCTAACCGAAACATTGGGGTGGGCGGGTGCACCCCCGGGCACCCATAATACTCCGCCACTGATTGGAACCCTAGCCGGGAAACCTAGACTCGACGACTTCGTTTCTGTGGGTGGGAGGCAAGCACGTGTGGGGCCGGATGTCGGAGATTCGCCGGCTCCGGATCTCTCTCTGTGCTTTCTTTCGCATCTCTTTTATCCCGTCTCTTTCTGTGCCTGTATATCTCTTTTGAGAAGATGGGAAGAAAGCATGATGAAACACGTGTAAAATAGTAAGCCAGGTATGTTTTCTACTATTCATTTCAACTCTTCTGTTAATAGATATTAATAATATTAAATAATACAATCCCGATAAGAATAAAGATTTGTTTTCAACTTAGAATTAATGATAATAATAATAATAATAATAAATCATTTGTATTTGCCCGCGATTTTTTTTCAACTTTTAATTAATTAATAATAATATATTGTTTGGGTTTGGTGGTAGAAGAAGGATGAAGTTTTTTTGTTTTTTTTTTAAATTTTCTTTGTAAAACTATAATTAGGATAAATTACATAAATTTGTATTCATATGGATTATTAGATTCTATCACCCTCAATTATTGGCTATTGGCCGCTACCACCCTCAACTATCACTTTGACGCCCATCACCCCCAACTTAATATTTAGTGTGTTCTGTCACCACGTCGTTAACTGATCACTAACTTTTGATCCTGTTACTGCACTTTTTGGGGTGTCATATGGATCTTGGGAAGGTTTTAGGGATCTTAGAGCACCCCTAAAAGTAGAGTAACAAGATCAAAAGTTAGTGATCTGGTGACAAAACACACTAAGTGTTAAGTTCGGGGTGGCGGGTGTCAAAGTGATAGTTGGGGGTGACAGCGGCCAATAGTTAAAGGTGATAAAATCCAATAACCCTATTTAAATTAGACTTCTCTTATTTATTTAATATCCTTTTCTCAACTATTACTTTCATTTTTTTCGGTTATTAATAACCATCTAATATTTCATTGGTTCACCTCCGTGTAACACATATGTTTCTAACCTAATAATAAATGATATAAAAACAAAATAAAATTTTATAATAAGTAAATAGCATATCAAAGTTCATTTTTAAACACATATCTTGATGATTGTATGTGTTAACTGATCACATTATATTTATTTAACCCACACAAATACACGGATCATTTTTTAAGATACAACTTCTTTTGTTATTACTTAGTATATAAATATAACGTATATTTATGTAACCCGTGTAATACATGGGGTTGTACCCTAGTTTAACATTAAATGAAAATCAAGCAATTCAGGTTATAAAACCAAAAGCAAACCCAGGTTCTCCTTAACCATCACAACAATAAGTACAATCAACTTTCCATGATATCATTTAAGAGAATTAACTACTAAAAAGATTAGGAAATAAACAAAAACCAGTGATTAAGCATAAGAAAAGCCTTCTACTTGAAGAGCTGACTTTTAGTGGAGTAGCAACAACCAAAGGAGCTTTCGGTGAATCACTAAATGCAAATTTCTCATGCATGAAACGGCTATCAACAACTGAGTCGTCTTTGGGGACAATCTCTCCAATCCCACTTGATCTCTGTAGCATTCGTGAGACCTATCCTTCACCTGCTGGAAGTATTAGTCAACCATATTATTCCTACAGAATATTTTGTATGAGCAATTTACATGGTATCAAAGCAACGCTCTGAACCCTAACTAACTTCGCTGAGGCTACGGTCTCTGTTCTTGTTTTCTTTTTCACACCCACTTCCCTATTCCTCCTCCCCATCATCTGTACCATGGGTGACAAAGGAGATAACAACAACAAAACTGATGCCCTTCATCCAGTGTATACTGTGAACAACATTCAACACAAAGTACGTGTGTTGGACGGAACCAAGGTAACCTATTCCTCATGGGTTAAGCTTTTTCAGTTGCATGCCCGTGGCTACAAGGTCCTCGACCACATCGACGGAACCAAGCCACCGGCGAAAGAAGATCCGAACTTCGAATCATGGACAGAAATAGATGCAATTGTGTTACAGTGGATCTACGGATCTCTGTCGGACGAGTTGCTTGTTCGGGTTCTCGAACCCGAGTCCACCGCTCTTGAAGCCTGGACTCGGATCAAGAACATCTTTTTAAACAACAAAGGATCCCGCGCTGCAGCTTTGGAGCATGCTTTCACTAATCTCACATTGAAATCCATGCCGTCCCTTCAAGCATATTGCCAGAAACTCAAAGAAATCGCTGGGCAACTGTCTGATGTCGAAAGCCCAGTGAGTGAAAACCGTTTGGTTATCCAGCTTGTCCGCGGACTCTCTCCGGAGTATGACACTGTTGCCGCTCAGCTTAACCAATCACTTCCCTCTTGGGAAGTGGCCGTCAACCTGTTAGATCTTGAAGAGCGCCATCAATCGGCTCGTGATACTCCACCAATTGTAGCTGCTGCTCTTGAACCACCCCCACCCCCTCCTGCCATGGATCAACAGTCTCAGAGACGTGACACTGGACCACGTGGGCAGTCCAAATTCTCAAACCAGCAGCGCCGCAACAATGGACCGAGGCCCAATCGTAATAGTAACCCGCAACAGCAGTCTCTGGCCCACAGCAACCCACAACGCACTGGACCCTGGGACAATAACCAATCATACGGACCTGCTGCATCTCAAAACTTTGGGCCTGCACCTTGGTGGGTCAATGCTTATGGGCCGCCCAGTGGTTGGGCTCCCCCACCGTGTCCCTACCCAACCCAATCAGGCTGGGCCACACCTTGGCAACAGGGCCCATGGCAGCCCACTGGCAGATCCAACAACAACAAGACATCCTCCTCTCGCACTTCTCCACAGGCTCACATCACCGATTTTGATCCGCTGCAACCTACTGACATCGGTGAGGCATTTCAGGCTCTCTTGCTGTGGACTCGATTGAACCGGAATGGCACATGGATACAGGGGCACCCAATCACATAAGTGCAGACCCAGGTATATGCTCTGACTCTCCTACTATTAATTCTATTAAATCTATACTAGTCGGTAATGGTCACAAAATGCCAATTCTTGGATCGGGAAACATCAACTTTCCTCATTCTCAACACAACCTACGCCTTAATAATGTCCTTTACGCTCCTAAAGTTATCAAAAACCTTATCTCAGTTAAACAATTTACACGTGATAATCTTGTTTCTGTGGAATTTGACCCATTTGGATTTTTTGTGAAGGATTTCAAGACTGGGAAGATATTGACGCGTCACAACAGTGATGACAGTCACCTCTATCCTGTCACCGCTCCTGTTCCCGCTCCGTCCGTTTTTACTGCTACCACTCCCGACTCATGGCATGATCGACTAGGCCACCCGGGAGTTTCAATTGTTGATTTTCTTGCTTCGAATAAATTTATTGCTTGTAATAAAACTAGTCGTCTGTTTTGCAATTCTTGTCAATTAGCAAAGCATAAACGCTTGCCCTTTGTTTTATCTAATTCCACTACTATTTTGCCCTTTGATATTGTGCACTGTGATCTATGGACATCCCCAATCGTGTCAAATACCGGTTATAAATATTACATGATCTTGATTGATGACTATACAAATTATACTTGGCTTTTCCCTCTTCGATATAAATCCGAAACCGTAACCAAGTTTATAAAATTCTACACTTACATCAAAACACAATTTCATTTGCCCATAAAATCCTTTCAATGCGACAATGGTGGTGAATTCGATAATCATCACTTTAAAAATTTTGCCTCCACAAACGGTATTCAATTCCATTTCTCATGCCCACATACCTCACAACAAAACGGCAAATCCGAGCGTATGATCCGCCGTATTAACGAAATCATGCTATCCATCCTTACCCATGCATCCGTACCACCCTCCTACTGGGTCGAAGCCGCACACACGGCTAGCTACCTACATAATATTCTTCCATCCAAAATTCTACAACATCATACTCCTACCGCCGCATTGTATCTACGTCACCCAACGTACGATCACCTACGGGTTTTCAGGTGTGCGTGTTTTCCAAATCATTCATCTACCCGCACACATAAACTTTCTCAACGATCATCCTTATGCGTCTTTCTTGGCTATCCCGCGGATTACCGAGGATACCGATGCTTAAACATCCAAACCGGGAAAACATTTTTTTCTCGCCATGTTACCTTTGATGAGACAACATTCCCTTTCTCTCACTCACACCCCAACCGTGATTACTCTCCTCTTGAACAAGACCTGTCAACCATAATATTCACTCATCCAAACACATTTACTACACCAACTTATCCAAATCTCACTGACCCCACCTCTCCCACTAACCTACCTATCCACTCTACCTCATCTGTTACATCACATTCTCATGCACCAACCCAACCTGATCCCAACCTTCACTCAGCTCAACCACGGTTCGACATACAGTCAACCGCTCACCCACCCATGAACCACACTTCCGCACCCGTATCTCCTTCACCACCCCCACCCCCACCCCCTCCGCTTACACAACCACCTACCCATCACATGACAACCCGCCTCAAAGCCGGAATTACCAAACCAAAACACCCTGTTAACCTACACACCTCCACACCGCCATCGATTTCTCCACTTCCTAAATCACACCTTACCGCTCTAACCGATCCAAATTGGCAAGAGGCTATGAATGACGAATATAGAGCCTTAATGGAAAATAACACGTGGGAGTTAGTCCCACGACCGAATAACGCACACATCATTCGTTGCATGTGGCTATATCGCCACAAGTTTCACGCAAATGGTACGTTGCAAAGGTACAAAGCTCGCCTTGTTGTTAATGGTAAATCTCAACAGGTTGGCGTTGATTGTTTTGATACCTTCAGTCCGCTCGTCAAACCTACTACAATTCAGACCGTACTCAGCATTGCCGTTTCTCGTGCATGGCCAATACACCAACTCGATGTCAAAAACGCCTTCCTACATGGTGATCTGAACGAAACGGTTTACATGTTTTAGCCACCTGGATTTGTGGACAAACAACATCCGTCCTTTGTTTGCCGGTTACGTAAGTCTCTATATGGCCTTAAACAAGCTCCGCGCGCTTGGTATCACAGGTTTGCCACTTTCATTACAAACTGTGGTTTTCGAAGTACGACGTGTGACACCTCTCTTTTTGTCTACCAAAACGGATCTCGTATGGCATATTTATTACTATACGTTGACGATATCATACTAACTGCTTCTGATGACCGCTTGCTTCGTGATATCATTAATTCTTTATCAGCAGAATTTGCCATGTCAGATTTGGGGAATCTTCATCATTTCTTGGGTATACAGGTAACACGGAACCGAGATGGCTTACTTCTTTCGCAAGGATCCTATGTTCGGGATATCCTTGAACGCGCCAACATGTCAACATGCAAGCCATGCAACACCCCATGTGACACTGACTCCAAACTAAGTGCGCATGCCGGTACTCCATTGTCCGACGGTACACTTTACAGGAGCCTGGCCGGCGCCTTACAATACTTAACCTTTACCCGGCCCGACATTTCTTATGTAGTCCAACAGGTGTGTTTATTCATGCATGCGCCGCGCGAACCACATTTTCAATATTTAAAGCGGATCCTAAGATATCTAAAAGGCACTGCAGATCATGCCCTTCACATAAAACCATCAAAGTCTTTGAAACTAACTGCATATTCTGATGCTGATTGGGGGGGTTGCCCAGACTCGAGACGTTCCACTTCTTGGTTTTGTGTCTTTATGGGAGATAATCTGGTCTCTTGGTCGTCAAAACGACAACACACTGTCTCCCGCTCAAGCGCTGAAGCTGAATACAGAGGTGTCGCAAACACGGCAGCCGAAACTAGCTGGCTTCGTAACCTTCTTCTGGAATTACACATACCTACACGCGAAGCCACCATCATTTTTTGTGACAACGTATCAGCCGTATACTTGTCAGGTAATCCGGTTCAACATCAACGAACCAAACATGTAGAGATTGACATTCATTTTGTTCGTGACAAGGTTCGTATGGGCGATATTAGAGTTTTACATGTTCCGGCCGATTACCAGTACGCCGACATTTTCACAAAGGGTGTCCCTAAACAACTATTCAACAGATTCAAGACCAGTCTGTGCGTTCGTCATACTTCCGCTACGACTGAGGGGGCCTATTAGTCAACCATATTATTCCTACAGAATATTTTGTATGAGCAATTTACAGGAAGTTCCATATCACATTGAATTTGCCCAATGTGGCAACCAGGTGCTCTTGCTTCCCATCTTCAGTGACCTAATTAATTTTCCCATCAAAAAATCAACAGTTAACTGTAGATTTCTTGCATAATGTTACATAAAAGAGACTAAAAAAGATAAGTGTGTACAATCATCCATAATTATCTTACTGAACCAGATATTGCAATCACCTTAAAATATAAATAAATAAATAAATAAATAAAAACCACCAGAAGTGGCCTAGTGGTGGAGTGACTTGGGTTCTCTAATGGAGACCCAAGTTCAATTCCCATTAGTGCCACTTTGGTGGCCACCGACACCCGCTTTAAAGCCGGACCGAGGACACTCGAGGTCTCGGGTTCGAAACATGTTTCTTACCCCTCTTTGATGGCTATGGGTATTTGCCGTCAGGGATCCTTGTCGGGTGGTGAACTGGGAAGGGAGATCCCTTCTGCGGTCAGGGGTACCGTGCAACTACCCTTTAAAATATAAATAAATAGCATACCACTATGCAAAGAAAAAAAATAATGTGAAACTAATGCATACCCACAAGAATTGGTCGCCACGGAACTTATTAAACACTTGAGCCCAAGAGGATTCAACTTCAACAGCCTTGGGGCTGAAATTCCATTTTCCATACGTCCTACAAAATGCATTTTAATCAGTAAATAATGTTCAAATGGGTCAAGATCCTTTTGTAACTTAGGTAAACTTTTTTGGGCAGGTTTGGCAGATTGGGTTGGTTTAGCCGGTCAAGACCTTTTGGTGCCATTTTTATCATAATAACTAACCTACTAATTACGATTACAAAACTATTAATAGTATAATGATCCTTTTTTTTCTTAAAAAAGCAACTTTGAACAACTTCTAACCCATTTAAACAACTTCATTAGATTTTAGATGACTTTCAACAAGTTTGACCCTCAAACCGTTTGACCCATTTCCCTTTTAGTCCTAACCCAAACCAACCAGTATTATATAAATGTGCCAGTAGTGTCACTTCAAAGTTACATATTCAGAAAAAAATAAACTTACGTAAGAATTCATGTTGTATAACCAGCAAGAGTTTTTCTAGTTCAAACGCCCACATCTCGCCCGTGCAATTATATTCAGGTCTAACAAGTGACACACAAAGAAAAGCTTCACCTCAACACAAGCTTACCAATTTATAGGGAACAGTTAATATACATTCGTAGACATCCAAGTTGGTCAAAATTTACCTTTGCTCATGAGCTACTTCTCCATCAAAACCCTTCAAAATGAATTAGGTGTGAAAAATATGATTAGCACAAGTGTTTGGTAACACTTAACATTATTTTATTCGTTAGTGCACGTGTCTCTTTGATACCAGATAATCAAAGATGCCTTAAGTAAGTAATGTGTTAAGCAAAATAGATCAACCATATCTTTTCTTTAATGGTACGAACAGGCTGATGCTACCAAAATAATCACACCGGGAATGTTTAGTCAAATGAGCACAGTGTGTCTAAGTTGGAGTTCATGTGGTTGATTGAGCATCCCATTTGTGATCCAAGCGAGGCATACATGTAGTAAGAATTAGTTTGGATGTGAGCCCTCTTATGTATATTTTCGTGACTTGCATTTTGTGTAAAAGGTTGGTAAATAAAAAACTATATCAGTTAGGATATTGATTACAACGTAATTTCAATTTGTATAATTTATTTACCATCAATATATAATCTGATCAAATAATAGCGCCATAAATAAGGCCAATTTAGGATAACTGGAAATATATGAACAGGTTAAACTACAATTTTTATAAAACTTTAGGGATTGTTTTAGTCATTTTCAAAAGCTTGAAGTTCAAAGATGTTAAGTAATTTAAGAAAAGAAAAAAATGAGTAGCTGAAGGTTGAATTTGAACTTGCCTCATATAGAAATCAGGCAATGCAACTTACCATCCGACCAAGCAAGCTTTGTGTTATATTTATACGTCTCCTCTTAGTTAACAACGGTTATAGGGAAGATTTGAACTCACAGTTTGTCAAGAAAGCGACTGTATTGCTGCAAGCATCAAAGTAGACATTTGAACGGCTTGGATTCTTGTCACATTGGATCGTCATATCATACGACCCATCACATTATCCATGATAGTCTCAGGCCCAGCATCTGCACCCAAAGCAAAAAACCTTCCTTGCAACTTAGCTCGATGTGATGTAGGCAACTTTGTCAGTACTCCTTTAATCCCCTACTACTTTGAATTACATTGACCAATATCTTCTGAGAGAGATTCTTGAATCGTGGATGCCAAGGAAGAACATCTGGAGAAGATATAGGGCCAATTCGAAAACGGAGAAGAAGATGTAATGTGGGCATTCTCATCAAATCCCAACGCTTTATTTTTCGGGACAAATTGAAATGACAAATCGAAGGAATCGGATAGAAAAGACGAATTGTGGAATTGATTGCAGATCAGGTTTAATTGATGGAAGAGATAGAGGGCGTGGATTCCATTGATGAAATCTCTCCCTTACTTTGATGGATTTGCTTGCTCTGTAGTTGAGGGGATTTGTAACTGGTCTTACATTCAATTGGGGATTTTAATGGCGGTAACTAACGATTTTGCCCACTGATTTGCTTGCGGAAGATTACATTGAAAGTTACAATACTGTACATTCAATATTGAAAATTACATTACAATACTGTACATTCAATATCCTTGTAAATCAGTGCAAAATTCCTAAAATACCCTGTGTTAAACCTTTTAAAAATGTGCAACTTTCAATATCCTTGTAAATCAGTGTCAAAATTCCTAAAATACCCTGTGTTAAACCTTTTAAAAATGTGCAACTTTCAATATCCTTGTAAATCAGTGTCAAAATTCCAAAAATACCCTGTCTTAAATCTTTTAAAAATGTGCAACTTTACCCCCTCTAAGATAGCTTGGCTCTTGAAGACTCAAAAAACCAGTCAGTCCGACGTGGCTAGAGTTATGCTTCAGACGACTTAGCAAGAACCTGCAAGATCACAAGGAAACAGACACACCGTTAGCCTCGTCACAGGGAGGGGGGTCTCTCTGTGACCAAGCTCGGGCGTGAGAATAAGTATTTGTAAGGAGAAAGTAAGTCAGGGAGAGAGAGTGGAGAGTTTAGAGAGAGAAAGTGGCAGTTACCAGTTTTGGAAGTCCAAGTATGGTATTTATAGTCTTTGGGGTATGCTGACGTGGCGAGTTAGTTATGGCCGGACCAGTCACTGTCATGACAGTTATGCCCGTGGGGCCCGGTTAGTTATGGCGTACCAGTGTATTTGTCCGTTTCGTTTTATGGTGTAAGGTGCGATCCGACCTTGATGTACTATGGTTCGGTTCTATGTTTGACGGTGATTCGGTCCGACCAAGGACGTATCCTCATCAAGTCCCCCTAGTTTGTAGCGTTTTTTGGTAAAAGCTTCGAACTATAACAGCATTATTTTGGCGGTTTGAGTCCCTGATTTTATCGCTTTTTTTCGAATTTCAAATTTTTTGGGGAAGTGACCTATTGCTGGGTGACCGTCGGTCATTTTAGCTTTTCCGTTTGACATGACGCTTGATGTGCGTCAGTTATCATGACGTGTCACGTCCTGATTGGTTGTTTTAAGGCGGTTTCATACCTCTATAAAAAGGGAAAAAGTGGTTTTTCATTTTCACTTTTTACTCTATCTTCTTCAATCTCTTCTCTGAGCCGAAGTCTTATTTTCTGAACAGGTTGTACTCATCTTTTCCATATGTCGAACAAAAGCAATCTGTCCGGTTGCTTCAACATTCCGAGTAAAAGTGGTTTGGAGTGGTATGTAAATACATACGCGATTCCTGCCTCATTGCACCCCGTTCTCCCCGAAAAGGATACGCCGATTTATCCTTTTGTACCGGGGAAAATAGGAATTTATACTCGCCTCTTTGACTATTGCAACTATCGTCTTCCTCTGACGAAGTTTTTGATCGAGGTGCTGTTGTTCCACGAGGTTCACTTGACTCAAATGAACCCCTTCGGCCTTGCCAAGGTGTGTCACTTTGAGCTGGCTTGTCGTGGACTGGGGTCCGACCCGGATTTGCATGTGTTCCGGGCTTTTTACATGTTGAATCGGTCCGGCAGATGGTACACCTTTGAGGTCAGAGACAAGAATTCTTGCTGTTATACGTGGATTAATACGAGTCTCAAGGATTAGAAAGATCGCTTCCTCCTGGTTGATGATAGATGCGTTCCGGAGTTCATGACATAGAGGTTAAAGAAATCGAAACTCCCGCCTCCGCTTCCTGAAGATTTCGAATACAACGGAGACTTATATGCGAACTTAGTCAAAGAAGCCGGACGTATACATAAATATCCGGAACACATCCTTGTCATGGGACGGATCAGCATGATATGGTCCGAACCAGGGTGGTATCCTACCCTTAGATGGAATGGCAAGGGTTAGTTTTACGGTGTTCCTCGAATTTATATATTATTATATATATGTTTTTTGCAAGTTTCACTACCGCGACAGACTATAGATATTATTTGTTGTTTGTTTTTTGTGCAGCTATGGGTTTGAAAGAGGCCTTGAGGCTAAAATCCTTCGAGCCTAAAGAGTTTGAGATCCGAGCTACAAGGACGCCGAAAGGCGATCCTCCGTACCTGAATATTGTGCAGGGGAATCTTTACCAAATCCCGGGAACCTGAGGCTCCAGAAAATCAAGGAGGTTCGGCCGGTCAAGGGGGTTCAGGTTCGGCTCCTACGGCGCAAATAGCGGATGTTGTTCCGGTTCAAGCTGTGGTGGTGGTTGGTGGTGCTAAGGGTAAGGAATTTGGTTCGATCGGGATAAAAGGGTCCGGTTCCAAGTTTGTGATTGAGGATGAGGGTATCCATCTTTCTGTTGGAGATGAAGGAGAGCGTGACGAGGGCGTAAAAAGAGGTGGTGGTGACGAAGATGAGGATGAGGCGGACGAGGAAGAGCATCCTCAAGTTAGCTTGAAGAGAAAGCGAGTTGTTTCGTCTAAATCTGGCCCGAAGCTTAAACAGGTGAAGAAGAAGACAGATTCTAAAATTGTCACACTTGACGATGATGATCAGGTCTCCGAGTTTTCTACTGTTGGAGGCATTTTGGAGAATTTGGATGCCCATCTTCATGGGGGTCGTACTCCGAGGGACCACCCGGTAAACATTCCATCGAGCCCATTGTCTTTCGGAGGGGGGGGGGGGGGGTTATCAAGGTTATTGCCGATGTCCGTACGTCTGATCTTAAAAAGACCGAACCTTCTCCTTCGGGTAAGCTTACCACGGGGGTTGCTTCTAATGTATCAAGGCCGAGTCCTAAGCCGATTGACGGCGGGGACAGTGCCTCTTCTTCCCCATTATGGTATAATACTGAAGCTATCTTCTTGTCACGGGAGTTAGGTTCAGGTGGTGTTGAAGACATGGACTCGGCTCGAGCGTTGGAGAAATACGTACCGGAGTGGTCATTAACGAACAAGGATAGGATTATGGATGCTCTTACAGCCAAGATGTCATTGTTTCATTTGGGAACCCCGGCTGAGCACTCCCACTATCGGAAGATGAGCGGGCCGGAGCTTGGAAACGCCCTAATGTTAAATCAGGCTCAGTCGAACTCTCTAGTGGTAGAAACGTATAAACGTTGGATCGAGTCGGAGTCGTCTTGTCACAGGCTCCAGCGTGAGGTTGCTGCTCTGAAGAACGAAGACAATGTCCGGTCAAAAACAAAACAAGAGCTTTCCTCCCTTAGATCTCAGGTGGACCGCTTGAAAGGACAAGTTTCAAAGGCGAAAGAGGTTAACAAATCCTCCCAAGCTTCGGCCGCGGCAGCTCACGAGGCCGATAAGGCTCTTCAAGACCTCGAAACTTTCAAATTGAAGTGTGCTGATCTGGAGAAGAATTTGGCTGATACGGAGAAGAGGTGTGCGACCGAGCTGAAGGAAATGAAGGCGTCTTACGACCAACTTTTGGCCGATCACCACCGTTTGATGAGCGGTACGTTTGAAACCTTCTTTTTCACTGTGCGTTTATCTGTTTTTTTTAAACAGTCAAATTTTATTCTTCTTCAGACAAAGATGAAGTTGAGAGAGCCCGTGATAGGGCGATCGAATCACATAAGGCACCAATCGACGAGGCGAAGGGCATGTTAACCCGAACTGATGGTGAAATGGTTGAAGTATATGCTCAGGTGTCGGAGCTCATGCTGACTAAACAGTGGTTTTTGACGGAGGGGATTGCTTGGGTTGTCAAGCTGGTTCATCAGAGTCCCGAGCTGGAGAAAGTCGTCGCAGATTTGGTTAATAGCGTTAATGCAGTGGGGGCGAATGAGGGGATTAAGCAGGGCTTCAAGGCTGCCCAGGATTTGGTTCGTTCTGCTGAAGAAGTCCTTGGTTATGATGCAGGAGCTCAAGACGCATTAGATGCTGCGATAAAGGCCTTTGATGAGCTCCAAATCTCCGTTCTTGGGAAAGTTGCAGATTTAGTAGACAAGCCCTTGTCCTTCATTCAGCAAAGAAGCAAACTTCCTATTGTCGAGGAGGACGACAATGTAACTCCAGTTTAACATTTTATCTTTGTAATCGTACAATATTTTCTTTTCTTTTGGCATGTAATCGGTACAATTTATTTTGTTTGGAATATTTGACCAACATGTTTGGTATGAGGTCATAACTTTTTGATAATCAGATATCCACTCCTGGCTACTTAGTTCTTAGTTTGCGTCCAAACTTTACTGTTCGTCCAGGTTTTATTTCTCGGTTCACTTAGGTGACCGAGCTTAGCAAGAAGTTTTTTGTTGACTGTCTCTGATTAGTAGTTTTTAGCGGTCGCATCGAATTGGGGGCGGACCGCTTGCTTAATAGACTTTACTGTTTTTAGAACTATTTAAGCCTTCTCGATCGGCGCGAGGCATGGGTCGAGGCCCGTTTGTGCACATTTTTTGATATCGTTCGAACTTACACGGATGTTATGCTTTATATTCACTAAAGTACGGATCGCTTTATTTGATTGCTTAAATCAAAGATCCGGGGAAAACCCTCCCGGTTACAAGGAAATCAGAAATTCGTTCGGGGTATTACCCTCCCGACTTACATATGGAATTCGTAAATAACGTAAAAGACAAAAAAGCGATCTTTTTTAGCCGTACTCGGCTGTTTACATGAAACATTTCTTTAGGTGCACCCCGTTCCAAGTTCTTGGCACGGGGGTTCCATCAATTTTTTCTAACACGTACGAGTCTTTCTCGCTTGCTTCTTTGACTCGATACGGTCCTTCCCATTTCGGGGTTAACTTGCCAGGTGCTTCGATACGGCTTGCGTCGTTGCTTCGGAGTACAAAATCTCCGACTTTGAACTTGCAGAGCTTGGTGCGGGCGTTGTAATACTTCTCGATCTTCTTTTTGTATCGGGCTTCTTTGATTGCTGCGATATTTCGACGTTCTTCGAGCAGATCGAGATTGGATCGGAGCTCACGCTCATTTTCCTCCCAAGCTTTACACCTTTGGTTTGGTAATCCGATCTCTGCGGGGATTACGGCCTCTGTGCCGTAAGTAAGACTGAACGGTGTTTCTTCGTTACTGGTCTTGTGCAAGGTTCAGTGAGCCCACATCACGTTTGGTAATTCATCCGCCCAGCCTTTTCCCTCGCAACCAAGCCTTCTCTTTATCCCATCAACAATTCTTCGATTTATCTGCTCGACTTGCCCGTTCCCCTGGGGGTGGGCAACCGAAGAAAAGACTTGATTGATCTTCAAGTTTTCACACCAACGTTTAAACGGGTTTTCCGCGAATTGCTTTGCATTGTCGCTTACGATGTAGAGTGGAAGACCGAAGCGGCACACGATTTGCTCCCAAAAGAATCTCGTTACATTGTAGCCGGAGATGACTGTAAACGGTCGAGCTTCCACCCATTTGGTGAAATAATCCACTACGATTAGCAAATACTGGGCGCTTCCGCTCGATCGAGGGAAAGGACAAACTATGTCAACGCCCCACTTTTGGAAGGGCCATGCTGCAGTCACCGGAATCATTTCATTCTTGGCCCGAAGGCTTATCGGTGCATGCCTTTGGCACTCATCACATTGTTGAAGCTCCTTAACTGCACTCTCGTGCATCCCAGGCCAGTAATATCCTGCATTTTTTACTTTGGCCACAACCATTTTTTGTCCGGCGTGAATGCCGCAAATGCCATAATGTATTTCCCTGATGATGTAACTGGCTTGCTCTGGGTCAAGACATTTCAGCAGTGGTCCAAGAAAGGTCTTTCGGTATAACCCTCCTTCTTGCATTTGGTACTGAAGAGAGTTGATTTGGATCTTTCTTGCTTCTGCTTTGTCAACCGGTAGAACGTCGTGCACCAAGTAGTTGATTATGGGTGTCATCCATGTTTGCACCGGAGCTTCTACTTGCATAACCTGCGGAACTGCAATTGAAGGTGCGTTTAAGACTTCCACCCTCACTTCTTTAGCTAGGTGACTAAATGATACCGACGCCAACTTGCTTAACGCATCAGCTTTTTTGTTTTTGCTTCGGGGGATGTGTTCAACTTTACATGCCTCGAACGATGCCATTACTTGCTTTACTTGCTCGAGATACTCGATCATGTTGGCTTCTCTTGCTTCATATTCCCCATTTACTTGGTTTGCTACGAGCAACGAATCTACATGGGCTACGACATTTCTTGCTCCGACTTTTAGCGCTAGACGTAAGCCAGCCAAAAAGGCCTCATATTCGGCTTCGTTGTTGGAGCTCTTGAACTCTAAACGGAGCGCGTACGTCACATCCGTACCGTCTGGGTCGGTGAGAATTAAGCCTGCCCATGACCCTTCGGAACTTGAAGCTCCGTCTGTGTATAGGGTCCAGGGTTTGGCTGGAGCTTTCGCGGCTTCTTCGACTACTTTTTCTTCCGGCATTTCTACTAGGAAATCAGCTATCACCTGCCCCTTCAGGGGTCCCTTGGTTCTGAAAGTAATATTGAATGCACCCAGCTCGATTGCCCACTTTGCCATACGCCCTGAAACTTCCGGTCGTCGAAGAACATGCTGGATTCTTTGGTTCGTTCGTACTTCAATTGGGTGGGCCTGAAAATACCGACGAATCCTTCTGGAGGCATGAACCAGCGCCAGGGCTAATTTTTCCAGGCTTGAGTACCTCGTTTCATAATCTTTCAATGTTCGGCTCACATAATAAATGGGAATTTGTGCCCCAGTTCGGTGAGCAACGAGTACTGCACTGATTGTTCCGTACGACGCGACCAGATAGACCGTCAATACTTCGTCTTTTTCAGGTACGGTGAGCGTCGGCAAAGTGCCGAGATAAGTTTTAAGTTCTTCAAAAGATCGTGCGGCTTCTTCGGTCCATTTGAACTCTGACCTGAAGCTTTTTTTGAGCACATCCATGAATGGGAGCGATCTGTCTGCTGCTTTTGACAGGAACCGGTGGAGAGCGGCTGGTCGTCCATTCAAAGACTGAATTTTTTTAACTGATGTTGGAGCTTTCATTGTAAGAACAACGTCGATCTTGTCTCGGTTGGCTCGCAGACCCCTTGACCCGACCATGACTCCCAGAAACTTTCCTTCTTCTACCCAAACGTACACTTTTTGGGGTTTAGCTTCATGTTGATGCTTCGGAGCCGGGTGAAGGTTTCGAGTATGTCTTTCAACATGGTAGCTTCGTCGTGACTTTTGATCACTATGTCATCAACATACACTTCTAAGTTTCGTTCGATCTGGTCTTTGAAGGCTTTGCTCATTAGACGCTGGTATGTCGCGCCGGCGTTTTTCAATCCGAACGGCATCTTAGTGAAGCAATAATCTCCTTCGTTAGTGACGAACGTTGTTTTGTCTTCATCTTCAACTGCCATTTGTATCTGGTGGTACCCCTTGTAAGCGTCTAGAAAACACTTCAACCTGAACGTGGCGACGGAATCGATCTTCTCATCGATTTCTGGTAATGGAAAACAATCCTTGGGGCATGCGTCGTTTAGGTCGGTGAAATCAATACACAATCGCCAGGAGTTATCCTTTTTTCGTACCATGACCGGGTTCGACACCCATGTTTGATACCGGACTTCTCGAATGATTCCGGCGTCCAGGAGACTCTTCACATATTTTGCAATTGCCTTGGCTCGATCCGGCGCCATGTGCCTTTTTCTCTGTGCTATTGGCTTTATCGACTCCTTTACATTCAGGTGGTGCTGTGCCATGGATCGGGGAACCCCTTGCATATCGGAGTGCTTCCACGCAAAAACATCAATCGAATTACTCAGTAGTTCCCATAGGAGTTTCTTTATTCGTTTTAGGAGCTGGGCGCCGATAGCCACCTGCTGTTCGGGATAATCCGGGTTGATCGCCCAGAGTTCTATGGGTACTTCAGACTTTTTGGAGCTTGTTTCTGCTGCATGCCTTACTTCGGCTATGAATGAAATTTGTTCTGAAAGTATAGTGGCAACACCTGCTTCGGTGGGAAATTTAATGGCACCATGTATCGTAGAGTTGATTGCTCCGAGAGCTCGCAATCCGGGTCGCCCGAGTATTATGTTGTGTGAGGAGTGGGTTCGAACAACCAAAAAGGTTAGTTGTACGGTTCTGCTCTTGTCACCATCTTTAAACGTGGTAGGAAGAGTAATATGTCCTATCGGACGAACTACCTCTCCCGAAAAACTTATCAGAGGGGTGGACACTTCGATCAACTTCTTTTTTGTTTGAGGATTTAGCTGCTGGAAGCATTGTAAATACATTATCTCGAAAGCACTTCCTCCATCCACATAGATCCGCCGGACCAGATGTCCTGCGACTACAGCTGATATCGTGATTGGTCCGTCTCGAGCATCTTCCGGATCAATCGGGGGGAAATACGTAGGCTGGTGCATCCAAGCTACCATGTGTTGACTCGACCGTTTTACCCCTCTTGGCTCGGTAGACCGGATCATGTTGATTCCGGCCTCAGTGTTCGGGTTATCATTTGCTGTTGCGGGCTTCTTTCCGTCCTTTACTTCTTTTACGAGATGAGAAAGTTTGCCAGATCGCACGGCCTTTTCGATCTCCTGTTTTAGTGCCCAACATTCATCAGTTGTATGCCCCTTGTCTCGGTGATACTCGCAGTACTTCTTGGAGTGCTTATCCGAGGTGGGTCGTTGCTTTGATGGTGTAGGAAACCGGGTGGTTTCCGTACTGAGGATTTCACTAGGCGACTTCGTTAGCTCGGAGAAGGTGTTAAATCGCACGTTTCCAGTCCGGAAACTGCTTCGATCGGATTTTTGATACGGACCACGGTTTCTATTCCAGTTGTTACTTCTGTCTTTTGGTGGTGATGCGTTCCGTCTCCACGATGTAGCTCAAGCTTTGGAGTTTCTTGCAGCTGTTTCATTCGGCTGACCACAGGCACTTTTCCCCCGAACGAAAGCTCGAGCTCGTTCCATGAGTAACTCCATGGTTTTTGGGAGATCTTCATGGAGTTTTTCTACCAACTGATTGTTCCTTACACCGTGACAAAATCCAGAAACCCGAAGCTGGTCGACCGCTCCGCTTATCTGCATGCTCTCTCGATTGAAGCGATCTATAAAATCTTCTACGGACTCTCCGTCGCGGCGCTTTATGTGGTGTACCTCGGTAATGTCTTTCTTGCAACGACGCTGCTGGCAGAAATTTTGCAAGAATATACGTCGGAAATCCTCAAAGTGATCAATCGACCCTTCTGGCAACCCATCGAACCATACTCTGGCTGATCCGGTGAGAGTTTGAGCGAACATGTGACACCAGGCCGACATGGGCCATTGTTCGACCTTAGCTGCTCCGGCAAATGCGAACATGTGGTCGTCCGGATCAAACGTACCATCATAAAATTTCAAAGTGGGGGGCATCTTCAACTTAGCCGGGAGTGGGGCATTAACAATCCGCATCGTGAACTTTGACTGAGAAGTCATAGACGTGGGATGATATGGCATGATCAACTCCTGATCCTGAGGGTTTAAGCCCATAGATCCCTGGCGAAACAGGTCGTTAAGACCGTTATTCATTGGAGCGTTCGTAAACGAGGAGAATTGTGCAACACATGTTATGGGAGTAGAGATTGTTGAACTTACCATAGATCCAGAGGTGAGAGCGCCGATAGAAACGGGATTGTTCCCTGGATACACGCTGCTGAACAAGTTCGTGCGGAGACTCTGCAACATTTCTTCTCGCTGCTGCTGCTGTTGTAGCTGTCGTAATAAGTCGGCGTTTCGTAATAGGAAGGCATTGTTAAAAGTAGGTAGTGGTGTAGCAACTGGAGCAGTAACCGAGAGCGTGGTGACAGAGCTCGCGATTACAGAACTTGCAGCTGGAGGTGCCGATGCTGTTCCCATAGAAGCTACTACGACGGCAACTGCTGTTGTGGCAGTTGTGGGAGCAACATTTCCTTCCCATATGTCGTTGAACGACGGGAAAGTGTTTGTTGGAGCGGCTGTTGTGGATTCCATGTTTTGGACTAAACAAAGTTAACAGAAAACGAATTGGATGAATTCGAGGGGATGGCGCCACTGAAGACTCAAAAAACCAGTCAGTCCGACCTGGCTAGAGTTATGCTTCAGACGACCTAGCAAGAACCTGCAAGATCACAAGGAAACAGACACATCGTTAGCCTCGTCACAGGGAGGGGGGTCTCTCTGTGACCAAGCTCGGGCGTGAGAATAAGTATTTGTGAGGAGAAAGTAAGTCAGGGAGAGAGAGTGGAGAGTTTAGAGAGAGAAAGTGGCAGTTACCAGTTTTGGAAGTCCAAGTATGGTATTTATAGTCTTTGGGGTATGGTGACGTGGCGAGTTAGTTATGGCCGGACCAGTCACTGTCATGACGGTTATGCCCGTGGGGCCCGGTTAGTTATGGCGTACCAGTGTATTTGTCCGTTTCGTTTTATGGTGTATGGTGCGATCCGACCTTGATGTACTATGGTTCGGTTCTATGTTTGACGGTGATTCGGTCCGACCAAGGACGTATCCTCATCAGCTCTCTTGTACATGTTGCTTCAAAATGTGTACACAATGTAAAATTACATAAGGGTAGAAAACCCAATTGTCTTAATAAGGTAGTATAGATTTATTTATTTATCTATTTCAGCTACTATATGGCGTGGTGAAGGGTTCAAATGAGAAAAAAGAATTGTAAGAATAAAAAGAATAAGTTTTAAACCAATAGAAATGCTCCATTTTGTTTCATTTAATATGTGTATTTAATGTTATTAATAAGGGTGAAGAAACACTGACCTAAACAGCACCTACGGCTTCAATGATTAGTGACTCGAACACTTGGCTGCAAAACAGAAACACCGTTAGGACTCGTTACAGGAATGGGGTTATTCCTGTAACCACCCTCCGGCGTGAGAATAAGTATTGGATTATGAGAGAAGTTTTGGAGAAGAAGATGTATGAGAACAAGATGATCATACCTTATACATTTGTCTCTATATATAGGTTTTCCATTAGGGTTTCCTTTATCCCAAGATGTATTCCGATAAATTAGAGATTTACACGATCTTCCCGAAAAGTTGGAGATTTAGTTGTGCACCTTCCATGTAGATATGGAAGGTTCTAGAATAAACGTTTGTATTTATATAAATATAAAAGGTTGCAACCGGGTCGGGTTGACCGATGCGGGTCACACCTCGTCATGTCCCCCCAGTCCGAGTTCATGGAAAGAAATCCATTAGTTCGGACTAAGAGAAAAAAGAAAAAGTTAGCATATGATGATTGTTACTACGGATTTGGGAAATGACGGCGAGAATACAGGATGTGACAGTTGGGTCATCATATCGGTGACAGCTGTTTTTACCCCGCATGGACACGTGTGACCGTTCGTACATCTTTTTGAATTTGAAAAGTTGCCTTTGCGTATAAATAGCGACTCCTTATGTAGGAGTTCAAATCCCCTCCCCAAATTACTCCTTCGTTATTCTTTCTACTCAATGGCTTCGAAAACTAATGAGTCGTCTTCCACCGCTACCGCCCCTACAGACATACTGTTTTGTAAGTGGGGCGTAACATCCTTCAACAACCTTGTTCATGATTACGGTATTAGGGCCGAATGGAACCCTGTTTTGCCGTCGAAGGCCGACACTGCCTTTCCCTTGAAGGGAGGTAAAATCACTTTGTTCAGTGATTTTTTCAAATTCTGCAATTTCCGGCTACCCATCACCAAATTTTTGAAATCGGTGCTTGATTTTTACCGTATCCACATCTCTCAAATACATCCCCTTGGCTTAGTGAAACTTCGGCAATTTGAGTATGCCTGTATAGCGCTGGGCCATATCCCAGAACTGGTTGTCTTTAGGGCTTTCTTTGTGCTTGTGTGGAAATCCCATTTCTTTACTTTCGATCGGAGGGATACGGACGCGTCGTGCTTAAGGGATATTCCCACCAGCTCGAGGGACAAAGATTGGAAGAAAAAATTCTTCTATCTTGATGCCACTGTTATCCCTGGGGAGATGCACTGGAGAGAGAAAGGGCCAAAGGATAAAGTGAGAGACGATGCTCCTCCTGAGGATTCGTACACATCAAATGCCCTATACATGAAGCTATGTGGCCACCCCTTTGAGTGCACAATTATCCCAGAAGGTGCGTTGGTGATGGCCGGCATGAGTTTATTGTGGCCTGATATTAAGCGTTATCCCTCATTTCAAAGAGACGATGCAGGTATGTTTACATCATCGTGCCTTGCTAGTTTTGCAGTGTCTATTGTTTGTTTTGTGTTTTTTTATTATTATCCTCATATGTCACGCAGGGGAGTGGGGTATGTTCGACTGTATTGATCCCCCGCGACACCTCGCGTTGAAGCCTGCCGACCGCGTGTTGGACGAAGGGGAACCGGACGTGCTAAAGGTGCATCTTGAGCAGTTTCTTCTACCCGCTATACCGGCGGACCCCACGGCGTACATTACTCCGTTGTCAAGTGTGGCGATTACCGCCGTGTCGATGTCGGAGAAAAAACCTGCCCGAATAAAGCTTACTGGGAAGAAACACACAGCAATCCATGGGAGTGTGCCCTTAATGGAGGAAACTTCCAGTGTTGGGCGTGATGTTCCCTTGGTCGCCGACCTGACCAGTCCAAGTCGTGCCTCGAAGAAAAGAAAAACCTTTGTCGCACCTACTCTAAGTGCCTTTGAGGCGGTACAGGCTGCTTGTGCTTTCTCACCAGGTATCTATTGCTAACTACCATTGTAGCATACTAGTGTTCACGTTACTAACACCCTACTACGTTTATGGTGCAGGTACCTCTGTGGGAGTGTCATCTGGAGTTGTGATACCAACCCTTGTGCCGACCGTGGCGTTGTCGTGCCCTGGTACCAGTGTTAGTATGTCTACGGACCCGAAGTCCTTGGCTTCTGTTACTGCCGCTGTGAGCTGTGTCATGCCCCTCCCTATTCCTACATTATCAGTAGCTGTAACTGTTGATCCGCTATCTTCACTTCGGACAGGCGGTCTTGATACACCTGTAATCGACTCGCCCAGGGGCATTTTTGCTGATGTGGATAAAGATGCCGCTACCGCGTCGGCAGCGCAGGAGGTGACCAGCGTGGGTGGTGGCGAAACTCGGGGATCAAGCAGCGGTATTGCTGACGACGGTGTCCGTCTGATTGACGACCTGTTTATACCAACTGTTCGTTGGGATCCCCATGCTCAAGATAAACGCTACCATCCTCAATGGAAAATCGCTGAATCATCAAGGCTGATCTTCCCCCCTGTGGTTCAACACTGGGTCGAGCGGGCGTATCCTCCTGCCGAAGCGGCGTACGTTGAGGGTTTAAACAATGAAGATTTGATGAATTCCTCAATATCTGACTCTGTGAACCTACCACGAAGGTTGGTAGAGATCCGTCGCAGGTGGATGCATGATAACACCCAACTCCATCAGGCCCGAGCGACTATTCAAGAATTGAGGGACGACAAGCATCGCCTAGAAAGTCAACTTCAAACTGTGGGGTTAAGGGAGGCAAGATTCTTGTCGGAGAAAAACAAGGCTGAGGAAGATTTGCGGAGGGTGACTAACCATCTTGCTGAGGAACGGATCTTATGGGCCCGCGATATGGCGGAAAAAGATCGGGTTTTGGCTCAGGCCAAGAATGTACAGGAGGAGTTGGAACGTAAGGCCATAGCGGAGGCTCAGAAGGTGAGACTCGAGTTATCGGCCCAATTGGAAAAATTTCGTGTTGACACTGATTTTGTGTCTTAGGTTCAGGAGCGGTACCAAAGTTTGACAACTGAAGTAGAAGCCTCCCATACCAAGCTCTGGTTGATGCAGGGAGAGCTGGAGGAGCGTGAAGGGAAAGTCAAGGAGTTGCAGGATCATTGTGATTCACTTGTCACTCAAAACAACAAACTTGCTGTATCGTCGTCCTCTAAACTAAAAGAGGTGGAAAATGCTCTGGCACAATCTAATGCAGAAGTCGATGATTTGACCAGCCAGTTAGCGGCTATGCGGGGAGACAGGAATTGGTTGATAACTAATGGGCTTGTGGGAGCGTTTGAGTATCTGCGTGAATCGCCCCACTTTACTAGCCTGATTGATCGTCTCTCCGCGGCTGCTTACCAATCCGGGCATCATGATGGTGTGTATAAGGGCTACATGGATTGTCAGCAGTTGGATAGGGTGCCGCCGGATTTTCAAGCTGTCAAGGGTAAGTTGCAGACTGATATGGCGAGCGCCCTGGAGGCGGCGTATACTGAGCCGCTGCCCTGCTATGGCGATTTGATGGATAAAGTCAATGAGGATGGAATAGAATCGCTACGTCTGATGCTGGACCCCGTGGATGAATCTGAAGAAGAATGATCACTCCGTTTTTCTTTTTGTTGCTTGTTATGTACTTTTATTGCCTTGTTAATGACACTGTTTGAATTGGGTTTAGTGCCCGTTTCTGTTTTGATTTGACAGCTAAATTAATGCAAATGTCATGATTTCTGACACCGCCGAATTGCAAAATATGGCTCTGTGACTTGTGATGATTGTTTTTCATTAATACATCCGACGTCACCACTGTCAAAAATTTTTTAGTACTGCTATAAATTCACCTTTCTTTTCCTTTTTTGGTTGTGTGTTTATGATGGAAAGAAAACAATATAGGCAAAGACTCTCCGAGATCTTCCGGGTTCTTGACGCTGCCGATGGCTTGCTAATGCTGCAACACCCGGTGACGAAATCGATGCTTAGGGGGAGAAGACCCATTCCCAATGCTGCTCCGGTTCGTGCCAACCGAGCATGTCAGAGCATTGTTATTGAGGATCCTCAACCGGTGGATCCCGGGGTGCCGCAGCTATCAGCTGATGTGCTGTCTGGTCTGATTCCGGTGAACCCTGAACAGCGATACCGTCTAACGTACCAACGCCATTCTGGTGGTCGGACGAGGAGGCAGCAGGTGGATGGTTCAGGTACGGTGGCCCCAATGGTTGATGGTTCATCTGACCGTTTGGCCATCGATCCAGTTGTGGTTGTGGATGATGAGGTGGTGGTGCATACCCCTGCAGTGGTGATGGCACCCAGCCTTCCTCAGTAGGTGTTTTGAACATGTTCTGTATTTTGGTTCCCTTATGTTTTGTTTTTAGGGATAGGGACAAGTACTTGGTTTTTTTGAGATAGGTCGTGTACATGTGATGATGCCTATCTGTTTTGGGGCGGTGTATGTATCTATTACCAAGATACCCGCCGTAAGCGCTTGTTATTGTTAACCCTATGACTTATATGAATGAAAAGTATTTCGTGTTTAAGGGTTTTGTTTGTGTTTTTACCGTTTGATGCATTCATCGTGCGATGGTAACTTTTGTAACAAATAAACTTAAATCTTTATTAAACTTGCATGAAGCAATAAAAGCAGAAAAATCCCAACACGGGTTACAAATGTGAATTTGAGAAGATAGTTAACTCTTGCTGTTAGCAGCAAGGTTTTACAGGTAGCATTTCCTCAACTGGGCGATGTTCCAACTGCGCGGTACTGGCGTGCCATCTAGTCGGGATAGGCGATAGGCCCCTTTACCAAGATCTTCTTGAATGACATAAGGGTCTTCCCAGTTTGGACCCAGTTTTCCTGAAGGTTCCATTCGACTTGCTTCGTTGTCACGCATGACGTAATCACCTGCCTGGAAACTTAGCTTAGCTACCCGTTTGTTATAATATTTTTCCAATGCTTTCTTGTATCGTGCCTCGCTGATGGCGGCCGCCTCACGCCTTTCTTCCAACAGATCTAAACCCTCTCTCAGCGATTGGTCGTTGTTATTGCCTATGCTGAGACGGCGTAATGATGGTAACCCTGCTTCAGCGGGTATCATTGCCTCCATTCCGTAGGTGAGGCTGAATGGGGTTTCGTTGTTACTAGTTTTGGGCATTGTTCTATGTGCCCAAAGGACATGTGGCAATTCTTCCACCCACGAACTTCCCTCGTGCCCCAGTCGCTTTTTGATGCCCTCTAGCAAACTCCTGTTCGTCCGCTCCACCTGTCCGTTACCCTGTGGGTGTGCTACCGACGTGAAAATCTGCTGGATGTGGAGATCAGTGCACCATTCCTGGAAAATTCTATCCGTGAACTGTGTCCCATTGTCACTTACCAGGTAGAGCGGTAACCCGAACCTGCACACGATGTGCTCCCAGAGGAATTTTTTGGCATTTTCCGCCGTTATCTTAGCCAAAGGTTTTGCTTCCACCCATTTGGTGAAGTAATCAACCGCCACAATTAGGTACTTCAGCTTTCCGGGGGCCGGCGGGAAAGGTCCTACGATATCCACGGCCCATTTCTGGAAAGGCCACGCTGCTGTCACTGGTACCAGGCTGTTTTTGGGCCGTATTGTCTGAGGAGCAAAC
Organism: Helianthus annuus; assembly: GCF_002127325.2. NCBI lineage: Eukaryota > Viridiplantae > Streptophyta > Magnoliopsida > Asterales > Asteraceae > Helianthus > Helianthus annuus. The sequence goes on from NC_035442.2 coordinate 40,931,406, forward strand.
TTCTAGCAACTGCGGCATTTTCGCAGTTCCGTTACAGCGTCTTCGTGCATCCCGGGCCAGTAACATCCCGCACTATGGATTTTGGCCACCATTGCTCTAGGTCCGGCGTGTATGCCGCATATTCCCGCGTGAATCTCGCTGATGAGGTACTTTGCCTCTACTGGGGAAACGCATCGGAGCAACGGACCCAAGTAAGATTTTCGGTATAGGACACCATCATTGACTTCATATTGTAGCGCTTTCGTTTGTACCTTTTGTGCCTCGCCCTTGGCGGGAGGTAGTTCACCTGCTACGAGAAAGCGTAGGATCGGAGTATACCAGCAAGGTTCTTCTATTGTGACAGCGGAAACACTTCGTGGTTCGATTGAGGGTGTCTGTAACGTTTCGACTTTGACTTCCTTTTCCATGCCTGAGGTGGCGAGTTTGCTTAGGGCGTCTGCTATTTGATTCTTCCCTCTGTGTACATGGTTGAGCGTGACCTTGTCGAAGGAATCCATGAGTTCTTTAGTTTTCGCCAGGTATTTCGCCATTGACTCGTCTTTAGCTTCATACGTTTCGTTTACCTGATTGTTATCCAGCAACGAGTCGACATATGCGTCTACTCTGGCTGCCCCCATGGATTTTGCCATTCGTAACCCTGCCAATAATGCCTCGTATTCCGCTTCATTATTAGAACATTCAAAGTCAAAACGTAAGGCGTACATTAGCCTGATTTGATCTGGACTTATCAGCATTAGGCCTGCACCGGACCCCTTTCCACTAGATGATCCATCAGTGTATAGCTTCCAAGTCTGCCTTGTAGTGCTGGACTCTGGTATATCTTGAATGACTGGGTCCGTAACGACTTCTCCTTCCGGTATCTCAGCTAAGAAATCAGCAATCACTTGCCCTTTAACCGCCGTTCGCTTCTGATACTCAATATCTAGAGCCCCCAGCTCGATGGCCCATTTAGCCAACCTGCCCGAAACCTCTGGCTTGTGCAGAACCTGCTGTAGCGGGTAGTTGGTTAAGATTTGTACACGGTGTGCCTGAAAGTACCTTCTTAGTCGCCTCGTGGCGTGTACTAATGCTAAAACTAGCTTTTCCAGTGTAGGATAGCGCGTTTCAGGCCCCGCTAGCACCCGGCTTATGTAGTATATTGGTGTTTGTTTCCCCTCTCGTTCGACCATGAGCACGGCGCTCACCGCCGTATGAGCTGCCGCTAAATACATCTTTAGTACTTCATTGGGTCTGGGCGCGGTCAGCGTAGGTAACCTTTCTATAAAACACTTCATTTCCTGCAGAGCCTGTTCCGCTCCGCTGGTCCATTTGAAATTCTTCTTGTTGAGGCAATCTTTTAATGTTTTTATGAATGGCAATGACTTTTCGGCGTGCCTCGCTAAGAACCTGTTGATTGCTACCAGTCGTCCATTTAGGGCTTGAGCTTCTTTCAGCGTTCGGGGAGAAGGCATTCGCGATATGGCGGCTATTTTTTCTGGGTTAGCTTTAAAACCGTCTCGGGTGACGACTACCCCCAGGAACTTCCCCTCTTCCACCCCAAACGAACATTTCTTTGGATTTAATTTTATGTTGTATTCTCTGAGCCGCTGGAAAGTTTCCTCTATATCTGCCAACATCTGTTTTTCTTCGCTGCTTTTAATTACGAGGTCGTCTACATAGACTTCCAAATTTCGCTCGATCTGTGTTTCGAACACCTTGTCCATGAGCCTCTGATAGGTAGCTCCTGCGTTTCGTAGCCCGAAAGGCATCTTGGTATAACAGAAGATGCCAACGTCGGTATGGAACGCTGTTTTCTCTTCATCTTCCTTGGACATTTTAATTTGGTGGTACCCTTTATACGCATCTAGGAAACACTTGAATCGATAGGGTACCAGGGAATCGACCTTTAAATCAATCTCGGGCAACGGGTACGCGTCTTTTGGGCACGCCTTATTCAGGTCTTTGAAATCGATGCACATTCGCCATGTGCCATCTGGTTTTTTCACCATGACCGGGTTAGACACCCAAGTATGGTATTGTGTTTCCCTGAGAATTCCCGCTTCCACTAACTTGCGTACTTCTTTAACGACCGCCGCCCGGCGGTCCGGGGCCATGCTGCGCTTACCCTGAGCGACTGGCTTAACGCCTGGTAGTGTGGCGAGCTTGTGTTCCGCTTTGTCACGGGGGACTCCCGTCATATCGGAGTGCTCGAAAGCGAAAATGTCCGCGTTTCTTTTTAACAATTGCTTCAAATCGCTCTTAACTTCTGGGGACAGAGTGTCCCCAATTGTGACCATTTGGTCCGGGTGGCGCGTGCTCAATACCCATCTTTCTGGTCCCGTGGCCCCAGTGGGCCCTTGGCGACATCGTTTGGTATTCAATACTTCTCCGATTTTATCGCGAAATATGGTAGCGATACCTTGCGGTGTTGGGAACTTCATAAAACCTCTTGCCGTGGAGACTATGGCGTCTAACTTTCCCAGGGTGAATCTTCCGATAATCACATTGTGGTATGACTCAGCGCGGACCACAAGGAAAGTTAGTAGTATGGTTCTTTCTTTGGGTGATTGCCCGAAAGTTACCGGGAAAGTGATTTGACCAATAGGATCAACCTTTTCCCCTGTGAAACCTTTGATAGGGGCGTGTACTGATTCGAGCAGCTTCATATCTTCTGATTGCATTCTGTTAAAGCAATGTTCATAGATGATATCTTCTGAGCTTCCGGTGTCGACTAGGATTCGCCTCATGCGGTAGTCTCCTACCGCCGCGGAGATGATCAGGGCGTCTGTGGTAAGATGCAAATCCTCCATTCGTGGTTCTATAGTCATTGTTGCCAACATCCAAGGCTCGAGTGTGGACAAACTCCGCTTCGCCCCTCTTCCTATGTCAGCACGAACCATGTTCAATTCGCGCGGCCTTTTGCCTGCCGCCTTGTCGTTCTCCTCCTTGACCACAGGCGGGCCTTGCTTGATATCTCGCACTAGGTGTGCCAATTTACCCGACTTCACGAAATATTCGATCTGTTTCTTAAGCTGAAAGCAGTCGTTGGTATCGTGCCCGCTTCCCTTGTGGTACTCACAGTATTTACTCGTGTCTTTGTTCGGATTATCTTTCAGCGGCTTTGGTGGATTAAGCCTGAGGTTTTCTGAGGCCAGAATTTCAGCCGGGGTCTTGCTTAAATTGGGATATTCAGACCGAGGTTTTGACGTCTCGTTCCTTGAATAGGAGCTTCGGTGTCTGTCGTATCGCGAGTCCTTATCGTTTCTCTGATATCGGTCTCCCCTTTGTTTACTTTTAGACCCTCGGTGATCTTTTTCCTCCTGACTTTTCAGGGCTTCTTTCTTTCTGTTGGCTGCGTGGCTGGCCGCTACCGCTTTTTCCTGTATAACATATACCTTGGCTATTCGCAGTATTTCGTCTATGGTTGGGGGTACCCCATCCCTTCCATGCAGTGTTCTCAGTAGTTCGTCATCGTTAACCCCTTGGAGGAATGCTCCGCATGCCAGATCGTTGGTGACGCCTGGTATCGCCAGGCTTTCTTTGTTGAACCTAATGATAAAGTTTTCTACCGTCTCATTGTCTCGACGATGAATATGAAGGAGTTCGTTCCTATCTTTCGTATGCCGGCGCTGCTGACTAAACTGTAGGATAAACTTTGATTCCAAATCTTCAAAACTGTCTATCTCACCTGTGGGCAGGCTGTCCCACCATACTCGTGCCGCTCCCACTAGGGTTTGTACGAACATTTTACACCATAGGGGCATGGGCCAGCAGGCCACTTCACCCGCGCTCTTAAATAAATTGAGATGGTCATCCGGGTCGGTGAGGCCATCGTACTTACCGACCGTTTGGGGCATTTTAGGTTTTTCCTTGATAGGAGCTTCGGCGATCCTACGTGTGAATTTGGATTGGAATGTCGCGTCTACCGGCTTGTATGGTTTGGTTAATTCGTCTTCTTCCACATTCACGGGTTGTGCAGGTGGAACATTCACACCCGGGGCTGGTCCTGCCACCAGACTGGAGTTTTCCAAAGGGGTCACCCGGGGTCTGACCGCGTTTTCTCTGTCGTGCACAGGTTCAGTTGGCGCTTGGGTATACATTGGTTGTGGAGTTGGAAAATTCCACCATGGCGGCATGTAAGCCGCGTACGGCGATTGAGAGCTTCCTTGCGCTGTTCCCTGAAACGGATACGCTGTTCCCCCGTATGAGGGTAAATACCCGAATGGGGGCGCATAGCAATACCCCGGGAAATACATCTGATTTCCTGGTGTGACAGGGGCATTCATTACCCCCGTTGGCATGATAACCGGCTGATTAGGTGGTGTAGATAATGCCGCCGTAAGCGCGGCTGAGTATAGCGGCGGCATTGGGTTAGAAACCAACGGCTGGTAGTATTGAGGCGTACTGGTTTCTGACACTAAGATACTGGGGCTCGCCGATGTGATAACAGGAGTGGAGTAGAGACGTGAAGCCTGTGAAAAAACAGTTGTCCCCGGAGCGAATGTGTTACCGCCAGTCCCCTCCAACCTCCTTGGTAGTGTTTGTGAGGGCATATAGAGGAAAGGGTTTGTAACCACGGTCTGGGAAGAGGCGGTGGTGATATTGTCAAAACCTGGAGGTGGCCCTTCGGCCTCGAACTCTGGATCTAACGACCTCGTGACGGCCGGGGAAGACTGTGGAACGGTACTAGTTCCCGCCCCTAGCGCCAAATTATTATTTGTCAACGTTTGACCAGCCATGTTCTGGTCACTTGCCATGAAGTTCTTGTCGCTAAATAGGTCCCACGGATGGCGCCAATGAAGAAACACTGACCTAAACAGCACCTACGGCTTCAATGATTAGTGACTCGAACACTTGGCTGCAAAACAGAAACACCGTTAGGACTCGTTACAGGAATGGGGTTATTCCTGTAACCACCCTCCGGCGTGAGAATAAGTATTGGATTATGAGAGAAGTTTTGGAGAAGAAGATGTATGAGAACAAGATGATCATACCTTATACGTTTGTCTCTATATATAGGTTTTCCATTAGGGTTTCCTTTATCCCAAGATGTATTCCGATAAATTAGAGATTTACACGATCTTCCCGAAAAGTTGGAGATTTAGTTGTGCACCTTCCATGTAGATATGGAAGGTTCTAGAATAAACGTTTGTATTTATATAAATATAAAAGGTTGTAACCGGGTCGGGTTGACCGATGCGGGTCACACCTCGTCAAAGGGCATATAGGTAAATTCCTAATTGTAATTAATTAGCTAACTAATTAAACTTGTAACTCACTTTTAAATATATCCTTTCAAGATAAAATAATTTAGGGTGAAGGACAATTTTCGAATTGTGTAGGATAAATTTTAGTATATGTATAGGATAAATTCTTAAATGTGTACGATAAATTTAGATATGCGTAGGGTAAATTTCGGTAAGTGTAAGATACATGTAGGATTAATTTTGAAATGTGTAGGATAAAATGTTTTTTGCTTTATTAATTAGAGATAACATAATTAATGGAAGGAGTTATAAAATATTTAATGTTTTACCATAATGCCATTTCTTCTTTTTCTTCTCACTTTAAATTTCTTCTCAAATGAAACTTCCGCATATGGCGTATTAGTATTATAACGAATCGAACTAATGCAGACCAAATTCCCGTCACGTAGCGCCGGGGAATCCTGCATCTGAACTAGTGCAGACCAAATTCCCGCCACGTAGGGGTTGGGCAACATGCTCGTCGTTCGCTCGATTGTAAAAGAGCCGCTCGGATCGGTTCGGTCTGTAAATGAGCCAAGCACGAGCAAAGGTCCGCTCGGCTCGACTGGTGCATAATTGGTTGTGATAAGACCATCCTAATGGATGTATTATTAGCTGGAAGAAAAACTGGTGTACTGCATTAGCTAAATTAAACCAAATAAGGGGGGTCGGTATGAATGTGGTAAACCCTTCGGGATATGGAATCACCGATCGGTGATTGTTCGCCGGTAACAAATCGGTGAGTGGGGAGTTGATCATTCGGTGTATAGTTACCGATGAGAGGAGAGAGGAGAGGAGAGATACAATCTTTTTTTAATTGAGTGTGTTTAAATCATTCATAGTGTTTGAGTACAAAATGGGGAGTGAAAAGGGGGGGGGGGAGTTAAAATGGCACGAGATTATTGGGTAGAAAAAACTCAAACACCCTAAAAGTGTTTGAATCATACCCTCCACCCTAAACAAAGGTCTTACACATCAATCATGTTTTTTTATTTCTGAACAATACTACAATGATGATTGAAAAGGATTTACAACCATTATTCCATAGCAAACAGTTAAGTATATCACGCACTCATGTACATACAATTGATGGATCACAACTTATAACCATGCCCATCAATAAACCAAATTTTGCTTTTAAATCAATGATTTTGCATTCTTAAATGAGTAGAGGCAATCAGTTAAAGCTGATGTTGAGGTGAGAGCAGCCTTGAGAATTAGAAGTGCCTGCATAATCACATTATATATAGGTGTCATTATACAACTAGAATTATAACCAAAAACCACACACCCCCTCAATAATTGTATATATACTTACCTCTTGTTCACCAATGCACACTTCCATAACCTCAATATCACCCACAGGAATGCCAAGTGTGTTAAACTTTGTAATTGTGGATAGTGATGGCGAGACGATTACTTCAAGGTCATCTGAAACTATGAAGTTAGCTTGTGCCTTAAGGAAATTACCTTGATTTATAGTTTTCTCGTAAATCGGAAGAAGATCAGTCACACGAAGATAGTTAGACGCAAGCTTTGGGCAAAGTAACATGTTCTTGATTTCATCAGATTTCAGGCATTTTCTATCTCCCAAACTTGAAACACTATTATACATATTATCTATGCCCGTTGGAGACGAATTATCCGTTATTAAACGCTTTACGTTCCCTAACGGGATTGTTAGGAAGCTGAAGAGCATTTCCACAAAAAAGTTTTCAGCTTGTGCACATAATACCTTCTTCTTTGATTTCTGGATCAATAACTTCACCGTCTGACGTTGAGTAGGGCAACTTGAAATCAAAGGTATATCACTTGTTGAAGAAGTTTTGATGCAAGATGGGCATGAGCAGAAGCAAGAGCATGGTTTAGTTCCCTCAAAAACAAAATTTGTTAAAGGAGTATTTGTCACCAATGACCACTTGAGTAGACATGAAAACTGAAACAATAAGAGAAGATATGTTAAAACGATAATTTTCTTATGGTTGTGCTAAACGTATCCCTCTCCCTTCATTTTTACTAGTTGTACCCTCGTGAAGTTGTCAAATCATTAATATTACCCCCTTTTACACTAAGGGACAAAAAAGACCCCATGATTTGATGTTTACAAGGGGGGTACGATGAAAATTAAGGGAAGGAGTACGATTAGCCAACCTTTTCCTTAAAAGCTCTAAAAATCTACATAGTTCGTACCTTATCATAATCAAAATCGAAGTTTTTCTCTTCTAGCAAATCAATGTATTCGATACCAAGAAAATTAAGGAGTGTGATGCTTGTGTCGAGCTTGACGGGTATTACATTGAGATCATCAGTGATGATGAAAGATGTTTTTTCCTTGAAAAACACCACTTCGCCAGGACTATCACTGACACGCGCCTCAACTGGCTTCATGTTGTTCAAATTTACTTTCAGCTTCTGGCAAAGAGAACTCGAAGAACTGTTTGGACTAACGAGCGCAATCTTGCAATGCTCGTTGGAGAAATGCTTATTATCTAGATTCTCAATACTTCTATAAAGAGAATCCAAGCTTCCAACTTTTACATCCTTTGTGCCTTCATGCTTGCTTGAGAGTCTTGCAATTGTTCCAAGAGGCAAAGTGAGAAAACTGAAAAGGATCTCAACAAAGTCTTCTTCTGCTTCTGCAAACATCACTTTTTTCTTCTTCTTGTCGACGAATACTTTCAAGTGAGCCGCTTTGCTTCCCATCTTATCTGATCAAATTAACATCCATAGAGATTATAACATATCTTGTCTATAAACGTTGGATATTGATACAAAATTTTATTTAAAGTTGGTATAAAGTCTTTAACATGAATGGCGATAATACTAATGAGAGCAAAACTCAATTTACTTAATAATAAACATACAAAATATTAACATGTTATATAGAAGAAAGCATATTGATAGAATTTGAGGAGAGGGGATTAATTACTACTTGAAAGTTTAATTGCAGAATCCTCTAAAAGCTGCTATGCGAGAAAACTTTTCTTCGATGTGTTGCAACAAATGAAACACCAATATTATAAAAATTAAAAAGGCAAGAACGTATATATTTATAGCCTCAACATTTTAGGAATCAATACTAAAACCAAATACAAAGATTTCCAAACTATAAACTTTCTACCTTGGTTTGTAATAAACTTATCTTTACTTTTAGACAAAGCATATGCTAAATTACGATTTCTAGAACACGTACCTCTTAGCCCGATTCTGATGGTAAAGTATTTGATTAATTTTTTTTTGAATAAGGCTTTTCAGATATTGAAAATGAAATAGCCAATCTGTTAATTTTTTCTTTATGGTTTTTATCTTAAACTATTTTATATTAAGGTAAGTTTAATTTTTTCTTTATGGTTTTTATCTTAAACTATTTTATATTAAGGTAAGTTTTGAAAAAATATATATGATGAAGCAACCAACATAAGAATTGTAACATTATTCTCTATGATGGTGTACGCCACCATGGCCAACGGTGTTTTTTTTTTTTTTTTTTTTTTTTTTTTTTTTTTTTTTTTTTTAAATTTGAACATTGTCACAAATTAATCTGCATAATTATACATGTAGTTAATAAAGCTATAGGCCAACGTAAAGGTATTAAATCACAAGTCCCGGAGGTGATGCCGGGTTTGATCCCTGTACCTCCACAACAGATTTTCACCTCCTTACCACTAGAGCACTATCGTAGAGACTTTTTAAATTTGAAATTGTCACAAATCTGCATAATTATACACATAGTTAATAAAGCTATATTATTATCTAACTACTATAATAAAAGAAACCAACTTTTGAACACATGTCATTCATTGAAGACATCCTCAAATTTATATTTATCTAAATAAATAAATAATAAATTAATATTAAATCTTATCATACTTTAATAAAATATTATACTCAAATCTAAATTGTTAATTTGATATATTTTTAAAACAAATACCTCTCTTATCTACTTATCTTATATTAAATATATAAATAATAAATTAATATTAAATGTTATCCTAATTATTTAAAAACATAACTTTTTTTAATTATTTGGTATACAAAATTATGTTTATTCAACTTTAGTAAAACGCGAGATTTTTAAGGATATAATTTTTTTTATTATTTGGTAGATTTTTCAACCCCACTATACACGGGTTTTTTTTAAAGATACGACGTTTTTAGTATTTAATATACAAAATTACATTTATTTAGGATATAATTTTTTATTATTTGGTAGATTTTTCAACCCGACTATACACGGGTTTTTTTAAAGATACGATGTTTTTAGTATTTAACATACAAAAATACATTTATTTAATCTGTGTAACACACATGGTTTTTAAAGATATAAATCTTTTTTATATCTATTCAACACGTGTAATATACAGGGTTTTTAAGTATGTAATTTTTTTATTATTTGGTAGATTTATTCAACCCGATTATACACGGGTTTTTTTAAAGATACGAAGTTTTTAGTATTTAGTATACAAAATTACATTTATTTAATCTGTGTAATACACATGGTTTTTAAATATATAACTTTTTTTATTATTTGATATATAAAATTACATTTATTTAACCCATACAATATACAAGGTTCATAATGATATAAGTTTTTATTATTTAATATATAAAATTACATTTATTCAACCCGTGTAATACACAGGGTTCTAACCTAGTTATGATTTATAAAGTAAACCAAATGTCACGTTTTACATACCATATGTGCATGGAAATAAATTATAACGTACTCTGAACTGAAATATTGAAGTTTCAATCAACTCTTCATAACATCCAACATCCCATAAACCAAATTCCGTGAGAATATTGCTACTTTGATGTTATCAGCAATATATACCATGTTTTTTTAATGTCAACGTCTTTGTATCATTAAAGTTTGCAAACTACAGATAAAAATATGTTAAAGAGGCAAAGACAGTGAATTTTTTTGTTAAGTTAAAGACGCAAAGGCAGTGAAAAAAAATTAAAAATAATAAGTACAATTACAAAAAGGAAAAAGAAAAAAGTGAGAACTTTTTTTAAGCGAACAACAATATAGCATATGAGACCAACGTACATGGAATTCATTATGTGTACATGAAAAAAAAAATAATAATAACTCATGCTGCTTGGATTCGATCCCGGCCGGGTAACTAAAAAACCAAATGAAACTTTAGTTTTTTTTTTTTTAACGTTGACTTTCTTTTTGAGTGATCCAATGTAACACCGCTTAAACGGCGGCCCTAGCCAAGATCTGCCCAGACTACATTGTCTTAACCGAGTCCACGTTGGGTTGGTCAGACTTGGTTGCGCCATTCCCCCGGAAACCGTACTGCCTCCACACGAGATGACTCGCTGAATTAACAGCCGGATGAAAACCGGGGTGCGGCTCAGGATCGAACCCTCCTCGGTGGGTTTGTCACCATCATTCCCTAATATCCACCCCAATATGACATAAGTTAGAATCACACTCATAATTTTTTTAAATAAGTAATGTCACCGATGCGTTGCAGCGGTTAAGAACGTGATGACGGTACCGAATCACGAGAGTAAAGGTGAGATGGAATGCAGTCGGTTTTGATGCATCGGCTATAGGGGTTGTTTGGTAGCCTTTTAATAACCATTCAGATATTTCCTTTTAATGGTTTAAAACCTCTGAATGAATAAGAGATAACTTCAAGTCTGAATGGTTAAGAGATAACCTCTGAATGGTAAATCATCACATGTCACATTCTTCTACCTTCTCATTGATAAAATTCTTAGTGGTTCCATTAAGAGATAGCTTCTTAATGACTATTCAAAGGCTACCAAACAGCCCATAGCTAAAGAAAGAAAGGAACAAAAAAACAAAATCATAATATGTTAAAAACATGTTCGATTCATTATTATTTTACACAACAAACATTTTTATGGTGAACGGTAATTAACTTTATTTTACACAACAAACATTTTTACACATGGACTTTAATGAAACCAATGGTCAGATATATTATATTTATAAATTTCACTGTTTTTTTTTTTTTTTTTTTTTTTTTTTTTTTTTGTAAATAACAATAAAGTTTTTAAACAAAAATAAAAAATTGATGTACGGGTAAAGTTAGATAAGATATATGGTTTAGTCTACATAGTCCTAAGATATGTGTTTAATAAAAGAAGGAATAATGAATTTTAATAATTTTAATTATTGTCCGTTGGTCGGTAACGTTCTCAATTTTAAAAATTCTCACTAACGATACCATCTTTTCACATATTGGCCTTCAATGGACCCTGACTGTAACAACCCTCAAAAAAATATTCCCAACGACAACTCGTAATCAAAACCAGAAGTGCGCGCGAGGAAACTTGTATACTTAATCAGAAAACTTAGCGGTTAAGAAAACTTGACGGTTAATGAACCAACTCGCACAAAGGTATCCTTATTAGATTCACAATTAAAAAGCGAATCAACTGGGATCAAGACCCGAGCATACGCGATAAGTATCGGCACAGAAATCGAGAAAAACGCACGATTGGACGAAAAAGGCGGCCAGGGACACGTGTCACGACATTGCGCCACGTGTCAGAGCTACGTTCGACACGTGGTAGTCGAAGCCAGGTCGACCCTCCCGGCGACACGTGGAAGGGACACCAGTTCCTGTCGCGACGCGCGGGAGGAACCCAGATGGCCTATAAAAGCAGCACCTTGGGACAGAAGTCTGTGCATTAGTTCAATCAAATTTTTACGAACTCTCTTCTCTAACTCCCGTTTTCTTGCTACACCCCTAATTCTATGAAACTCTGCCCCGTTGTAAGTGTTTTAACCCCTGATCACTCATTCGATACCCTATCCGATCGATCCTGAACCCAACAACGAATGTCAAGGTGCTGCCTGTATAAGGCTACACTTTGTTAACTACGTTGGGGTTTTGATCTCGTGATGTATCGATAAAGTTAATTTGGGTTATTACACTAACACGTGTGCATTGTATATTTTATTAGGAACTCAGGAGTTATACCAAGAATTATACCAGGAGGCTTTAAGTTAAAACTCTAAATCTACAAAGTTAGTCATTCTCTTTTTCTCACAACTTTGTGAATCATTCTTTCTTGTTACCAAAATGCTTTGCAAAAACCCTAAATGTTTTTTCAGTTATAATTACAGTGATTAAGTCTTTGTAATCTGAAATTACTGCTAGTATGTGGGGTTTTGTATACATTACTTGACACTCGTTACTATTGGACAAAGAGTTAGCCAATAGTAATATGACCACGAGCACAGGGGTTGGCCTCAGTCGCAATACTGATTTGAGTAATTGATAGATATAAACAATATAATCACCCTTGATACTGTATAATATAACAATGTGTCCTTTCATATAAATGAATGAACTCACCAATATTTTTCGCCGATAAAATGTTTTCCAACGCGTTTCAGGTAATGTACTGTGAATGTAATAGAAGTCTGCTTTGGAGCACTGAAGGCTTAAATAAAGTGGCTATGATTACCTGAATAAAAGAAGAAATTTGTGTTTTATCAATTAGGGTTTATCCCTATAAAAACATTTGATTGCAATATGGGTTTTATTGATGCGTGCTAGTGTGTATATGTTTTAGGTATATATTTTAAGCCCTTTTTACACTTTTTAGCCAAGTTTTAAATTTATAAAACACGATATTTACTAACACTACACACACATATGGGCAAGTGCACCCATCGTGGACGTAGTATAGTGTTGGTAAGATACCGAGGTCGTCCAAGGACACAAGAGCTTTTAGTACCGGTTTATCCTCAACGTCTAATCAAATCAAAATGTTAGAAAAGATTTTTAAAACTAAGAAAATAAAACTAACTAAATGCTGAAAAATAAAAATAAAAATAAAAATAAAAACAGATAGACAAGATGAATCACTTGTTTAAGAGATTATCTTAGTTATTGTAGTAGGGCCCTTTTTTGAAGGTGACGTTACCCTCAACCCAGTAGTTTGAGTCAGCAAGGATACAATCCTGAAGGGTCGGATTATTGAAAGATAATTAATTAAGTTATTAATGCAAATTATGGTAGGCCCCTCTTTTGAAGGTGACGTTACCCTCGACTAAGTAGTCTGAGTCAGCAGGGATACAGTCCTAAATAGCCGGGTTATAGTATTAATAGTAGTTTAACTTATGAGGGGGTCAAAGAGTTTGGATCCCCGCCATCCAATACCTTTGGGTATTGAAGGAGATCCTACTAAATTTGACCCAGGTCCCTTGCAGGACCTCTAAACACTGAACAAGGGCAAGACTCTTACCAAACTGTTCCCTTAACCCCCGACCAGGTAGCCAACATACCTCCATATAGACCGTGGAGATATGAATGGTGAAAATCTTTTATTTTATATAGATAGTAAAATAATGTCAAGACACCACGGACAAACGATAAGGAAGAATCACCTTCAACATAAGAAACTAGTTATTAAAGTCATTAATACAAAACCAAATAAAAAGTGCAAAAGATTAAAAATAAAAAGTATTACACTAGACACTTGTCTTCACCAAGTGATGTAAGAGACTTAGGCAAACATGGCCTTTGATTGTCAAGAACTCTTACGATCAATCTTGGATCCCGAGACGACTCACACACTCTATGATGGACAATGGATGATGGTGGTGGATGATGGTGTTATGGTGGTGGTGGGTGGTGGGTGAAGTGTGAGAGAGGTGGTGTGCCAAGGGATGAGTTGAAATGACTCCAAGCACACCTATTTATAGGCTGAACAGAGGCCTGGGCACGGCCCCGTGCCCGCTGAGCACGGCCCCGTGGCCGTCTGACACACTCTCTCTTCATTAATTGTAATTCGCAATTACAATAAATGCGCCTGCAGTACTCTGACCACGCCCCCGTGTCCGCTGGGCACGACCCCGTGGTGGGCAATAGAAGCTTCTATTAGTTTTTCTTTTCTGCTGCTTCATGGGCACGGCCCCGTGCTCGCTGAGCACGGGTCGTGTTCAGTCTTCTGCCTTCTCTGTTTTGCTTGGGAGGATGCTGTCGAGGGGTCGGGCAATCCACTTTTGTCCCTTTTCTTGTATTTATGTTAGATTTTGCTGTCTTTTTGCTTCTTTTGTTAATTTGAGCTCATTTAATCCTGAAAATACAAAAGGAAGACAAAAACACACTTTTTCCAACATTAGTACTAAAAAAGGGTTAGTTTTATGCCACAATTGATATAATTTATATGTTGCATTTTGCGCGTATCAAATACCCCCACACTTGAATCTTTGCTTGTCCTCAAGCAAAACTCTTTATAATGTGGCTATTCACTCCCAAATGGAATGGGTAGAAGAGAATGTTTTTGGGCTTGTCATAGAGAGTCGGGATTTTCCAAGATCGTTTAGGTTTTATTTTTATTTATTTACAATCCTATTCGTCATGATTTAAAAAAAACATTTCATAAGATAAATTATTTATTAAGGCATAACATACTTTTTTTTAAAATTCCATTTATATACAAGTTCACATACCTCACGGGGGAAATCACTCACACTCGGCCGAAGGTGTATTTTTAGTTAATCACTCGAGAGCGGCGTGGAACTTATTTCTACCATAAGCTTGCCAAGCAATCAATCCTCCTCCTTTTTAACTTTATACCTTTGTAAATATCAAGAGGACTTTTTGGGTGAAGGGTTAGGCTTGGGTTAAAGGTGGGTGGTTGGGTTAGTGGTTAGTTGAAAAGGGCGAAAGGCGTAAAAAGCGTTGGTTTTCGTAAAACATTTTGTTTTTGTGACTTTTTATTTTCAATGAAGTATTTATTCAAACAAGTTCTTGTGTGAATAGCCGCTTGGTTCATATATATTTTTTTTTGTTTTTTTTAGGAAGAGTCACACGAAAACCAAGCTTTGTTACTAAAATAAGGGGTAAAAAATGAAAAAGGGATTTTAATGGGTAAAAGGGTTTTGGGTTAAGAAATGAAAAGGTTTAGGTTCAAAGGGGTTAACTAGGGGGAATTTTGGGTAGGTAAAAAGAAAAATGAAAATAATGGTGTTGAAAGAAAAAGGGTTAGTCCTAATGCCTCCATCATTTACTTACTTGTTTTTAAGTTGGTAAGGACCGGGAATGAATTATCGTGGCAAGTTCTAAAGTCGTAAGAACCAAGCGGCTATTCACACAAGAAACGAAAAATGAGCATTTAGTGTAAAGATATGTATTTACATGCTCTATAAAGGCTCAAAACTCACTTTTGTGGGAATGAGTTTTTACGTGATCAAGTATATAAAATCAAATTTTAACTAAGCTTGTCATGTCGTTTCATAATTTTCTTATGTTGGTTCTTTTTATCACGACGCTATCGGTTGTAAATTTGTAAAAATATAACCTTGTTAGAGTTAGAATTCCCAACTTAAACTTAGACAAGTAAAAAAAATGCAAATTTTTGGAAAAAAATTGGGGTGATTAGCGATTCCAAATAGAGTTTTGTGTAAGGCTTGTTATTAGGACTTGTAAAATTCAAGGTTTTAGCATCCCCCCCCCCCACACTTAAATTACACATTGTCCTCAATGTGTCCCAAAAATAAGTTTTTAGGTTGATTGAATGTGTAAAATGGTGTAAAAAGCATAATTTTATGTTACTGGCAATCTGGACACGGCCCCGTGTTCGTTGGACACGACCCCGTGTTCAAGTGCCAGTAACGAAAACTTACAGAAGTTGGACACGGGGGCGTGTTCGCTGGGCACGACCCCGTGTCTGGCAAAAATTCTGCAGAAATTTAACAAACAGCAGGTCTGGGAGGTGGGCACGGGGGCGTGTTCGCTGGGCACGACCCCGTGTGGACAGTCTGCAAGGCTGAAAAAACAGGTTTGTTTCTTCAGTTTTCCTGTCCTGGCTTTAGTAGTACTAATGTTTAGTACTCTAAGCCTCGTTTGTACCTGTTCTACCAATAAACACCACACCAAACAATACCAAACGTCCTAAATTACCAAGTCAAACATCAAACCATCAAGTTAAAAGTAAAAACAAAAGCAGAAAATAAAAAGAGTTAGGGAAAGTAAATTGTTCAACACTTCGGCACGCAGGCCGGAAATTGTCTGATAGAAAGGGAAATTAACATGTGGGCTCACCAACCGTCCACTCCTACTCCTTCTTCATCCTCCTAGTCCATGTCTTCATCACTGTCATCACCTCCTCCGCCATGACCCGCAATATACTCCCGGATGCTTCCGATGTCATCTTGGATATCAGTGATGTTTCTTTCAATGGCTCTGACCCGGTGGTATGTGTTGTTGGCGAGGTTGTAGGTGTTCCTAGTGCACATAAGGTTTTCCTGCAAAAGATCATGTAAACTTTGAAGGTTAGGAAAACCACCTCCTTGTGAGGAGGACTGCCCGGGATCACCGTGGGGTTGGTACTGGTATTGGGGAGGTGGAGCGTGAAAGACTAGCGCCTCCTGCGGGTTCCATGCATGGCCTTGCATTCTCTGAAAGCTTACCGACCCATCTTCCGCCTCATAAATTAGGTTCATAGCACGACAAATGTGCACATCGACCCGTCCCGACCATGGGCTTCTCTGGAAGGACCTAGGGATGTTCGTGAAGTGCTTGAAGAGGCGGTACACCCATCCCCCATAGAAGATAGGGGTTGGTGCATGAGCAAGCCGGTTCAGATGCATGTTCCGGAGTAGGAGGAATGGAACATCGAGGGCTCTTCGGGTGTGAATGCAATGTAGGACTACCAAATCTCTCAACCCAACCACGCCGCTGCTGTCGTGTCTCTGACTAAGAGAGTAAGTAAGGAGCATGTGAATGTAGCGATAGAGCGGATCCCTTAGCTTAGTGCTCTTAGTACTGCTCGGATTGTAAAACCCATCACCAATCTGAGCCCATGCAGCCTGGCGTTCATTTTCATCCAACTCTTTCCCCCAGTGTTTTCTTCATTTCCCGAATCTTCTACTGAATACAGCCCCACTATTGCCCCGAATTGTGCCATAGAGATCGAATACCTTGTTCCACCACATCGGAATGCAACCCCTCATTGACGAACGGGTCACACCTTGAAGTGAAGGTGAAGGTACTGTAGAACTCCAAAGTGCACTCGTGTACCGACCTGAGTTGGGTAGTCAAAGCAACCCTGAGCGGTCCGGTAACGAGGTTGTTGAAGCGGTCAAGTTGGTTTACCATGAGTAACAGGTCCGTGCATGCTTGCCTTGGGTATTCCTTGGGTCTTGTTTGAAGCGTATCATATCTGGCCCTAGCATCGAGCTCATTAGCGTTGAATCTCATAAACTTCTTCGACATCTGAAAGAATACACCAAAAGTTAGCATGAAACAATGAGATTTTCGAAAGAAACTGCAAACAGTGAGCTGGACATGGCCCCGTGCTCAGCGGGCACGGCCTCGTGTCCAGGTGTCTGTTACTAAAAAACTTCATTTTTCGACCCGGTCCCGAAAATCTGAAAATTTTTGGTCAAGTAGTAGCGGTTTCCCCCGAAAATGAAACCCCAAGTGCCGGTTTTCTCAAAACAAACCGTTTGCCCCTTCAATTTTATCTTTTTCGGTTCAAAACAAGGGTTTGAGGTTTTTGTGAGAAATTGGGCAAATCTATCAACAATACAAGTGTAATTACTTCCCATTATACTAATCTAAACTAATGCTAGCAAATTATTTCAAAAATTTGAGGTTCGATCCGGATGAACTTCAAGAACCCTAGATTTTTCCCCAAATTTTTGATGTTTTAACTACATGCAAGTAACTAATCTAACTACTAATGATGATAGAATCATACCTTGATGTTGTTAGATCTAGAGGTAACGTCGAAAATCTGCAGAAAATCGCCTCGGACCAGATCTTTTTCGGGGAAACGGGGCGTGTGGAATGATGTAACTGTTGTGAAAAGAGGGTTTTATCCCGACAGTCGCACAGACACGGCCCCGTGCCGAGCGAGGTTTTAATTTTTTTTTAGTGCTCGTGTGAGTGCCCGTTTTTCTCAAAAATATGGTGAGAGGATTTACTGGTTTCGATGTATACTCACTTGTTCGTAACATACCAGGTATGATGTGGGTGCCTTTTATTCGTCGACCGTTTGAAACGAGATCTCTTCTTCCTCATCCTCAATGGATCCTTGATAGAGCTTTAGCCGTTGGCCATTGACTTTGAATGGAATTCCATTTCGAGATTTAATTTCCACTGCATCGTGAGGAAAAATATGGGTGATGGAAAAAGGTCCTGACCACCTAGATTTTAGTTTACCCGGAAATAATCGAAGTCGTGAATTAAACAATAGAACTTGGTCTCCTACTCGAAATTCATTAGGCTTAATGTATTTGTCGTGTAAATTTTTCATTCTTTCCTTAGAATTTCTGAGTTAGAGTATGCATAATTCCTTAGTTCGTCTAATTCATTTATTTGACAAAATCGATTTTTACCTGCAATTTCTAAATCTAGGTTTACACTTTTTATTGCGCAATAGGCTTTGTGAGCTATTTCTACCGGCAAATGACAACTTTTTCCATAGACGAGCTTATACGGGGTTGTGCCTATTGTGGTTTTATAAGCACTCCGAAAGGCCCATAAAGCATCATCTAGTTTATCAGCCCATTCCTTTTTATTTAATCCTACGGTTTTTTCAAGTATTCGCTTTAAACCTCTGTTAGTCACTTCGGCTTGTCTGTTTGTTTGAGGGTGATATGCTGTTGAGACCCGATGATAGAGCCCATATCTTGTTAAGATTTTTTCGAGTTGATGGTTACAAAAATGGGTACCTCTATCACTTATTAATGCTTTGGGTGTTCCGAAACGAGAGAATAATTTTTTCAGAAATCTCACCACAACTCTTCCATCGTTTGTTGGAAGTGCTTCGGCCTCGGCCCATTTAGACAAGTAATTAACCGCCACAAGTATATATTTATTTCCCTTTGAGGTGGGAAGGATCCCATGAAATAGAGTCCCCACACATCAAAAATTTCACAAACGAGAATGCCATTTTGAGGCATTTCGTTTTTGGAAGAAATATTACCTGATCTTTGGCAAGCATCACATGTCTTTACAAGATTTTGCGCATCTTTGTAAATGGTCGGCAAATAAAATCCTGAATCAAATACCTTTCGTGCGGTACTAGCGGCACCATGATGTCCCCCATATGGACCTTCATGACAATGGCGGAGAATTCTTCGTGCTTCGCTGCCATGTACGCACCTTCGGATGAGTTGGTCAGCACACATTTTGAAAAGATAGGGGTCTTCCCAAAAGTAATGCTTCACATCGGCAAAGAACTTCTTTCTTTGGTGATGTGGCCATCCTTTGGTGACTATACCGCTAGCTAAGTAGTTAGCGTAGTCGGCATACCATGGTTCTTGTCTACTTTCCACCATTTCCAGGGATTCTGTTGGAAAAATTTCATTGATTTGCTCGTCCCTGGTTGCTACCAAAGCTGGGTCTTCTAGGCGTGAAAGATGATCTGCCGCAGTGTTTTCTGCTCCTCTTTTATCTTTGATTTCAATATCAAATTCTTGGAGGAGTAGAATCCACCTGATCAAACGTGGTTTGGCGTCTTGTTTCTTGAAAAGGTACCGGATAGCTGCATGATCTGTATAGACTACAGTTTTAGAAAGAACAAGGTAAGAACGAAATTTATCAAAAGCAAATACCACGGCTAGTAATTCTTTTTCAGTAGTTGTGTAATTCTCTTGTGCATCAATAAGTGTTTTACTAGCATAATAAATTGGGTGGAAATGCTTTTCTTTTCTTTGTCCCAAGACTGTTCCAACAGCAAAGTCACTTGCATCACACATGATTTCGAAAGGTAGTTTCCAATCGGGCGCTATCATGATAGGTGCATTGACTAGCATTTCCTTGAGGGTTAGAAATGCTTGATTGCAATCCTTATCAAAGATGAAAGGCACATCTTTTTCAAGTAATTTTGTTAGAGGTCTTGAAATTTTTGAAAAGTCCTTAATAAACCTTCTATAAAATCCGGCATGCCCTAGGAAACTTCTGATTGCTCTAACGGAGGAGGGTGGAGGTAATCGAGAAATAGTGTCTACTTTTGCTCGATCAACTTCCATTCCTTCGCTCGAGATTTTGTGACCGAGTACTATTCCCTCCGTTACCATGAAATGACATTTTTCCCAGTTAAGGGCGATGTTAGTTTCCTCACATCGGGATAGCATTCGTTCAAGGTTATCAAGGCATTGGTCATATGAATTTCCAACGATAGAAAAGTCGTCCATGAAGACTTCCATTGTCTTTTCTATCATGTCATGGAAAATGGCCACCATGCAACGTTGGAAAGTTGCGGGGGCATTACATAGACCGAATGGCATGCGACGATAAGCAAAAGTTCCATAGGGGCATGTGAAAGTCGTCTTTTCTTGGTCTTCAGGTGCTATTGGAATTTGAAAGTACCCTGAAAAACCATCCAAGAAACAGTAAAATTTACGAGCGGATAGTCGTTCTAACATTTGATCAATGAAGGGCAAAGGAAAGTGGTCTTTCCTTGTTGCTTCATTTAATCGTCTGTAATCTATACAAACTCTCCATCCTGTGACGGTTCTTGTTGGTATTAATTCATCCTTTTCATTAGTTATTACCATCATACCTCCTTTCTTTGGGACTACTTGGACGGGACTTACCCATGGACTATCGGAGATAGGATAAATTAGTCCGGCGTCAAGCAGTTTGATGACCTCATTTTTAACCACTTCTTGCACATTGGGATTTACTCTACGTTGTGGTTGTATTACCGTTTTGTAGTCATCATTCATTAAAATTTTGTGCGTGCACATGGAAGGACTTATTCCTTTAATATCTACGAGCTTCCAAGCGATCGCATTTTCGTGTTTTTTAAGAAGATTAATTAATATTTCTTTTTCTACACTACTTAATTTAGACGAAATAATTACAGGTAATTTACCATCTTTGTCTAGAAAAGCATATTCCAAACCTTTCGGAAGTTCCTTGAGCTCAATGGGTGGGTCTTTAGGAGACTCCTTATTACGTGGCTCATCTAGATCAAGAACTTTAAAGGTTTGTTCTATGGCGACCTCTTCTTCAACAAAGTGGTCAATTTCTTCACTTGTATCGGGTGGTTCATATTCATCTTCAATTAGGGGGTCATTATTGCCAAAAGGATATTTCATTGAACGCTCAAGATCTATGCTCCTTTTGAATGCCCCTAACTGAAGAGGTAGATTATTAAACTTCCGGCTTTTCAAAGCTTCATGAGTTTTTACAAAAGGTCGTCCCAACACTAAAGGAGCGTCATTGAGGATGACAAAGTCGGTTGGGATTACCATTTGATTTGTTTGAACCAAGACATCCTCCACTACACCAATTGATTTTATTACTCTCCGATTAGATAGAAAAATGGGTATTTGAAGTGGAGCAAAATCACTAATACTTAATTTTTCAAAAATGTAATTAGGCATTATGTTAACACAAAGATCTTTATCAATAGTGACATTACTAATAAATGAATTTTGAAAAAAACATGGAACCGGTGTAATGTTAATTTCAAAAGGATCTTCTTTTATTAGTGAAGTTTGATCATTAGTTAACTTAACACTTACCATTTCTTCAATTTTAGTGTTAGTGTTTAACTCTTTTAAAAACTTAGCATGAGTTGGTACTAAACAGTGATTTCTGAAAGAATGTGACAAGAGATTAATTTCTTCAAAATTAGACTCTCCTTGAATTTTAGCGTTATCGGCCTCACCTTTTTCGTTGTCTAACTCATGTGTCGGTTTTTCGTTTTCTTGTTCTTCCATTTTTACATTTTCAACTATCTCTACGTTATTATTACAATTTAATTCTTCTCTTACGCGGGACTCCTCTTCGCTTGCGCGAGATTCTTTTATGCAACGTTCGATAGTTTTAATGTGTTCTAATACCCTATCGGTCACTTCGGTGATAAAGAAAGGATCGGGATCCTCAAACCTTGAATCCGGTTGTTCGATCATTGGTTCCTCGTAGTACCCATATGAAGTAGATGGTTCACACCATTGTTCTTCATTGTAATCATATGATGGATAAGGGTCGTAATTTTGTTCTTCATAGTACTCATATGAGGTGGGTTGTTCACACCATGGTTCCCCATAATAAGTATATGAAGGTGGTGGCTCATATCTTGACTCTTCAAAGTATGAGTATGAAGGTTCATACCTTGGTTCATCAAAATATGAGTATGAGGGGATAGGTTCATACCTTTGGTCTTCATAGGGTGTGTATGAAGTTGATGGCTCGTACATGGGCTCCTCATGATAGTTGTATGAATTGGATGGTTGAAATAAGTTACAACATTGTACCGAGTGCGGGTTACCACAATTAGTGCAATATTCTCTCATATAATCATCCTCCTCATAGGTGTAGTTGTATCCTCCTGAGTATTGATCCATAAGAATCACTCAGCGGACCACAACTGAGTCTCGGGACCAGAAAACAGAAACAAAGACGGAAACAGAGGCCGGACACGGCCCCGTGTCTGGTGAACACGGCCCCGTGTTCAGGGTCTGTATCTGGGCGTTTTAATTAAAGTTGCTGGTCCCGTTGAGCACGGGGGCGTGTTTAGTGAGCACGGCCCCGTGTTCAGACTCTGTATCTGGGTATCTAACTAAAAATGTGCAGCACGGCCCCGTGTTCAGTGAACACGGCCCCGTGTTTAGGCTACTGTAAATGCAAACTAAACTAAAATGCAGAAAAATGTGCGCACGTTTTAAAAAGGTTTTGAAATACTGATTAGGCCGTCGATTTTAAGCTTTCTTAAAATCCTTGTGTCCCCGGCAACGGCGCCAAAAACTTGATGCGTGCTAGTGTGTATATGTTTTAGGTATATATTTTAAGCCCTTTTACACTTTTTAGCCAAGTTTTGAATTTATAAAACACGATATTTACTAACACTACACACACATATGGGCAAGTGCACCCATCGTGGACGTAGTATAGTGTTGGTAAGATACCGAGGTCGTCCAAGGATACAAGAGCTTTTAGTACCGGTTTATCCTCAACATCTAATCAAATCAAAATGTTAGAAAAGATTTTTAAAACTAAGAAAATAAAACTAACTAAATGCTGAAAAATAAAAATAAAAATAAAAACAGATAGACAAGATGAATCACTTGGATCCGACTCGTGTATAGTGTAACCTTTGATTATTTTCGCACTTTTGCACTTGTTTAAGAGATTATCTTAGTTATTGTAGTAGGCCCCTCTTTTGAAGGTGACGTTACCCTCAACCCAGTAGTTTGAGTCAGCAAGGATACAATCCTAAAGGGTCGGATTATTGAAAGATAATTAATTAAGTTATTAATGCAAATTATGGTAGGCCCCTCTTTTGAAGGTGACGTTACCCTCGACTAAGTAGTCTGAGTCAGCAGGGATACAGTCCTAAATAGCCGGGTTATAGTATTAATAGTAGTTTAACTTATGAGGGGGTCAAAGAGTTTGGATCCCCGCCATCCAATACCTTTGGGTATTGAAGGAGATCCTACTAAATTTGACCCAGGTCCCTTGCAGGACCTCTAAACGCTGAACAAGGGCAAGACCCTTACCAAACCGTTCCTTTAACCCCCGACCAGGTAGCCAACATACCTCCATATAGACCGTGGAGATATGAATGGTGAAAATCTTTTATTTTATATAGACAGTAAAATAATGTCAAGACACCACGGACAAACGATAAGGAAGAATCACCTTCAACATAAGAAACTAGTTATTAAAGTCATTAACACAAAACCAAAAAAAAAGTGCAAAAGATTAAAAATAAAAAGTATTACACTAGACACTTGTCTTCACCAAATGATGTAAGAGACTTAGGCAAACATGGCCTTTGATTGTCAAGAACTCTTACGATCAATCTTGGATCCCGAGACGACTCACACACTCTATGATGGACAATGGATGATGGTGGTGGATGATGGTGTTATGGTGGTGGTGGGTGGTGGGTGAAGTGTGAGAGAGGTGGTGTGCCAAGGGATGAGTTGAAATGGCTCCAAGCACTCCTATTTATAGGCTGAATAGAGGCCTGGGCACGGCCCCGTGGCCGCTGGGCACGGCCCCGTGGCCGTCTAACACTCTCTCTTCATTAATTGTAATTCGCAATTACAATAAATGCGCCTGCAGTACTCTGACCACGCCCCCTGTGTCCGCTGGGCACGACCCCGTGGTGGGAAATAGAAGCTTCTATTAGTTTGTCTTTTCTACTGCTTCTTGGGCACGGCCCCTTGCTCACTGAGCACGGGGCGTGTTAAGTCTTCTGTCTTCTCTGTTTTGCTTGGGAGGATGCTGTCGAGGGGTCGGGCAATCCACTTTTGTCCCTTTTCTTGTATTTATGTTTGATTTTGCTGTCTTTTTGCTTCTTTTGTTAATTTGAGCTCATTTAATCCTGAAAATACAAAAGGAAGACAAAAACACACTTTTTTAACATTAGTACTAAAAAAAGGTTAGTTTTATGCCACAATTGATACAATTTATATGTTGCATTTTGCGCTTATCATTTATCCTGTTTGTTTAATAATAAACTTTGGTGTTTTACAAACTCTGAAATATTTCCTAACTACGATCCTGATGAAAAATTTTCCGCTGCAAATTTAATAAACACCGGTACCACCTGCTTCTGGTTCACGGCTCCCGCTCCCAGGGTGGGGTCGGGTGTTGTGACAGAAAATGGTATCAGAGCCACTGGTTTAAGCTATTTAGATGTTCTTTTAATACCTAAACTTAAACATTAATGTTATGAAATTAATATAGAATTTATGTGTTATTCTGTAAATATAAAAATAATATATATGTGGAATTTTTGCAATTTCTGAGTCCACAGTATGAGTGACAAAAGTGTGTCCGATGCTTTCCAACATATATCTGATTCGAAGATGGACGAAGGACCATCCAGAGCCATATCAGGATATGAAGCGGATGCAGAAGGATCTTTCATTTTTAAAGCCAAATCTACTAAACCTATACCACCTAAGAAGAAAGGATGGGTTTAATAAAGAGAAAAGAGAAAAGAGGAAGAAAAAGAAAAACACAGTAAACTGTGATAACCTTATCTGAAGAAACCACTCAAATCCCATTAACCAAACGACTGTGGGAGGAATTCGAATGTAGATTAGCAAACTGTGATATGTTTCAACCTATAGCCGAAGAAACAAACCCAATCCTACATGTTCCCAAGGATACCTGCACCAGCACTGTGACAACTGGCACAAAACCGGTAATTTCCGTACTAATTTAATAATTATTTATTTCCTGCAATTATGTGTTTAAACGTCAACATTATGTGCTTGCTTGCTTTACATATAAATTCATGCATGTTTCATACTTCACTTATCCCATTGTGCAATACATTAAGCGTGGCGTCGAAGCGATTAGTAAACTCACTGGATAGACAAGCTGTGACAACACAGCTTCAACATGCAGTTAAACAATAGATTTAGGACCTAGATGTAGGTCCAACATAAAAAATACATGTAAGACCCTTGTTAAGAGGACGGGATTTAATAATATATTACATAAAATTCATACTAAAATTTGAGTTTACAAAAATCTTCATGTTTAAAGACCAAACATATTCATGATAAGTACAAAAGCAAAGTTTTAAGTAACACCTACTAGTCAACTACCGACTTGTTTAAAACATTGATTATATGATTAACAATTCATTTACATCAAAACATTGTCTAAAGTTAACGCGGAAGCATCCGAAATTTGTGTTCGGTTCTTATAACATGCTTGATCGCCATCCGGAAGGACCCCATTAGTACCTAGAGTCAAAACCACTTAAAAAGTTAGATATGACATATATACAATGCTTATAAACAAGTTCTAGTATTGAACCATCAAAAAAAAATTCAACTTTTCACCCTGTCGCGTGTTGCGAAGGGTCCTCGCGTGGCGCGGGTGGCCCCGCGTGTCGCGCCAGATTTGCTTAACCCTGTCGCGTGGCGCGGGGGAACACGTTTTCCAGCAGGTCCAGTTTCTGGACCTGCATTTTCTGCAAGCTCCGGATTTTCACTATAATCAACTTCAAATGGTCATAACTTTGGATCCGTAAGTCCGATTTAACCGATTCTTTTTCCTACGTGACCGTAATTTAATTACGGTTGCATTTATCAACACGTTTTGCGTAAAAATTATTTCAAGAATAGTTATTTTATAATTTGTCTCTTATTTGACCCATTTGTTTACAAGTTCCATAACATGTATTACTATCACATAAACTTTAGGCCAATGCACTCGTTTCTACGTTTACCAAGTATGAGCTTTTGCTCCTCTCCCGAGGGTTTCTTGTGCAATAACCATCATGCTTATTTTCAAGGATTTAATCATGCCTTTCGGAATCATTCGACAAGTGAATGTTCCGAACTATAATCCCTCTACAAGGGCTCATGCTCTTGAAACGGATTTGGGTGTCCGTTACACGACCTACGCTTGATACATAACCAGTCAAAAGTGATGGCTATTAGTTTCTATGTTTGTAACACAACTTGTTTTGACCCGTTTGGGTGCCGAATGGGTATCCCCATTGCTAGACACATCCAACCTCTTTTTCTAACTCATGTTTTGACCCGTTTTACTTGTCTAATGCACTTTGTCACTTCTGTGACTTAACAGTTTTTCTTGTTTTTCAATATAACAACGTAAAACCAACAATTAAACATAATGTAGTGAAACTGTAAGTCGCGTACCTTCAAAGTGTGCCCTTCAAGCGTGTATCACTTCCGGCTTGTCCACTTGACGATCCGGATGCTTTACCTAAAGAGTTCCATTCATCATCAATTTAGAACTCTTTCATAATCCATAACGGACAATTCATTATGATATTCAAATCTGCGTTTTTATTCGATTCTAAACATGTTATTCCTCACTTAGGCGTTTCACAAACACCTAGCGGGTCAAATTCTTACATAATCATTACTAGGTTCTTGGCATGTTAGTTTCACCTACATTTACTTCGATTAGGCGATTTGTACTAAATTTCAACCTCAATAATACCGAATTTTAACACATGAATTCAGTTTTCACTAGAATAGTATTCACAATCCTAGTGTTTATCTAGTTTCTACTAACTCAATAATCACCTACAATGGTGATTAAAATCTCTAGAATTATCATACTAAATTTCTACAAGAATTCATCTAGGGTTTTATCCCTAAACATCATATTGCTTCTAATTTCATCCATGCATCAAGTAATCAAGCTAAATTTTCGTTTTTCACATTTAACCTAGAATTCAAGATGCAACAAAATACCACAATTTTGCATACCTTTTGATCCCTGCAACGAGGTGATCACTAATTTATATTTGAAAATTGATTTAGAGCAGATTAGAGGCTTCAATTTGTGAATTTTGTGAGAATTTTAGGGTTTGAAGGAAACCCCTGGTCGCCCTCCTCTTCTGATCCCAGCACACCCACATGTGTGTGTTTGGTGAGTTATTTCTTATTTGATCATTTAAGTTTTAGTTTTTATTAATTTGGTCCCTCAACTTTTGTTTAACTTACAGTTTGGTTGTTTTAACCCTATTATAAGTTACTTCAAGACTTGTAGTTAACTAGGTTATAAATTCCTAATTAGTTAATTCTTGTTTATTTTGTACTTTATAATTCTAATATAAAGTTTTATATTTTCTGGGTGTTTCAATACATTAAAACCTAAGTGGGAGAACAAATGTTAACATAAACACTTTCTGGAAGCTAAAACAAGCACAAGAAACTGGTCGAAACACACTTTAAATGCAGAATTCTGTAGAAATTCAGCAAAATCAGCATTTTAACACCAAAATAACATGCATAATTAATATTTAAGTGTCCAGAATAACTTGTAAAGTGTTGGGAATGAAAACTGTCACAAAAGGTACTTCATACCTTGTAAAAATTTACTGTTTAGCACTTTAACGAACCGACAACCGAACGATTAACCGGACACTACCCAAAAAATCAAAAATAGACTAGAAACATAGTTTCTATGTTTTAAAGCTAGTTATGGTGATGAACACCTTAAAAATCATCAAAACACTTAAACATACTAAACCTTACATTTAACACTTCAAATTACTTCTTCCACCCACATCTTCCAAGTTTTTACATTTACCCCCCCCCCCTTCTTCCAATCGGCCCCAAAGGGTGGCCCACTCCCTTTCCATTAAAATATTTACAATGTGCACTTGATATGGGACAAGAAAACCCTTGGGTAATTTTGTGTTGGAAAGTTATTATAAAGAACCCCTAGATGAAGAAACAAGATCATTTTCTCATTTCAAACTTCATCTTCTTCCTTCCTTTCTCTCTACACCTCAAGGCCACCACCACTCCATCATAAATCCACCATTTTACCCCTAATCAAGGCAATCTAAGGTGATATCAAGGTGCTAGAAGGTGATCTAAGGAAGCTACAAGTGGAGGAAGTGGAAGGACCTTCTTGTGGAGCTTTTAACCACTCATCTTCTTCATTTTTCATCTTCTTCTTGTTCTTGCCACATCCCTAGCCACAAGAGCTAGTGGTAAGCTCCATAAACCATCTTTTACTTCATGTTAAGCTTATGTACAAGTTACACCATCAAAGAACCTAAACTTTAAACGATGGTAACATGAAGATCTAACATAAACTAAGTGAAAATAAGTTGTTTTGAAGTTGTTTGATGTATGTTATGAAGTTGTGAATGTTGAATCTTGTGTTTCTAGTTAGATCCATCATGTGTAAGCTTGTTAGAAGCATAGATCTAACAAGTTTAAGCATGGATCTTGAAAGATCCATGGTGAAACTTGAAGATGAACTTGAAAAGTCTTTATGTAAACATGAAAAATGGTTTTTAAAGTATGTTCTTATGGTCTTGAAGTAACTAAGTTTATGGATGATTAAGTTATGAAACTAAGTCTCATAAAAAGTTCATGAAAAGTCCATCAAGAAGCTTGTTTTTGGAAGAATCAAGTATGTTAAGTGTATATTTAAAAGACTAAATGTTTTTATAAAATATTCAAGTTCATCCTAGAGTTTAACATGATGATTTTAGTGTATGTAACTTGTGAGATTGTTGAAACTTGATTTTTGGTGATGAAAAGAAAATAAACAAATATTTTGAAAACTTGGGAAAGCTTCATTTTTAGGGGAAACTATGTCAAAATTTTTAAAATTTTTATAAAATTTTGACACTTAGAAAAATATAAGTTTTTGTGAAACTTATTCCCCAAAAATTCACCTAAAATTATTTACTAAGGTTTCTAAATTTTTATACAAAATTACAAGTCAAGAAACAAGGTTTTCTTCAAGGTTAAAATCAATATTAAGTATGTATATTTTTAAGGAAAATATATATATTTAGTGGTCACAAAATTATGTGCTATGTGTATACTATGTGTATTATATGTATTAGTGTATTAGAAACTTGAAAAATACACTAAATACTCCAAAGGAGTATCACCACCAAAATACACATACAAATATATAAGGATACTTAAGTATACAACTATACAAAATTCCACATAAAAAAGTATATGGACAAATACAAGAATATATATTAACATAAATATATATTCCTCAAAATATTTGGACTTGGACAAATATTTAGACATTTTTGGACATAAATATATATTTGGACAAATATATATAATTACTACCAAGTAATGAAAATTACGCAAAAATCGGGTAAATGACAAAAATAAATATATATTTAACAAGCATAACAATGTGTATATATATATATATATATATATATATATATATATATATATATATATATATATATATAGTGGAGAGTTCAAATGAGAAGAAATTTTTTGTAAGAATAAAAAAGAACAAATTTCAACCAATAAGAATGCTTTATTTTACTTCATTTAATATAAGTATTTAATGTTACTATAAGGGTACATTGGTAAATCTATATAGGTCATTAATTTGTAGTCTTCCTCTTTAATAGCTAATACATTAAATTTTTTGTAACTTATCTTCAAAATATATATTTTTTCAAAAAAATAAAATAAAAGAATTTAAAGTGTAGGATAAATTACGAGTTATGTAGGATAAATTACGAGTTGTGTAGCATAAATTTCAACGTGTAGGATGAATTTCGAAATACGTAAGATAACTTTTGATGTGTGTAGGCAAAAAAAAGTTAGTGTGGAGGATAATAGTCTTTATGACTAATTATTTAGTCAAAAATGATAATAAATGGGATAAGTGAAAAATCTATTTAATATTTTACAAAATTACCCTTTGTTCTTTTTCTTCTCAATTAAATTTTCTTCTTAAATGATCCTTCCCCTATATATATATATATATATATATATATATATTTCAAACAAACCTTAAAAATATATTATTTTTAAGAAATATAAATCCGGAAAGTATTAAAAATCAAAGAATTGATTTTTGACAAATAATGTAGAATACACAAGTATTTACATAAAAATACAAGTATACATTCATAAGTATACTTATACAAAAATAATATTGAAAATATTATTTAACAAATTACTTATAATTATTTTTGCAAGATAATATAAGTATCATATTTTGAATAAGTTAAAAATATAGATTATTTTTAACACATGTCGTTCTCAAATACTACACATACAAATATATATTTTTGGGAATAAATTATATATTTTTTCAAATGAACAACACAAATTCAATTTACAATAATGCGACGAACGGGCAAGACCCGACAATCTGGGCACGACCCTCACATACAACGAACTTACACAAAACAAATACCTAACTTAAGATGGTGACTTGTACTTAGTAAGTTACAAGTCTAGTGATTAACGTACATAGAACATTTATAGGCTACGACGCCTACGAGACGAGCTGGTGAAGTTTCAACGCAGGATCCACAAATCAGTGAGTTCATGTCCCCACTTTTAAACATTTTCTTGTTTTCTAAACTTGGGGAAAATACATGTATTATGGTATGTAGAAATAAAACTAAGGAATGACATATAGATCATGTGACGAATAGGGTGAAACTTAAGCACCATTAATCAACGTATACATTTAGACCAGGGGGCGAAAGGTTAGATCTAATGGGTTTCAGGCAACCTCACTCTTGGCCTACTTCTACCAAAGAGTGCTTTTGTGTCTCAGTCACGGTGACAAAATTGCCTAGGTTTGGATGCTTCCTATATCGTGACATATGTTAGTGGCCTTGCAAACCATTAGCGATCTCGAATTCCTTACATTTACAGAACGCAGTTTACAAATACGTTTTACGAATTACATACCATGTTTTCATACAACTATGCTCAAACATTCTATACAAAACTGCATGAATTCACACCAACTTTTGTTGATGATTTTCAAAACTTACATGTATTTCAGGAAACTAAGTGGATGAGCGCGACCTATCTTTGCTCAAGAATGTTGTTTATGTTTCAAGTTATCGTGTGTCTATGCTCCGTTGCCACTTTTGATGGATTTGTTTGTTATATCCCGCCTCCTTGCGGAGATATAGCGAACAAAACCTTGATATTTGATTTGGAATGAAGTTGCAAACTTTTCAAACAATTATCTTTTGTTATGATGTAAACTTTAAACTTAACATTTGTTTTGAATTATTAAACTATGTATGGCAATTTGGAGTTGTTTTATATTAATGTAGTATGTTTACTTATCGTATGCAATGAGAACCTTTCAGATCACACCTCGTGCTTCCGCCTTTGAAAGGGGTGTGACAAGCACCAAATCCTTCGTTGTTGATACTAAAGGACTTTGGTACCCTGGTATATCTCTTGGTTTACGTGGATGACATAATTGTAACAGGAAATAACGCTAAAGCCATCAATACCGTGATTGCACAATTGGGCACCTTTTTTGCAATCAAGGATCTGGGAAACTTACATTATTTTTGGGCATTAAAGTTGTTAATCATGGTAAAAACATGATCCTGTCTCAGTTAGCCTACTTTTG
Source organism: Helianthus annuus (assembly GCF_002127325.2). NCBI lineage: Eukaryota > Viridiplantae > Streptophyta > Magnoliopsida > Asterales > Asteraceae > Helianthus > Helianthus annuus. The sequence continues at coordinate 40,963,447 of NC_035442.2, forward strand.
CTGACCCCACGAAATACCATCAAACAATGGGTGCCCTTTAGTATGTGTCTTTTCATTCGACATGATTCGGGCTCCACACTTCATGCCTTTACTAATGTTAACTGGAGCACTACTTTGTGAGCATTTTCTGGCGCAAATTGGGCTGACTGTCCGGATGACCGTCATTCCATCGCGGGGGGGGGGGGGGCAATATACTTAGGCTCCAATCTTATCTCATGGAATGCTCGAAAACAACGTACAGTATCTCGCTTGTCCATTGAATCTGAGTATAAAGCTCTAGACGACACTGTTGCAGAACTAACATGGTCGGAGGCATTGTTACACGAACTCGGTATTACCCTAATGGTTACACCAACACTTTGGTGTGTTAATTTAGATGCCACGTCTCTCTCTGTCAATCCTGTCTTTCATGCTCGCACGACGCACATTGAATGTGACTATCATTTTGTTTGTGAGAAAGTTGCTCAAGGGAATATCAAGTTCAGTTTATTTCTACGTATGATCAGATAGTCGATGTGTTTACGAAGCCTCTACCGTCTCAAAGATTTTTAAAGCTAAGGTTCAAGTTGCAGGCCGTTCTTTGCCCTCAACTTGCGGGGGATGGTAGACAATATGATTAGTTACTCAATTCGTATTTTTACATTTATTTAGTGGTACTTATGTGTAATATCTTGTCCTTTATATTGGACTTCGTTGTAATCACTTATGCTGTGAATCAATAATACGTAACCTGTGGTTTTATAACTAAAATGCTCCTTCTTATGTTTATCCAACTTTGCCACATGTCACAACGTCATTCCTTCCTAGCCTTTTCACCTTAACCATACTTCCTATTTGATCCCCTCCTTGTTTTAATTATTAAGATGTAATTTGTAGATAATTTTATCCAAGAAGCAAATTTAAACACTTTTAGCACTTATAAACGTATACAAGGTTTTATGTAGGTGGCATTTAAACGACTTCAAAGTGAACGCCAAAGTCAATTGTAATGTACTTTATATTTTCCCCTTCCCCTGTCGCATGAAAACTATAGCCGTTCTATTTCTACACGGCAAACCAACTATCATAACTAGAAAGGGATGAAATTTTTTTTTTTCTTTTTGGGTAAATTACATTTTTTCGTTCTTTATGTTTGTATCAGATTGCAATAGATAGCCTTTAACTTCAATAATTACAGTTACAGTCCTTTTTTTAGAAAAACCATTACACCTTACATCCTTTGCTCCAGTTAAATATATCATGTGCAAGGCACATGAGGGCACTTTTATAATTTTAACCATATAAATAAAACAAAATCTAACCTAAAAAACATTTGTAAAATCAAAACACTCTCTCCCCTTTCATCTCCTTCATCTCCTTCTATACCTTCTCTCCCCCACCAGACAACTACCAGCGTCAAGACCATCTGACCACCACCTCTTTCATCTCCTTCTATACCTTCATCTCTTTCTATACCGTCATCACCTCAAGCCATCCGCCACCATCACCATAAACCATCTCCGCCGTCATCACCATAAGCCATCTCCGCCACCATCACCACAAACCATCTCTGCCGTCATCACCACAAGCAACCCGTCGCCACCATCTGAACTTAATGTTTTTAGGTACTGTTTTTTTTGAAGAAAGCAAGTGATTTGTGGTAATTTTGGGAACGAAAATTGGGGGGTTTTTGGTGTTTTTTTTTTCTCAAAGATTGGAGAACAAAAACATTTGAAGGATATAAGGGTTTAATTTTTGAGTTAAAGATTATAAAAATTGGATCTTTTAGGGAAACTAAAGCAGGGTTTCTTGTGGTTTTGGGGGTTTTTCTGTTTCTAGGTTTGGTCATCAATTAATAGTTTTGAGAGTAAGATTCTTAAGAGAAAACTACATCATTGATATATCGAGAAAAGGATCATTGTTTCGAATTTGATGGTCAAATGCTTAAATTCTTGTTATGTTTGTATAATAATTTATGTGGAAATTGGATAATACTTTTTATGCTAGCATCTTCTTGTTTTCAACAAATTTTCAAGATTCGATGTCTGCAACAACAATCTATGATATCTTTTATGGCTACATTCAAGTATTCATGAGGCGCGAGAGAGAATGAGATGGTGATAAAGAGAGTTGGGGTTGTTTATTTGTTTAAATATTTTTAAATACACTAGTAAAATTACTAATTTATCCTCGTGTGTAAAACACATGTCATACTTAACTGAATATTTTAACTTAGTTAGTGTTAAAGGACGTATAATAATGTAGTGGTTTTACAAAAAAAGGACTGTGACTGTAATTATTAAAGTTAAAGGGCATCCATTGCAATTCGATACATACATAAAGGACGAAAAATGTAATTTTCCCTTTCATTTTTGCATTTTGTAGTGCTAGGATTTCATTAAGCTCTATGGTAATAAGCATCATTTGTGTGTCTAAATTTGTAGTTTATGATGATAAACCAACTATGCTTTTGGATTTTATGATGCCCTCCCTGATCTTTTTGGCCTTGATAGGATGTTGGTTTCTAGCAATTGTCAAATCAACCAACAGTCAATATTCGTCATTTTTAAATGGAACAGTGAAGTGACAGACTATCCACCGGTCAGTGTGTATCTGGTGGAAAAGTTTAGGGGTAGCAAATTTTTTTTTATTTATTTTAGAGTAAATTGTAATTTTACCCCTTGAGGTTAGGGGTCATTGGCATGTCTACCCTCTTAAGGAAATAATTGCAATTTTACCCCCCACTGTTCACTGTTATGTCGCACAATTACCTCCCGGCGTCAAAGTCAATAACAGATCTGTTAACTCTTAGTTGAAATGACTATATTACCCTTCCATTTTACCCCCCAATATTCCTGTTAAGTCGCACAATTACCCCCCATTGGTAAATTACTAATTTGTCCTTTGTTATTACCCCCTGTTGATGTGCGTGTAGTGTAATATATTTTTGGTATATATTTTAAGCACTTTTTACACTTTTGAGCCAAGTTTTAAATTTATAAAATACGATATTTACTAACACTAAACACATATATGGGTAAGTGCACCCATCGTGGACGTAGTATAGTGTTGGTAAGATACCGAGGTCGTCCAAGGACACAAGAGCTTTTAGTACCGGTTTATCCTCAACGTCTAATTAAACCAAAATGTTAGAAAAAATTTTTAAACTAAGAAAATAAAACTAACTAAATGCTGAAAAATAAAATAAAAATAAAAAAAACAGATAGACAAGATGAATCACTTGGATCTGACTCGTGTATTAGTATAACCTTTGATTATTTTCGCACTTTTGCACTTATTTAAGAGATTATCTTAGTTATTGTAGTAGGCCCCTCTTTTGAAGGCGACGTTACCCTCAACCCAGTAGTTTAAGTCAGCAAGGATACAATCCTAAAGGGTCGGATTATTGAAAGATAATGAATTAAGTTATTAATACAAATTATGGTAGGCCCCTCTTTTGGAGGTGACGTTACCCTCGACTAAGTAGTCTGAGTCAGCAGGGATACAGTCCTAAATAGTCGGGTTATAGTATTAATAGTAGTTAACTTATGAGGGGGTCAAAGAGTTTGGATCCCCGCCATCCAATACCTTTGGGTATTGAAGGAGATCCTACTAAATTTGACCCAGGTCCCTTGCAGGACCTCTAAACGCTGAACAAGGGTAAGACCCTTACCAAACCGTTCCCTTAACCCCCGACCAGGTAGCCAACATACCTCCATATAGACCGTGGAGATATGAATGGTGAAAATCTTTTATTTTATATAGACAGTAAAATAATGCCAAGACACCACGGACAAACGATAAGGAAAAGTCACATTCAACATAAGCAACTAGTTATTAAAGTCATTAATACAAAACCAAATAAAAAGTGCAAAAGATTAAAAATAAAAAGTATTATACTAAACACTTGTCTTCACCAAGTGATGTAAGAGACTTAGGCAAACATGGCCTTGATTGTCAAGAACTCTTACGATTAATCTTGGATCCCGAGACGACTCACACACTCTATGATGGACAATGGATGATGGTGGTGGATGATGGTGTTGTGATGGTGGTGGGTGGTGGATGAAGTGTGAGAGAGGTGGTGTGCTAAGGGATGAGTTGCAATGAAGCCAAGCACTCCTATTTATAGGCTGAACAGATGCCTGAGCACGGCCCCGTGTCCGCTGGGCACGGCCCCGTTCCCGTCTGACACTATCTCTCCTCATTAATTGTAATTCGCAATTACAATTAATGCGCCTGCAGTACTCTGGGCACGCCCCCGTGTCACTGGGAACGCCCTCGTGGTGAGCAATAGAAGCTTCTACAGGTTTGTCTTTTCTGCTGCTTCTTGGGCACGGCCCCGTGCTCGCTGAGCACGGGGCGTGTTTAGTCTTCTGCCTTCTCTGTTTTGCTTGGGAGGATGCTGTCGAGGGGTCGGGCAATCCACTTTTGTTCCTTTTCTTGTATTTATGTTAGATTTAGCTGCCTTTTTGCTTCTTTTGTTAATTTGAGCTCATTTAATCCTGAAAATACAAAAAGAAGACAAAAACACACTTTTTCCAACATTAGTACTTAAAAAGGGTTAGTTTTATGCCTCATTTGATGTAATTTATATGTTGCATTTTACACACATCAAATATCCCCACACTTGAACTTTTGCTTGTTCTCAAGCAAAACTCTTTAATATTCGGCTTACACTCACAAATGGAATGGGTAGAAGAGAAGGTTTTGGCTTGTCATAGAGTGTCGGGAATCCAAGATCTTTATTGGGTTTTATTTTTATTTATTTACAATCCTATTTGTCATGATTTATAAAAACTTTTCATAAGGTGAATTATTTATTAAGGCATAACATACCTTTCTAAAATTCCATTTATATACAAGTTCACATACCTCACGGGAGAAATCACTCACACTCGGCCGAAGGTGTATTTTTAGTGAATCACTCGAGAGCGGCATGGAACTTATTCCTACCATAAGCTTGCCAAGCAATCAATCCTCCTCCCTTTTAACTTTATATCTTTGTAAATATCAAGAGAACTTTTTGGGTGAAGGGTTAGGCTTGGGCTAAAGGTGGGTAGTTGGGTTAGTGGTTAGTAGAAAATGGCGAAAGTCGTAAAAAGCGTCGGTTTTCGTAAAACATTTTGTTTTTTTTTAGTCACACGAAAACTGAGCTTGTTACTAAAATAAGGAGTAAAAATAAAAAGGATTTTTTGGTGGGTAAAAAGGGTTTTGGGTTAAGAAACGAAAAGGTTTAGGCTCAAAGGGGCTAACTAGGGGGAGGTTTTTTTTTTTTTTTTTTTTTTTTTTTTTTTTTTTTTTGGGTAGGTGAAAAGAAAAATAAAAATAAAAATAATGGTTTTGAAAGAAAAAGGGTTAGTCCTAATGCCTCCATCATTTACTTACTTGGGTTTAAGTTGGTAAGGACCGGAAATGAATTGTTGTGGCAAGTTCTAGAGTCGTAAGAACCAAGCGGCTATTCACACAAGAAACGAAAAATGAGCATTTAGCGTAAAGATGTATATTTGTATGCTCAATAAAGGCTCAAAACTCACTTTTGTGGGAATGCGTTTTTATGTGATCAAGTACATATAATCGAATTTTAACTAGGCTTGTCATGCCGTTTCATAATTTTCTTATGTTGGTTCTTTTTATCACGACGCTATCGGTTGTAAACTTGTAAAAATATAACCTTGTTAGTCTTAGAATTCCCAACTTAAACTTTAGACAAGTAAATTTTTTTTTTAATTTTTTTGAAAAAATTTGGGGTGATTAGCGGTTCCAATAGAGTTTTATGTAAGGCTTGTTATTAGGACTTGCAAAATTCAAGGTTTTAGCATCCCCCCACACTTAAATTACACATTGTCCTCAATGTGTCCCAAAAATAGATTTTTAGGTTGATTGAATGTGTAACATTGTTTTAAATACCAAGATTTATGTTATTGGCAGTCTGGACACGGCCCTGTGGGGACCGGGCACGGCCCCGTGGGGACCGGGCACGGCCCCGTGTTCAGGTGCCAGTAACAATAATTAAAGAAAAGAAACAGAAGCCTGGACACGGGGGCGTGTTCGGTGAACACGACCCGTGTCCAGTTACCTGAACTGGGCATTTGTCTGCAGGGTGTTCAGCACGGGGCCGTGTTGGCTGGGCACGGCCCGTGCTGAACTTACCGTAATAGAGAAGTTGTTGTCGGGTGGCCTTGGTTTTGTGCATGGGCCATGTTTCTCGTTTCCCTTTTCATACTTGACCACCATGAGTGTGTTTTATTCATTATGACACCATTCAAGCTTTAAAACCATCATTCCATTAAAATCATAGAGAGATACATATTCCTAAAATAATATTAAACTAGATAAGAAAACACGAGAAGCATTAAACCATGGAGTTCTAGCCTACAAGATATTTTAATTAGCAAAATTTCCAAGAAGCTAGTAGTCTTGGTTAGATGTGGCCTTATAGAACTCCTTCTTCCGAGTGTGGTTTTCTCACATGTCGGCGAGCCACTCCTCTACCTCCCTTGGGAGGAGAAAAGAGGGTTCGTTAGCGTTAGTTTGAGGAGTTGCGATTTCCACCGGGATCTCTTGTTGGTGTTCCACGGGAGGTTCCGCCGGAATGTCGTCCCACCCGGTAGGGTTGTTAACTTCAAGCGCTAGGTTCCAATCCTCTTGAGGGAGGATCGGTTCCATCAGGGGTGCTACAAGAATATTTAACCTCTGGTGCAAGAGGTTAATTTCTTGGAAGCTATTCTCAAGTCCCACCGTAAGATAGTTGATACGGTCGATTAGGACCTCCTCTACTGACGTCATTTCGTCGAGAGCCTCCCTTAATGCTACGACATAGTGTACAAGTGTAGCTTCAATGGAGGGTCTCCTCCCTCTTCAACTGTTTGATGAATGCACGGAAGATATCTCGCTGTTTTCACTCGACATTCTACGAAAAATAAACTGATAATAGTTTATTTGCTGAAATAGTAATCTGGACACGGCCCCGTGCTCGTTGAGCACGGCCCCATGTTCATCTTTCTGCAGAGTTTTGAAACAAGGAAACTTGAAGTTTTAAGTTATTTTCTAAACTTGTAGGGTCTCCTTAAACATTAGTAACTTAAAACAATGTTATACAACTTATTTTTAACAAGTTTCCTTGAACAAAACTCAATAATCCCCACCAAAAAGCTTGAAATTTCAAACTTTAATGGAGGTTCTTGGAGAAAGATGAAGAAGAAGGAAATGGTTAAAAGAGGAAAGGACAAGATGGTTTGTTGGAACCTTCTTTTAGAACATACCTAGGATAGTTGAGAGAAGATTCCTTGAAATCTCTGTCCCAAGATGGTCCAAATGTGCAGAATTCTTGGCTGCATTTATAGAAAACGAAAGCATCCTGGACATGGCCCCGTGTGTAGATAGAATTCTGACACAGTTTGTCCGTATTCTGATGTAAAGGTCAGAAGAGAATCTTTTGGAGGGCACGGGGGTGTGTTGGCTGGACACGGCCCCGTGTCGAGAGGCTAATTATGAAGTTTGTCTAATTTTTTTAAGGAACTTAATTGTATCGGGTGGTTCCTTACTGGTTGGAACAACCCCAAAGTGCCTAAGATACCTTAATTGTCCTAGACTAAGGCGAGAACGCAAGAGGTTGTCGGTTAAGGTAATTCCTATTTTTATTTTAGGTGGACAAGTCCAACCCTTTCCCGGGCTCTCGTTAAAGAAGGTATATGCCGAATCGCTCAGGTCTATGTATGCACCGAACGAAGTCGATGGAGAGTCCTTTACGGCACAATCGGCACAGGGACGACTATCGTCCAAGTCTTCGCTAGAACTGAAGGTATTTTTGGCAGCAACGAGGTTGTTGGAATGCGAGCCCAACATTTCTTCATGGTCGTCGTCTTGGGATGGATTGATGAAATCCTTCCTAAGCTCTTTTAACCAATTTAAAATTAGATTTTCTAGTTGAAATAACTCGTCAAGGAGCATTTCTCCCAGAATATCTGGCTGGGCGCATTCGAGAGAGAGAGATAGTGATTATTTTTACTTTCGCCCCTCTTAAGGTTATAGGGAGACGGTGGGTCTATATAGTGGGGCTTATAATTTAGAAAGTAACATTCTAATTCTTTATGTTTGCCTCCACATAATTGACACCACATACCATAAGAGTGCCGAAAGTAAAAAGAATTACCATCACTCATGTTTGTGTCAGAAATTACCAACCCCCGGGATCTAACGGTTCTGTTTTCAATAACTGAATCTTGGGCACGGGGGTGTGTTGAGTGAGCACGGCCCCGTGTTCAGCTTACTGTCTGACTTAAAACAAGATTGCCAGTTCCAATGATTGAGCATGGGGGCGTGTTCAGCAGGCACGACCCGTGCTGAGCTCTGCAGAGGCTGAAAACTAAGAAAATCCTAAAAAATTAAAAAGAAAATAAAAAAAAAAATGATTAGGCCGTTGATTCCTAACTTTCTTAAAATCCTTGTGTCCCCGGCAGCGACGCCAAAAACTTGATGTGCGTGTAGTGTAATATATTTTTGGTATATATTTTAAGCCCTTTTTTACACTTTTTAGCCAAGTTTTAAATTTATAAAACACGATATTTACTAACACTAAACACACATATGGGTAAGTGCACCCATCATGGACGTAGTATAGTGTTGGTAAGATACCGAGGTCGTCCAAGGACACAAGAGCTTTTAGTACCGGTTTATCCTCAACGTCTAATCAAACCAAAATGTTAGAAAAGATTTTTAAACTAAGAAAATAAAACTAACTAAATGCAGAAAAATAAAATAAAAATAAAAAAAACAGATAGACAAGATGAATCACTTGGATCCGACTCGTGTATTAGTATAACCTTTGATTATTTTCGCACTTTTGCACTTGTTTAAGAGATTATCTTAGTTATTGTAGTAGGCCCCTCTTTTGAAGGCGACGTTGCCCTCAACCCAGTAGTTTAAGTCAGCAAGGATACAATCCTAAAGGGTCGGATTATTGAAAGATAATGAATTAAGTTATTAATGCAAATTATGGTAGGCCCCTCTTTTGGAGGTGATGTTACCCTCGACTAAGTAGTCTGAGTCAGCAGGGATACAGTCCTAAATAGCCGGGTTATATTATTAATAGTAGTTAACTTATGAGGGGGTCAAAGAGTTTGGATCCCCGCCATCCAATACCTTTGGGTATTGAAGGAGATCCTACTAAATTTGACCCAGGTCCCTTGCAGGACCTCTAAACGCTGAACAAGGGCAAGACCCTTACCAAACCGTTCCCTTAACCCCCGACCAGGTAGCCAACATACCTCCATATAGACCGTGGAGATATGAATGGTGAAAATCTTTTATTTTATATAGACAGTAAAATAATGCCAAGACACCACGGACAAACGATAAGGAAAAGTCACCTTCAACATAAGCAACTAGTTATTAAAGTCATTAATACAAAACCAAATAAAAAGTGCAAAAGATTAAAAATAAAAAGTATTATACTAAACACTTGTCTTCACCAAGTGATGTAAGAGACTTAGGCAAACATGGACTTGATTGTCAAGAACTCTTACGATCAATCTTGGATCTCGAGACGACTCACACACTCTATGATGGACAATGGATGATGGTGGTGGATGATGGTGTTGTGATGGTGGTGGGTGGTGGATGAAGTTTGAGAGAGATGGTGTGCCAAGGGATGAGTTGCAATGAAGCCAAGCACTCCTATTTATAGGCTGAACAGAGGCCTGGGCACGGCCCCGTGTCCGTTGGGCACGGCCCCGTGCCCGTCTGACACTATCTCTCCTCATTAATTGTAATTCGCAATTACAATTAATACGCTTGCAGTACTTTGGGCACGCCCCCGTGTTCACTGGGCACGCCCTCTGGTGAGCAATAGAAGCTTCTACAGGTTTGTCTTTTCTGCTGCTTCTTGGGCACGGCCCCGTGCTCGCTGAGCACGGGGCGTGTTCAGTCTTCTGCCTTCTCTGTTTTGCTTGGGAGGATGCTGTCGAGGGGTCGGGCAATCCACTTTTGTTCCTTTTCTTGTATTTATGTTAGATTTAGCTGCCTTTTTGCTTCTTTTGTTAATTTGAGCTCATTTAATCCTGAAAATACAAAAAGAAGACAAAAACACACTTTTTCCAACATTAGTACTTAAAAAGGGTTAGTTTTATGCCTCATTTGATGTAATTTATATGTTGCATTTTACACACATCACCTGTACTTTGAGTTAAGATACAACATTACCCCCTACAACCTCCAAAACCCTTCCTGCCAAAATCAAAAAACTGATCTATGATTCTATAATCAAAAATCTTAACCTGTTCTATGATCTGAAACCTAATTCTGAATCAATTCACACGTAATCTGATTTTGATTATGCACTAACAATCATACCTGCTGCAATCAAGCATACCTGCTGCATTGTGTTTTATACTCAAGCATACCTGTTGCATACCTGCTGCATATCTGCTTACCTGCTGCAATGTGTTTTATACTCAAGCATACATGTTGCAATGTGTTCTATACTCAAGCATAACTGCTGTAATCTGACCAACAATGTATCAAACCACTGATTAACCACACATAGAATTTGTGGTGACTATTAACCGCACTAGAATCTGTTGCATAACTGCTGCAATCTGACCAACAATGTATCAAACCACTGATTAACCACACATAGAATCTGTGGTGACTATTAACCACACTAGAATCTGTTGCATAACTGCTGCAATCTGACCAACAATGTATCAAACCACTGATACATTGTTATGACTACTAACAATGTATCAAACCACAGATTAAGCACACATAGAATCTGTGGTGACTATTAACCACACTAGAATCTGTTATGACTACTAACAATGTATCAAACCACTGATTAAGCAAACCACTGCTGCACATTTTGACTATTAACCACACTTGAATATGTGGTGACTATTAATCACACTAGAATCTGTTATGATTAATAACAATGTACCAAACCACTGATTAAGCAAACCACTGCTGCACAAAATGTATATCCTAATCAAACATCATGTGGGATCGTGTGTCGACCCGAACGAGTCGTTCAGAGGAATTTTGATCAAATACAGATGCGGAAAATAAGTATTTGACTTAGGAACAGCTAACAAATCACTTTAAACACCTCTTTGCATTGATTTTTGACAGTTTACATCCAAATCTCAAACCAGCAGCACTTTGGTAAGAGCTACAAGACTGTCACAGGTTTCGCTCAAATGATACCTATTTATAGGTCTTGGGGTTTCGCTCCAATGCAAGTGTACGCATAAACGAAACCTCCAAGTGACATAAAAGCGGAATACAGAGTACATATAAGCGAAACCTCATCTATGTGTCCCTATAAGCGAAACCTCTATCTAAATCACATACATTTCCCAGTTTTCTCGTAAAACGCGCCCTGATCTAACAATCTATGACTAAGACTCGATCCAAGATGAAGTCGACAGATGTAGTGCACCAACAAACTCCCCCTCAGATGTTGACGAGTCGTTCATCGAGTCTTTGACAATGTCGTGTCTTCACTTCTTCAGTCTTGATCAGTCTCTGGGCTTCTCTCTCTCTCTCTCTCTCTCTCTCTCTCTCTCTTTTAACACCTACAAACTTTTTCTCTTAGATGTTGACATCTTTAAGTTCATCATCACTAGCATGCACTTCCCTTCAAATGTTGACTCTTCCTGCATAAAAACTCTATCACAAACATAAGTTTTTATGATAAACATCTAAGCATATAGACATCATTTGAAATTTCCTCAAACAAATCAACCAATTATTTCTGATGAACCACTTGAAATTGAATTGATTTTTATCAAAAACAACACACTCTCCCAAACTATCTGTTCATCATGATTAACGCTTGGAATTTTGAAAATCAGCTTTTCAATATCAGTCATCGAAAATCTTTTTGAATTTTCTGTAAGAAAGTAAATGAAGAAATAAGCTATATACAGATAATTTTTTGAGAGTTTGTGTAAGAGGATCATATCAGTTTTGAGATATATCATCAACACCGTTAAGCTTGATTTCATTTTAAGTTCTAAACAATTCACCTAGATTGTCAGTATATCGATCCACTTAAATTTTCACACAATTTTTCAACTGTTTCGAGATACACAATTAGTGTCTTAATTACTTAAACTTATCCGTGTGTCCCACTACTTGAATATACTCCCGTATCTAGATCCCAATATTCAGTCTTACAGGTGAGTATATCACAGATGATATCTGTTTAGGGGTTATGTGTGAGGGCCGTGAGAGCTCAGGTCGATACTTCCGTATACGCAGAGAGATGACGGCTTCGACTTTCGGTGTGTCCCCTTTAGAGAATCTTTTGATTACAACAGCAGTGACTATCAATTTTATTGTTTCATCAGCTTGCTGAGGATGATGCTATGTTTCAAGCATTTGCGAAAAGTATTATCCGGGGACTAGGTCAGAACTTCCATTCAGCAGAAGTCCCGGGATAATACCCCAGATATCACTGAGTATAAAGACCTAGTATCTCAGAATAAGGGACCTTTCAAACAAGATTTCAGGGGTTACCTATATATCCAAGCAGTTTTGTTTACCCACAGAATAAGCAAGTTTGAAATTTAGGTTTATATCTCATCACAATTTACTAAATGTATAAAAACCTACTGACACATCCATAGTAAGATTGTTTATCACATTTTATCTATACATTTCTTTAGCATGTTGAGACAATCTACTGATGTACTATCATTTCTTCTTTTCACAACAAAACTCATTTTTGATTTTATCATGTTTTTGGCTTTTTCAAATTTTCTAATGTTTTTGGATTTCTGAAATTTTCTATTCCCCCTAAAATGCAAACACATTAAAGAAAATTGAAAACAAACTAGACTCTAGACCCAATTGAAAACATAAAATGTAAACAAACTGTACAACACTTGACAACTGATATCAAATCGCATCAAATCGCCATTCTTTTGGCATAAACAATCAGAACTCCCCCTATCACCAAACTATTTTCCCATTTAGATCTCAAAACACTTAAGTTTGTTTTAATCAAAATGGTTTTTCCGGAAAATAAGTTTGGTTGATTTTATCACTTGTAGGTTTATCAATAACAAGTTCGGGGATGTGGTTCATCATATTGTCTTCCAACCAGTTGTAGGAAAATACAAGTACAAATTAATGCCCTTGATTTACCATATGCAAGCAATGCACAATCAAATCTTTTAACCACTTGTAAACAAATACAAACAAACCTTTTTACCATTTGCATGATTGACGTTACCGAATAAACCTCAAGAAAGATGCCTATTCATGCTCCACGCTTACCAACCTGGGAGCTCTGGCAAGTCAGGTTTTAGTCGAAGAAAATATCCACCCAAGCCTGACCAGCCTTGGGTTTCACCGAGTCACCATCACTCGGTTTCTTACCTTTCCTCTTCTTCTCATAAAATTCTTTAACCCCTTTGACTTTTCGGTCAATCATCTTTCCAAAGATATGTTTTACCTTGGGGTTAAAGACCTTCTCAGCATCAAATTCCTGTTTATCATTATAAAATTGGTTAGAAATTTCAACTTTACCAATTTTCTTTTTATAATTTTCAGCCCGAAGTGATGGAAAATCCTCATCATTCACAATCGAAACTGATTTTTCATCTTTTAAAACAACTTCACATTTTGAAACAATTTGTGGCTCTTCTGACTTTGTGGAGTCAGATTCATCGCCAGAAGATAGCTCCTCTGATTTTGACCTATCAGAATCATCGCTAGAGCTTTCAGCAGCTTTCTTAACAACCCATTTCTGGTTGTCAGATTTTGCTTTCTTCTTGTAAAACTTGTTTGAACATTCACCAATTTCAAATGTAGAATTTTTAAACAATTTTGTTCTATCAATTGGTGGTTCAAACTCAACCACTTTCTCTTTGAGTTTACTTGATACTCCCTGTTTTGATTGTATTGCCTTAGAACAATATCTGGCAATATGTCCAATAATGTTGCATCGGAAACATGTTTTCGTATCTTTCTTCTGCTCAGTCAACTTCTTCATTTCATCTTGCTTCTTTGCAAGGAACTCATTGTTTGACTGCCTCCAGAAATCTTTCTTTTCTTCTTCATCTGCTGACGTTCCTGAAACAAATGTCATTTTAGATTTAAAATCACGAACATATTTTTCATTTTTCTGTTTTTCTGTTGGAGTAAAACCAAGACCTTTCTTTTTAAAATTACCGTTATGGTTTGATTTCTTTTGGAAACCAGAACCAGAACCGTAACTCTTTTTCTTGTTTAATCTTTGTTGTACTCTTGAGGTGTATTTTTTAGATTTTGCATTAAGACATAAGTCTTTTATTTCAGAAATATTAATTTCTGTGAGTTTGAAAACCTTGTTTATCAGTTCAGTTTTGACACCTCTTATTGGAAATTCCTCATCAGAATATAATTTGTCAGAATCATTCAAAGTGTAAGCAACTTTGAACGGTTCATTATCCAAATTAGATTTTGATAATAGGAATTTTCTATCATAAACTATTTTGCCCTGTTTTCCTGTTTGACCCGGAGTACTTGACTCAGACTTTGACTCTAACGCAGACTCCGACTTTGACTCTTCTGTTTCATCGTTTTCTAACACATGATCCACCACTATCTTCATCAATTGAGATTGTTGATCAGTGTCAGATGATGTATAAACGACATCAATACTTTCTGGTAGATTGACTGACGACTCCGACTCCCACTGTAAGTTTGTTCCCGTTTTGACCCTTTCATCATTTGGATTTCTAGCCAAATATCCATTTTCCAGAGGGGGTGGACACTTGTTGTAACTGACACCTTGTTTCTTACTAGATGGCATCTTTTCAGTGTCTTTCTTTTTTTTAGTCTTTTTCACTGGAGTCTTTTCTTCAGTCTTTTCTTCTGAAACTTTCTTTTCTTTAGTTACTTCATTGTCTTCAAATGCCTTCAAACTTTCAGCCATCGGATAAATCCTGTCAATGACATAAGACGAACATGAGTAACTTTTCAATAAACGATTAACTCTTTCAGTTTCAATTCGTTGAAGTTCAAGTTTCTGTTCGAGATCAGCACACTTCTCAATATAATTGTTTACAACTTTTTGCTTGACCATCAAAGCTCCCTGAAGTGTTTTCATTGCTGTAGCCTGCTCTTCACTAGTGTCGTTGTACATATTCATTGCCCTATTCAACACATCATATGATTCTTTCAATCTGTTCATGTTATGGATCAATGAACTGTTTTGTTTCTTTACAACTTCACAATTTTCACAAGTGATTGGACTCTTCTTTGCAATGGCTTCTTCATTAATCTCGAACTTTGGAGTTTCTTTCACTTTTCTTCTCACTACCGATACTGTCTCATCATCGCTTCTAACCGGTGTTTTTACCTTTTTCTTTTTCTTCTTTGCCTTCTCATCTTCACTGTCGCTTTCTTCTAACATCTTCAAATGTTTTGCCATTTATTTAGCATAGTACTCAGTATCATCATCACTTTCATCTTCAACTTTGGCAACAAAAGCTGTGTAAGCTGTAGCTTGATCAGGAATATAATCATCCCATGTGAAATTTTCCCAGCTAAATCCCTCAGGTAATTTCTCATTATCTTGATCAATCAAACAAGCTTTTCCATCAGCTGAAACATATTTATCCCAGTTGAATGACTTCTTTTCTTCTTGATTAACCACACATGCTCTCTTTCCAGAATCTTCAATTATGGGTCTTCCATGTGCAGTTTGTGCTTGATGTTGATTCTGTTGAGATGGTTGTTGAGCAACTTGATGGTAGATGGCTTTTCGATAATAATCATTATTGTTGTTGAAAGGATTCTGAGCCCCACTTGTTTCGCGGTTGGTGCACTCCCTCTTGAAGTGTCCTTTCTCCCTGCAACGAAAACAAGTGACTTTAGATTTGTCAAAACCTAAAGTAGAAACATTAGCCTCACGAAGATCATCTCTCCCCGTGATCTGCTAAATTTCTCAGCTCTCCTTAACACGCTAGCCAAACACCACTTTATGTCCATTAGCTCCATCTCTTCAGCATCTATCTGGTCGTAATCTTCCTTTGTTAGCATTGGATTTCCGATACGACCTGCAACAAAACAACTGTAAGACTCTAAAACCATTCCTAATAAAGACATTTGACTTTTAGCAACTTCCTCAGAATAATCTTGATCACTCTCAAGATTTAATACAATGTTGTATTGAAGTTTTCTTCCATTTTTAGTTGCTGAAATGTTTGGATCAAAAGATGGAAATGATGTGAAACTGGTTTTTCTGTTTGATCCTGATGATGAACTTCGAGAAGTATTCTTGGCATTGTAAGCAGTTTCTATTTTCGGAGATAGATTTGTAGATTTCTCATTCACTCCTGCTTTGTAATACAACCCAATATCCTGTTCACCATCAAAATCTTTCATACGAACAATTTTTCTTTGTTCCATTTCCTGGGCTTCCAACTTTTCAATAAATTTGCTCAATGTTAACGTGTTAAAACCCTTTTTGTTTCTGAGCATCATCAGATATGTTCCCCAAGTTTCATGTGGTAAAGCATCAACAAGCTTTTCAATTAACTCTTCATTGTCTTTGTTGATGCTTAACCTCTTCATGTTCACCAACAAGTTGCAATATCTTTCAATAATCTGCTTTGTACTCTCATTCTTCAATCCTCTAAACAAATCAAACTCCTTTTTCAAAAGCGACTTCTTATTCTTTACCATCTCCTGACTTCCAACAAACTTTGATCGCTACGCTTTCCAGATTGAATATGAACTTCCGTTGTGTTGTAACAAGACCATAATATCTTCCTTCACAGCTTGTTGTAGCAAACTTAACATCATTTTCTCATTCTTATATTTCTTTTTGTCATCGGCACTCATGTCTTTTATAGCAACTTCCTCTTCATCATCGTTTAACGGTCTCACATACTTTGTTTCCACACACTCCCATGCATCTAGGTAGTTAGCTTGTACCCAGTTCTCGAAACGACCCTCCCATCCTTTATATTCTTCAATGTTCAATAGTTTGGGTGGTTTTTGCATTGTTCCTGTTTCGTTTTCAAGCATTGTGGTTTGTGCAACAGTGATCGGGGTAACTGGAGTAGCGAATGCGTTGTAAAATTCCTCGTCCATTTTTCAGATTTCAACAATTTATCCAATTGTCCTTAAAAGCGAAACTTTGTGTTCACAAAAGCGAAACTATTCGATGTTCAAATGAGCGGAACCCTATCGTTGAATAAGTGAAACCATAGAGATGTTTAAATGAGCGGAACTACTTGGACAAAAGAGCGAAACTACAAGGTGATCACAAGAGCAGAACTGCCAAGTGTTTACAAGAGCGAAACTGCTTGAACTTTGGAGCGGAACCTCAGATATGGTGTAACAATAAGCGAAACTAGGATGTCCGAAGAGCGAAACCAGTAGGTTCGAATGAGCGAAACCTCTGAATTGTTCACTGGAGCGAAAGCTAATGGGTCAAATGAGCGAAACTAATACATTCACACGAGCGAAACTACTTTGTTCATAAAAGAGAAACCTATTCGAAAGTTAGTTTGACCTATTTTTAGTCCGAATTTCAACATCAAATTCTCAGGGATTTGTCTATGTCCAATTACGTACAGTCTGTGAAATTTTCAGCTGATTTTGACCGGTAAAACTATCTGTACTGAAAAAAGAAGGTGTAGAAGAAAGAAATTTCGATGAATTCCAGCTATTCTCTGCAGAACTCCTCCTCCTGAAGCTCTGATACCACTTGTAGGATCGTGTGTCGACCCGAACGAGTCGTTCAGAGGAATTTTGATCAAATACAGATGCGGAAAATAAGTATTTGACTTAGGAACAACTAACAAATCACTTTAAACACCTCTTTGCATTGATTTATGACAGTTTACATCCAAATCTCAAACCGGCAGCACTTCGGTAAGAGTTACAAGACTGTCACAGGTTTCGCTCAAATGATACCTATTTATAGGTCTTGGGGTTTCGCTCCAATGGACGTGTACGCATAAACGAAACCTCCAAGTGACATAAAAGCGGAACTACAGAGTACATATAAGTGAAACCTCATCTATGTGTCCCTATAAGTGAAACCTCTATCTAAATCACATACATTTCCCAGTTTTCTCGTAAAACGCGCCCTGATCTAACAATCTATGACTAAGACTCGATCCAAGACGAAGTCGACAGATGTAGTGCACCAACACATCAAACATTCACAACTACACATTTTGATCATGTAAGATCATGTAACTGTCATAACTAGGCACATTTTGATCAAAACATCAAACATCCCAACTGCACATGTAACTGTCATCAACTATGTTTAGTAACTGCACATATAACTATCATCAACTATGATCATGTAACTGTAAACATTGGTTATAACTAGGCACATTATATTAAATCAAAAAGATCCTAATATATATACAATTAGATCAGTATTAAACCAAAAGATCCTAATATATTTAACCAAAAGATCCTAATATATTTAACCAAAAGATCCTAATATATAAAACATCAACCACACAACCATTTCCTGCTGCGGGGAAACTGGAAGTGCAGGAAAGAGCGGCCTCGCATTTTCAACACCACGGACACCACAATCGATCCGAGTGACCACCGAATCCTCATGTCCACTGCAAACACAAAAAGATCGATGTTTCAATAACCCCCTGTTTTTTAGTTGTTCAGAAAGATCGATGTTTATACCTGAAATCAGAGACAACAGGGAGGATTGGTGGTTGTTGCCGGCAGCCTAGTGCATCGGCGGAGCTGGAGTGGACGCCGTTGTGGTCGCCGGAAGTGGAGGTGGAAGCATGGGGTTCTGCGATTCACTCATTGTGGAGTGGAAGCCGGTGGGTGTTGACGTTGTGGTCGCCGGAGCTGGAGTGGAAGCCGGTGGGTGTTGACGTTGTGGTCACCGGAGCAATGGAGGTGGAGGTGGAGCTGGATCGTTGGTGGGTGAAGAAGAAGAAGTATAGTGACTGAAGCTTAGGGGGTAAGAATGATGGTGGAAGAGAAGTACAGGGGGATTATAAAGATCCAAATGGTGAAATTACCTTTATGCCCTTTAACCGTTTAAAGATAACATTGACTTTGACGCCGGGGGGTAATTGTGCAACATAACAGTGAATAGTGGGGGGTAAAATTGCAATTATTTCCTTAGGGGGGGGGGTAGACATGCCAATGACCCCTAACCTCAGGGGGTAAAATTGCAGTTTACTCTTTATTTTATATTTTTTTTATCTATGGTATCCTATTATTTGCTTTGGTGTATCCCGATACATAAAACGAAGAAGAAAAAAATATTTTGCATTAGTTTTCCACTCCGCAAACAAAGTTGAGGGGTCGTCCGGGCTACCTCTAAAATATACGTACATCCGAGCCTGCCGCTAGTGTTACTTTCTATACGTAGCATCCCAGCCTCGGTGACAAGCATCGAGTATTTCAATTCAAGCCTAAAAATGTAATCTCCCTCCATTTCATCATGCCGTTTTCTGGGCGTGTTTGTGAGAAGAGTTCGCCTGATTGTTAGCTGGTTTTTTGAATTTGGCGGTCTCATGAATTAAATACTTTGTCATTACCGGGCATTTTGACTTTGGCATAATTGTTCGAGGGTAGTATTTTATGTGTTGCCCGCATCTATCTCTAGGTTTTTGTGGGCATACATACCGGTTAATCGAAAAAAAACAAACAAAAGAAAAAAAAAACTGTTTAATTAACCGGAAAAAATGGTTATTAACCAAACCGATGTAAGTGAATAACCGATCCGATTAAAGTAATAACCGGTTAAAGCCAAAATGAGAAAATAACCGGCGGTTAGGATAATCAAATCGGTTAGGGAATTAAGAGCATCCACAATAGAGAAATTTTTTTGGTGTTTTTAAGGAGAGAGGGTGTGATGTGGAAGAGAGAGGGTGTGAGGTGGATGAGAGATAGTGTAGTGGTGTATGTGAGAAAAAATGGAGGGAAGAAAGGTATGTGAGTGTGATGTAGCAGAGAGGAGAGAGAAGGTAAATATTTGATGGGTATTTTGTTTGTGAGAGGTTAAGAGAGAGAAACTTATAGACAGGTGCCATGTGACACCATGTGACACCTTAAAAACATCTCCTAAATATTGCTTATTATTGATGCTGTAACCGTTTTGTGCACCTCTACTCATCAAGGCCTAAAAACATTTCTCTTAGATTGACAACTAACAAACTCTTTAATTTTACTACTCAACTACACCTGTATTTGTTCATGGCGGGGATTGAAACCTCATTATTTAATAAGACAAAATCTTATCCAACACTTTGATACCATAATTAGATTAAAAGCCCTTTGGTCCCAAAAGTATAATTTAGTCATATATTTGTATAGCAAACCTAAAATAACTTGTTATAACTTCTTCATGTGTTGAGATGCAGGGGCGGACCCAAGGAATTGATTTTAGGCCAAATAAATAGACCAGTCTCGTTTTCATTATCCCCCAATTTCACACTCATGCTTAGGCCTGTAAACGAACCGAACGAACACGAACATAGGCATGTTCGTGTTTGTTCATTTAACTTTAACCGAACACGAACACGGACACGAACACGGACACGAACACGAACATATAAGCGAACACATTTTTTTGTTTGTGTTCGTTCATTAAGAAATCGGGCATGTTCGTGTTCGTTTATGTTCATTCGTTTTAAGCCTAACCGAACAGTTCACAAACATAAACGAACACAAAGGAAGATAAAAAAATTAACTGATGTTAGTGCAGTAATGTCTATCGCCTTCGTCAATCCGAGCCGTAGCGAGAAACCGAAGAAATCAAGCTTATAATGTAACAATTAGATAGAATTAGCAAGGTGACATTTTGGTAATTAATGAGAAGTCTCATTAATGCCAAGGGCTATAAATAGGAGAGTTATGTCATCATTTGTAAGACTTTAGCTCATTTGGTGATTTAGGAGATCTAAGCTTAGAGAGAGAAAGTCTAGAGAGAGAAAGTCTCTCACGTGATTCTCGGCTTTGTACACGTTATCTTGTTCAATAGAATCACGTCATTAGTACGTTCTTGTGTGTTCGGTCACGCACGTTCACGGATTCCGCACGTCGAACGTTCGTTACCCAATCGTATGGTGTCAAAACCGATCCTACAAGTGGTATCAGAGCAGGAGCTCGATTGCTTTGATCAAACACATAGATTCATACCAGATTACAGCGTTTTCAGATCTGAATTTCATCAATTTCTTCATCTTTTTCACTTTTATCACGGTTTTCACCGAAAAACGTCAAATTAAACAGGTTTTTACGGTCCAAATCGGATGAATTTTTGATATGTTGTGCGAAAACACTTGATTAACAACCCTACCAAATTTCAGATTCAAACTCCTAGCCGTTTAGGAGAAATCGAAGATTTTAGGTCCGATTTCGCGTCAAAAATCTGTTTTCGCTCGAAAAACTTTGATTTCGCTCGAAAAACGTTATTCCGCTCGTAATTTCAGGTTGATTTCGCTCCAAAGTAGCTTACAATCTAATTTCGCTCGTAAATTCAGTTTGATTTTGCTCCAACCGGTTTAATTCTGATTTCGCTCGTGAAATACCTTCTAATTCCGCTCGAAATCAGACAAGTCTGATTCCGCTCGAAGTTTAAATTCTGATTTCGATTGAACGTGAACTGATATTGTCGAAAAAAAATTTAAAAGTTGCCTATTTCATGTGATTAATGTGAGCGGTCCAATGATATCATCTTGATCATAGATTGTCGGCTGTTGCGTATGATTAAAAGGCATTAAGTCTAATAAGTTGGTCAAATGAGAATAGAGTAAAAAATAAAGTTGTCGGTGTTAATTGACAGGCTACATGAGACGCTGATTTCATCGAGAAGTGTTCGGTACACTAAATATATTAACTGTCCAATAGCTTCACATCTTTTTTTGAGTTTGATGACCCATGTTTAACAGTCGAGTGTGACGACCCATGTGAAGCATTAATTGAATTGTCGGACATTAGTAATTATGTCACACCCCCAAAATACCACATGCAGAAACCCCCGCGAGGCGTGTGACGTACCAGGATCCAAGCCACCAATCACATTGAACTCATAAATGTATTTAAATAAACTTTCACTCATTAACATAAGGTGTTACAAATGTTACATGTCATTCATTGTATACAGCGGAAGCATAATTCATTTGTTAAGTATTTCGTAAACCATGTGTACGTAAACCATTAAGCTTGTATGGAGATTCTTTGTTTCTTAACCCATGACCACTCCAGCCTTCCAGACAGCAAGTTCCACAAGATATAACCCTATAAACCTGCAAGCATGCAGACAAGTGTGTCAGACCACGCTGGTGAGTTCAAAGTTTTGTTACCGCGTTTAGTTACCAGACGTGTGTTTGTAATAGTTCAACGTTTTGTTTTGATGTTGTTATTACTCGATTACCGTATGTGGCGACTAGATGTGAATGCCCAACCCCAATGCCTCCATTTAGGCATTGGTCATGATGTTAAGGTATCAAACAACCTTGAATAGATGTAAGGGGTCTTATATGTATACGATGTGAATGCCCAACCCCAATGCCTCTAACTAGGCATTGGTCATGAAGTCTAGGTAATTAGTTCACGCCCGTCCTTTCGGCCCGGTGTGAGGGTGCCAAACCTAATAGCGCTATCAACTAAATACCTCGTTGCTTTTTCAGCAACACGGTAGATGTACGTGGTCTTACATGATTTATACTGTGTTCAATAACCAACATCCCAATTAAACAGTTTACCCAGTATCCCCTTCGGAAACGTTTACCAGATGTCCCAAACCACCGGGACGAATGCTTAGAAAAGAGCAGTGAACTCACCTTTGGTTTGCTCGGTAAGACTCATTATTTGTTCACACTTGATCAATCGAATCCTAATATCAGTCCCAGTTATGGTCAGTTTTATAGCACACAATCATACGTCCCTTATACACATTTTGCATGAAATTCCCACATAAATCATACAAGTCATAACAATAAATCACACATCACATTAGTCACAGCATGCATTGAGGAATCAGTTCCAGTTTCACTAATTTGCTTTCGTCACACGTACAGATATCATATCAACACCTAAATAAACCATTCATGCATTCTACAATTTATAACTTAAGTGTTCACTAACTAGTGCACTTTAACCATTCAATCCACAGGTAACAACATATTACATTATTCCACACGAGTCCCTACTTACTATCCCATAGCGTCGCGTCTCGTGCTGTGCAGCCCAGTTGGTTCCGGCCCACCACAGTGTGACCCGACCTCCTGTTGTGCAAGCCGCAGTGACCCAACACCAATATAGAAGGTGCGGCCCAAAGTCTATGGCCTGTTTCCGGCAACAAGGCCCACTCGGCCTAATCCCACATTTATTGTGATTCTTTTAATCTGAACGGCCCATTCATTCAGTTTATGACCCAAGTGATGCCGGCCCAAGGTTTGCTTGGGTGGAGTGGTACCACAGCCTAGATGTAACTCGGGCCCAAATCAAATACAAGTGGGCTTCCCATTTGGGCGATCCCCCTCCCACATTCAGCCCATGTTTATGTGAAACTTTACCCAGTGAGTTTATTAGTTGTTTACATTGCAACTAGGTTAACACAAGTCATATTCAAGATCAATAACATCTTTTTTTTAATAGTAACTTATTAATTAATAGGCAACTAACAATCCAAAAACAAATAACAAAATACCTCTAACTTCTCAACACATATAAATCGGTTCATCATCATAACTATAACCATGTTATTTCATGATTATGATCAACACCTTTGGTCTAATCACATGGCACAACCCACCCATCCTAATCATTATGTCGGTTCAGAATCATGTGCCACATTCAACTAGGTTGACTTGTCATTAATTTTTGTCAGCAACTTTAATATTCAATGTTACATGATGTTTTATCATTTATATCAAGCATCCTACAACAACGGTTGGTCACAATGCTCATCTATCTAATTTTGCGAGGGCCCTTACCAAACCCAGCCGATTCATAATCATTTATTTACACTCATATATGGCAAGTGATTAACCAATTCTTTATATATCAACATCGATTCATTTATGGACTACACTCTAAAGTTATGTTCTAATATCACATGTCAGTAATCCTTCTTCGTGATCAACAAGCCTTTATCAATTGCAATTACGTTCACACACAATTACAATTACGTTCACACACCTCACACTCATAATTAATCAATCATGTGCAATACATAAAGGACAAGCAGACATACCGATTGAGGGGGGTGGGATGGTGTAACTACGGTAGATGATATCCGTGAATCAAAAGAGTTTGTGGAGAAGGGAGCTGTCATCGAAGGGCTTAGGGTTTGCTACCCTATATGTCGCTTTGAAGTTATGAATGCATACATGCATAACCGTGAGTTAATTTGAAGGTATACGGGCCAAGTCTGATTAAATTAGGGGATTGGGCCGAAGGTTTTAAGGGCTCAAGTGTATTGTTTATGTTTGACACTTGTGTGGCCCAAGTGTTGTTGAGTGATTTGGGCCATAGAGCCCATCTACCAAAGTGTTTGATGCATTCAACACTAACGAGTTCATGAGATTGTGAAATAATAGAATCCCTAATTAACATTAATCGTGCAACCATATTTCACAAGTGGGCCGATGACTGCAATTCACATAAAATACAAGCAACAATCACATATAATTTAACATAATGCACATAGATAGAACACAACGATACCAATTGCGAGGCCCAAAAGTTCTAGCTGTTACAAATTACATGTGAAATAATGGGAGTGTCGGTGTCCATGTGCTAAATATCGAACGACCCAATCACTAAACAAGTGTATTGAAAACTGTTATTGGCCCAATCAGATCATTTGAACCGACCCATTCAAGAGAATCGGTCCAATCAGATTTTGAGAAGTATCTTTTGTATGTATGTGATAGATATTTTGTTAGCAATATTCGGCTTGCATGTGACAAATTCAGGTGTTCAGACATTTAATCAGATCCATATCACAAGGCGCAATTAAAAGATTGACAGTTGGTATCATAAAAGATTCGGCCCAAAAGTGCATGTGATCAAGTCTTATTATTCGGCCCAATCAAAGTGTTGTGTGATTCTAAAATTGTTGGTCACATTTAATGGAATTCAAGACACTTAACAAAGAATTTGTGGTTAAAAATGTTTGATGAACAGGAAAATATTAAACTTGAAAGATCAAACAATTGGTATAGTGGTTGTTATCTTGAGTCAAAGGAGGTTGTGGTTGAAAGATTTAAATATTTTATGCGAAGGAAACATGAGAAGTTTAATGATATGGAAAAGCGATATGTTGATTTACTTAATGGTTTGAGAATGCATTACGTAACGATATCAGATGATGAACAGATATCTAAGTTTGCAGATGCATTACCTTTGGAGTGGGATGAATTTTCGGGTAGACTGAAAAAGGATTCTAGGTTCTCAAAATTTAATTCATATGATCTCTTCAGAGAGCTTAGAAGACACAATGATGAGATTGTAGAGAAAAAGAAAGATTTAATAAAAGAATTAGAGTATGCTTTTGAATACTTGAGTTTAGATGTGATTCTTGAAATAATGAAAAGAATTAGAAAAGGTCTAAGCACAAGAGATAGATTGAAATATGATTTAAAGAGAGGTTGTTTTTTGGATGAAAATTTGAATCCTGCTGATTTGGTTGAAATTCTTCTTGCAGGAACATACAAGAAGGAGACGGAGAAGTGCTCGAAATGCGAAAAATCAAAAGCAAACAATGTGAAACTCTTGAAGGATGTGGAGAGTTTGACATTGGAAAACAAAACTTTGAAGATCGAGAAGAAAGCTGATGATGAACAGATTCTGGAGTTGCGCTTGAACTGTGAAAAACTGAAATCTGAAAATGACAAACTTTTGAAGAATATTGAGAGTTTGTCATTAGAAAACAAAGATTTTGAAAAAATTAAAAGTGAAAATAAAGATGTTTCTTGGATAAAGCTGGAAAACAAAGTTTTGAAAGAAAAAGAAACAAAATTTCAAAATCAAATAAAAATTTTAGAAAATGAAAAATCAATTTTTGAGAAAAACAAAATTGTGAATGAAAAGCCAATCAATTCTGTAAGACCTTAACACGCTTTAATTGAAAAGACGCAACGGAAATACGTACCATAAATTTCTTTCATTATAAACGTTTTGACTTATTTGAAAGTTCATTTTAAAATAACTCTTTTACAATATATGCATCCTTCGTACTCATTTAATAAAATAAAAGCATAACTTATGTTTATCAAATTACATACTCAAGCATTCCCGTACAATCTATCTTGTGACTCGGTCTTTGATCGCTACTCCTCGTGATGATAATCTGTGACTCGTACAACCTGCACCCACCACATACATTCGCAACATTAGTGTGACATCTGTGCTTGTGATATCATTTTACAAACTCTGAACAATATAATATTAATAAAACAGTGTGTTTTGATCCCAATGTTTGTCATTTATGTTTGGTTTTGTGCCCATGTTGATTTTTGATCGATTTTGAACTCTATATCGTTTTCTGGAAAGTTATACGCAAACTGATGCGTAAACACGATCAGTTTAACGCGACAAACACTCCGGAACATCATCATAAACTTAACATACCTTAAATAACCTTTACATAACTTAGAAATAAGTTTTAAAGGCTTTGGTATGGCAAAAACAAGTTTATTCGCTCTCAGGGACTATTTGCGTCAACTTGCGAAAGTCTGCCGTTTCGTAAGGCAACGTACAGTCCGGAACTTGATCATAAGTTAAACATACCATATATAACCTAAACATGGCTTAGAAATAAGCTTTGATAGGTTCGGTGTGCGAAAACATGCTTATATAATCTTACAGGGACTAAAAGTGTCAAAAACGACGTAAGTTTGCATTTTCGCGCATATCTTACGTTCTGGACACATCTGGACATCCAAAATTTTTGTACACACTAAAATATTTTTATTTTAGTGATCGCCATGCAAAAATTCCATTCGTCGCTTAATTTGGATCGTTTTCGCGTCCGTTCAAGTTTCGTCGTAATTAACCGAACAACGCGATCGTACGACCA
Organism: Helianthus annuus; assembly: GCF_002127325.2. NCBI lineage: Eukaryota > Viridiplantae > Streptophyta > Magnoliopsida > Asterales > Asteraceae > Helianthus > Helianthus annuus. The sequence continues at coordinate 40,990,457 of NC_035442.2, forward strand.
AACGAACCGACATCTGAGATGTTTTCAAGCATGTTTTGAGTCCCCTATACTTTAACTTCATTTTAGAGCCTTGAAATGAGGTTAACGGGGTTTAAACGCATCGAAAAAGGCTTTAAACACGTGCAGGGACCATTTCTGTCAATTTTGAAACTTTGCTGAACCTGATACATGCTAGCGTAGCGCGAGCCCTATGGCCTATGCTGTCGCGCTATGCGAGTGCCTCATCTGGGCAGAAACATCATTTTCAGCAACAGTTTGCAAATTCAGGGGCTGTTTGTGCAATTTCTTTGAGTGATTAGCAAGTTTGTGTGTTCACCAAGGCTTCTAATCAGGTTGTAACACATGTATGGCTAGGATTAATGCTTAATGACCAAGCAAAACACTTGTGATGATCCTATTAACTCACCACAAGTATAAATAGCCATCCAAACTCCTTCATTCTTTGCTCATTTCTTCTCATTCTCTCTTCACATCTGCTTTGGAGCCCTCTCTCAAGCATTTGGGACTTTGTCTTCTTGTAGAAAAGATAGCAAGGACCTTAAGTGAGCATTCTTTCATTCTTTTTATTTCCTTTTTCCTTTTGTAGTGCAGAAAGTCAAACAGTTTGGCCAACAGTTTGACTTTCGGTTTTGACCATCAATTGGTCAAGTCAAAGTTCAATTGAACTTTGAAACGTGATTGTAATCACGATAGCTATAATCCTTCGCGGTTATAGTTGCTGATTACCACGTTAGCTAGTTGTAGTGTCGAGTCAAAGTTTCGGTCAACATGCGTTTTAGCACGCATTTTGCAACGAAACTACTTTAGGGTATCAAAACACTTTGTTTTGATACCAAATCAGTAGGTTAGACATGTTTTGACATGTCTAACTCGACACTATTAGTTTGTGCTTGTTTAGGGTCGTAAGGTAAGCGGTCTAAACAACCGCTTAGACTTTCGAACCTGTCCCGTTTGGTCGATCTTTAGGATCCGACCAAGCTTAGTTAGTGATCATAGTTTCATAGGGAATAACCACTGAGGTTATACCATATGATCACATAGGATTGGTTAGTCATATGCTTGTTAGCTTGTATGCCCATAGGAAATGACCAAAATGCCCTTTTGAAGCATAAATCCGTATTTTGACTATGTGAACATAATTTTGACATGTAATCTGATTTAGTAACATGTTTAGGGATAATTGGGCATGTAAGACTTGACATAGCACATAGTTAACCATCCGATCATAGTTTTACGCTAACGACGCCTTATAGTAGCTTATGTTACCATAATGTGTCGAAACGGGTCAAAAGCACTTAGGTAGGCCTTCCAATCAGAATGTTGGGACTAATAAATCATACCATATGAGTTCAATTACTCATTTGATTTATAGAACCTCATTCTATCCTATCTCCCGATTTAGGAGCCGATTATTAACATAGTTACCTATACTAGGTGCCGGTTGATTTCCGTGATACTTGGAGCTTAAATTGGTCTTATTCTCAAGACTAATTAGCAATCCCAAGTGAGTACATAGTTCCCCTCTTTTACCGTTTTCAAATACTTTGGGGTGATACACATGTACATACATGTTACTTTTGTGTATTTCATGCTTTTATGACATAAACATGCTACTTTCACCTAGTACATATATAGTACATGCTTTCCATTGTGTTTTGCTATGTATGTCAAGCATGCTAGCACATTGATTTGTTACACATTTGTTGCATATGTTTACTTAGCATATGTAACACATTGTTTTACATAACGTTTCTGCTATGTATGTTTACTGAGCATGCTAGCACATTGCTTTTACATGAACATTTCTACTAGGCATGTTTACTTAGCATTCCTAGTACATGGTTTTCACATGCTACATTGGTTATGACATTTGGTATGTTCAATCGGGACAATAATACATTCATTAACATTAGCTACGCCGCTCGGACTTATGTAATGGTACCATAGGAATTGACAACTCCCGTTTCCGACTTCCTGGGTTTGTTTGGAAGTTGGGGATGACAGAATCCGACTACATAACTTTAGATGAACCTTTAATTCGTTTAAGGGTTTGTCGCCACAGTCTCAAGGCTTGAATGTATGCGATTAACATTACTGCATAAATGTTTGTAATCATAAAGCATTGTTTTTCTGCAAAGCATAACATTTGATTTAAACTTAGGTTTATTCAAAAACATGTTTTGTACATTTTCTATGGGGTTGAGTAACTTCTAGTTATTCACCATACATGACATTTGTTTTCACATTAGACATCATTACATAGTTAAGTAGATGATTTCCTACTTGCTATGCATTTCATTGGTTTTACATGATATACATGACATTGTACATGGTTTACACATACACATTTTGACATGGAACAAGACATTTTGGTTGGTTATTGATAAGTGACTTATGTAACGGGGCTATGTGTTATATGATAAAAGCATGGTGGATACGCCGCTGGTACTTCCTATATATAAGTGCTTTTATCATATTATACATCGTTGCGTTATATAAACCACTTGGGCAACACATGAAACATTTCATACATAGACATGACATTGTTTTACAAATTACACATTTTTATACCAATTTACTTTTACTTGGTTATTCATTTAACCATGCATTATCATTTCATCATCATTTGATTTTCATTGATTTTCACATGGTTTTACAAAGGAAAACATTTTACAAGGTTCATAACTACATTTTATTAAACTCTCCTTTCAAATACAAGTCATGAATCTACATAAACAAAACCTATGTATCTCACAGGCATTTTTATGCTGACGTACCTATTTTTACATGTGTTTCAGGTGCTAATGCATGATGATGCTTGTGCTTCACTTAGGCGGACTCGGGCCTTAGTGACTTAAAAGACAGTTATTATGTTAGTTTAGTTGAACTCAAAGACAATGTAACTTTAAATTTTAATAATACATAACTTTATTTGCCATGGTTGTTGAAACAATAATTCTGTCGCCACTCACCTCCCCGGCGTTTCCGCCGCGGTTTGTGCGGCCGGGGTGTGACAGAAGAGTTGGTATCAGAGCCAATGGTTATAGGGAATTAGGTTATTAGCAATGCTTTGACCTAGACTATAACTTTAGGACCCTAACACAAGTTTACTTGTGTTTAGATTTTAAAACAATACCCGTCACCTATCCTTAGGTGATTAACAAAAACCGAACATAATGGAAGGCATGAAGCCAAAATGAATCATCAATCTCCTAAACCTTCCAAATTTTCAAAATCTCGTCAAAGTTTTGGTTCTAAATAATGTGAACACGTGCAAACTGGAAGAGTGAATGCTTGTACCCTGAGTTTTCTGTCTAAGGCCAGAGTGTTCGTACAAATCCGCAGTATCGGACCAGTCACTCTTACCTGGGAACTCTTGGGGTGAGTGTTCACTTATAGGCGAGCATGTCTTCGGTGATACATTATTATGACTCATTTACTTTGATTTGTCACCGTGTGTTGTTTGTTTGCTTTGTGGTAACAAACAAATGACCACCTTCCTTGCTTTTGTCGATTTCGTTGTTATCCCATTTTTCATCACCATCTCACTCGTTTTCTCTCATGTTTCCTCTTTTAGAATGCCTCCTCGACGTAACGTTCAGCAACCTGATGCCGAACTGGCAGCTATTATAGCACAGCAGATGGCTGCTATGCTACCTGGTCTCATAACTCAAATAAACCAAGCCACCAATAACAATGTTAATGCACCTGCTCCGTGCAACTTTAAACAGTTTAACTCGGCTAAACCACTCAAGTTTAGTGGTACTGAAGGAGCAACAGGGCTTCTCCAGTGGTTTGAGAGTCTTGAGAGCACATTTCGCCATGTTCAGTGTCCGAACAACCGTAAAGTCGAGTTTGCCTCGAGTGTATTTCAAAAGAGGGCCCTTACCTGGTGGAATGGGGTAATGAGAGATAGAGGTGCAGATGTAGCTTTGGGTCAGACTTGGGAGGAACTCAGGGCTCTCATGATGAGAGAATTCTGTCCTCGTCACGAGCAGAGGGCACTAGAAGATGAGTTCAATGATCTGAAGCAAGTCAGTGGTGAGCACCGGGCTTACACTGACAGATATGAGGAGTTAAGCTTGCTCTGTCCGACTATGGTCACTCCTTTGGATAAGGCAATTGAGAAGTACATAGACGGTTTGCCAGATCTTGTTCAGGATATTGTAACTGGCAGTCACCCTACTACCGTCCGTCAGGCCATTGAGCTAGCTGCTACCCTTACTGAATCCCAAATCAAAAAGGGTAAACTCCACAGGAAGGGTGACAAGAAGCAGAAAAAGTCTGATAGCGCCACTGAGAATAAGGGCAAGAAGGCTGCTGAGTCTTCAAAGAAATCGAGGAAGCGCAAGGCTTCCAAAAATTTCGCTGTTACTGCTCAGACCAATCAGGCTGCACAGAATCAGGCTGCACAACCTGCTGCCAAGAGGCAGTATGCTGGTAATGCACCTCTGTGCAACAGATGTAACAGCCACCACCAGCCACAGATGCAATGCCGTATCTGCACGAATTGTGGCAAGTCTGGTCATCTTGCAAACACCTGTCGCTTTGCTCCTAATCAGAATCAGGCAGCTCAAAATCCAGCAGTACAAAACCCAGCCCAGAATCCTGCACGACCTCACTTTCCACCTGGTTCATGTTTCAACTGTGGGGATTTGACCCACTATAGGAACAATTGCCCGAGGTTGGTAAATGCAAATCAGGCACCAGCTCGTGGTAGAGCTTTTAATCTGAATGCAAATGAGGCGCGTGCGGATAACGAAGTGGTGAACGGTACGTTCCTTGTTAACAACCATCCTGCTTCTGTTCTATTTGATTCGGGTGCCGATAAGAGTTTTGTGTCCTTAGCATTTGAGCCTTTACTTGCGCTGACTAGAACAAAACTAGGAAAGCCCTTGACAGTAGAAGTAGCTAGTGGTGAACCTGTTGTCCTCGACTCTGTTCTTCGAAATTGCCAGTTGAATCTCAATGACCATCTTTTCCCTATCGACCTCACACCGATGCAACTCGGGAGCTTCGACATTATAGTTGGAATGGATTGGTTATCCAAGTACCATGCTGAGGTAGTATGTTTTGAGAAGTTGGTTCGTATACCGCTTTCGACTGGTGAGATCTTAGAAGTTCATGGGGAGAAACCCGTTAAACTCATGTCATGTACCCAAGCCCGCAAATATCTACGCAAGAAATATGTTGCTTTCTTGGCACATGTCGTAGAGGATAAAGGCAAGGGTAAGACAACCCAAGATATCCCTGTTGTTCGGGATTATCCAGAGGTATTTCCTGAAGAATTACCTGGTTTACCCCCTGTGCGCCAAGTTGAGTTCCGCATTGATCTTGTGCCTGGCGCTAATCCCATTGCTAAGTCACCTTATCGTCTTGCACCGTCTGAGATGCAAGAGTTGTCTAAGCAGCTTCAGGAGCTTTCTGACAAAGGATTCATCCGTCCAAGCTTTTCCCCTTGGGGCGCTCCTGTCCTATTCGTGAAAAAGAAAGATGGATCTTTTAGGATGTGTATTGATTATCGTGAGCTGAACAAGCTTACCATCAAGAATCGATATCCCCTACCTCGCATTGATGATCTCTTTGATCAGCTTCAGGGTGCTACTTGCTTTTCAAAGATTGATCTACGTTCTGGGTATCATCAACTTCGAGTTCTCGAAGAAGATATTCCCAAGACAGCTTTTCGTACCAGATATGGTCATTATGAGTTTACTGTTATGCCTTTCGGTTTAACAAATGCTCCTGCTATTTTCATGGACTTGATGAATAGGGTTTGTAAACCGTATTTGGATAAGTTCATCATCGTCTTTATTGATGATATTTTGATCTATTCTAAGACTCATGCGGATCACGAACAACATCTTCGTCTTACAATGGAGCTCCTAAAGAAAGAACAGCTTTTCGCCAAATTCTCCAAGTGTGAATTCTGGCTTAAGGAAGTTCAATTTTTGGGGCACATCGTCAACGAACAAGGTATACATGTAGATCCCGCCAAAATCAGTGCGATTAAGGACTGGGATACTCCTACTACTCCTACCGAGGTTCGTTCATTTCTTGGTCTAGCGGGTTACTACCGCCGTTTCATAGAAAACTTCTCCAAGATTGCGGTTCCTCTCACTGCTTTAACTCATAAAGGCAAACCTTTTGAGTGGGGATCCAAACAGGAAGAAGCTTTCCAGACCTTGAAACAGAAACTTTGTGATGCACCTATTCTATCTTTGCCCGAGGGTAACGACGATTTTGTCGTGTACTGTGATGCATCCAACTTAGGCCTAGGCTGTGTTCTTATGCAAAGAAACAAAGTTATAGCCTATGCATCAAGACAGCTGAAAGTGCACGAGAAAAACTACACAACTCATGATCTTGAGTTAGGTGCAGTAGTCTTTGCTCTCAAAATCTGGAGACACTACCTTTACGGTACAAAGTGTGTAGTGTTTACTGACCACAAGAGTCTCCAACATATCTTCAATCAGAAAGAACTAAACATGAGGCAACGACGTTGGGTTGAACTCCTAAACGACTACGATTGCGAAATTCGCTACCATCCTGGTAAAGCGAATGTCGTGGCTGACGCATTAAGTCGTAAGGAACGTGTCAAGCTTCACTGTGTTCAGGTTCGATCTGACATTCAATCTCGCATAATTCAGGCTCAACATACTTGTGTGGCACAAGACTTGATGGGTAAAGAGTTACCATGTCATACTAACCCTGAGCTTGAACTGAGAGATTTTGGGATTTTCTATTACATGGGCCGTTTGTGGGTCCCAAGTATAGACGATCTTCGCACCTTGCTTATGGATGAAGCTCACAAGTCTTGTTATTCTATTCATCCTGGTGCAGACAAAATGTATAAGGATCTTCGAACCCAGTACTGGTGGCCGGGTATGAAGAAAGACATTGCCTTATATATTTCAAAATGCCTTACTTGTCTTAAGGTTAAGGCAGAACATCAACATCCCTCTGGATTATTAGAGCAACCAGAGATTCCGGTTTGGAAATGGGAAAACATTTCTATGGATCTCATTACCAAGTTACCGCGCACTAAGAAGGGTCATGACGCCATTTGGGTTGTTGTTGATCGTCTTTGTGTACAAAGACAGCACACTTCTTGCCAATCCGTGAGAGTCTATCTGCTGACGATCTTGCCAAGATATATGTTGATGAGATTGTATCTCGACATGGTGTTCCTTTGAACATTATATCAGACAGAGATGCTCGATTCTCGTCTCGCTTTTGGAGAACCATGCAATCTGCCATGGGTACTCAACTTCATTTAAGCTCAGCATACCATCCGCAGACAGATGGTCAATCTGAGAGAACAATCCAGACACTGGAGGATATGCTTAGAGCGTGTGTGATTGACTTTGGTGGTAGTTGGGATTCGCATCTACCTTTGATCGAATTCTCTTACAACAACAGTTATCACTCTAGCATCAATATGGCTCCTTTTGAAGCTTTATACGGTCGAAAATGTCGTTCACCGGTCTGCTGGAATGAGATAGGTGAAGCTCAGCTTACTGGACCTGAACTCATTCTAGAGACTACAGATAAGGTCAAGAAGATTCGTGAAAACCTTCAGACAGCTAGAAGCCGTCAGAAGTGTTACGCGGATCGACGACGCAAGCCCTTGGAATTCCAAGTTGGTGATCACGTCCTACTCAAGGTATCCCCTTGGAAAGGTGTGATTAGATTTGGGAAGAAAGGAAAACTTGCACCTCGTTATGTTGGACCATTTAAGATCGTTGAAAGAGTCGGAAAAGTAGCCTACAGGCTTGAGCTACCTCCTGAACTTGGAAATGTTCATCCAACATTCCATGTGTCCAATCTCAGAAAGTGTTTAGCTGATGAGAACCTCCACATACCACTTGATGAAATTCGTGTTGATAATACAATGCACTTCGTTGAGAAACCTGTGGAGATAGTGGACCGTTCGTTTAAACAGTTGAAAGGCAAGCGGATTAAATTGGTCAAAGTTCGCTGGGAATCTAAACGTGGCCCAGAGTTTACTTGGGAACATGAAGATCAGATGAAAGCAAAATATCCGCATCTATTCTCACAAGTTTACTCTAAATAAATTTCGGGACGAAATTTCCTGAAGTAGGGGAGACTGTGACATCTGTGCTTGTGATATCATTTTACAAACTCTGAACAATACAATATTAATAAAACAGTGTGTTTTGATCCCAATGTTTGTCATTTATGTTTGGTTTTGTGCCCATGTTGATTTTTGATCGATTTTGAACTCTATATCGTTTTCTGGAAAGTTATACGCAAACTGATGCGTAAACACGATCAGTTTAACGCGACAAACACTCCGGAACATCATCATAAACTTAACATACCTTAAATAACCTTTACATAACTTAGAAATAAGTTTTAAAGGCTTTGGTATGGCAAAAACAAGTTTATTCGCTCTCAGGGACTATTTGCGTCAACTGGCGAAAGTCTGCCTTTTCGTAAGGCAACGTACAGTCCGGAACTTGATCATAAGTTAAACATACCATATATAACCTAAACATGGCTTAGAAATAAGCTTTGATAGGTTCGGTGTGCGAAAACATGCTTATATAATCTTACAGGGACTAAAAGTGTCAAAAACGACGTAAGTTTGCATTTTCGCGCATATCTTACGTTCTGGACACATCTGGACATCCAAAATTTTTGTACACACTAAAATATTTTTATTTTAGTGATCGCCATGCAAAAATTCCATTCGTCGCTTAATTTGGATCGTTTTCGCGTCCGTTCAAGTTTCGTCGTAATTAACCGAACAACGCGATCGTACGACCAAACGAACCGACATCTGAGATGTTTTCAAGCATGTTTTGAGTCCCCTATACTTTAACTTCATTTTAGAGCCTTGAAATGAGGTTAACGGGGTTTAAACGCATCGAAAAAGGCTTTAAACACGTGCAGGGACCATTTCTGTCAATTTTGAAACTTTGCTGAACCTGATACATGCTAGCGTAGCGCGAGCCCTATGGCCTATGCTGTCGCGCTATGCGAGTGCCTCATCTGGGCAGAAACATCATTTTCAGCAACAGTTTGCAAATTCAGGGGCTGTTTGTGCAATTTCTTTGAGTGATTAGCAAGTTTGTGTGTTCACCAAGGCTTCTAATCAGCTTGTAACACATGTATGGCTAGGATTAATGCTTAATGACCAAGCAAAACACTTGTGATGATCCTATTAACTCACCACAAGTATAAATAGCCATCCAAACTCCTTCATTCTTTGCTCATTTCTTCTCATTCTCTCTTCACATCTGCTTTGGAGCTCTCTCTCAAGCATTTGGGACTTTGTCTTCTTGTAGAAAAGATAGCAAGGACCTTAAGTGAGCATTCTTTCATTCTTTTTATTTCCTTTTTCCTTTTGTAGTGCAGAAAGTCAAACAGTTTGGCCAACAGTTTGACTTTCGGTTTTGACCATCAATTGGTCAAGTCAAAGTTCAATTGAACTTTGAAACGTGACTGTAATCACGATAGCTATAATCCTTCGCGGTTATAGTTGCTGATTACCACGTTAGCTAGTTGTAGTGTCGAGTCAAAGTTTCGGTCAACATGCGTTTTAGCACGCATTTTGCAACGAAACTACTTTAGGGTATCAAAACACTTTGTTTTGATACCAAATCAGTAGGTTAGACATGTTTTGACATGTCTAACTCGACACTATTAGTTTGTGCTTGTTTAGGGTCGTAAGGTAAGCGGTCTAAACAACCGCTTAGACTTTCGAACCCGTCCCGTTTGGTCGATCTTTAGGATCCGACCAAGCTTAGTTAGTGATCATAGTTTCATAGGGAATAACCACTGAGGTTATACCATATGATCACATAGGATTGGTTAGTCATATGCTTGTTAGCTTGTATGCCCATAGGAAATGACCAAAATGCCCTTTTGAAGCATAAATCCGTATTTTGACTATGTGAACATAATTTTGACATGTAATCTGATTTAGTAACATGTTTAGGGATAATTGGGCATGTAAGACTTGACATAGCACATAGTTAACCATCCGATCATAGTTTTACGCTAACGACGCCTTATAGTAGCTTATGTTACCATAATGTGTCGAAACGGGTCAAAAGCACTTAGGTAGGCCTTCCAATCAGAATGTTGGGACTAATAAATCATACCATATGAGTTCAATTACTCATTTGATTTATAGAACCTCATTCTATCCTATCTCCCGATTTAGGAGCCGATTATTAACATAGTTACCTATACTAGGTGCCGGTTGATTTCCGTGATACTTGGAGCTTAAATTGGTCTTATTCTCAAGACTAATTAGCAATCCCAAGTGAGTACATAGTTCCCATCTTTTACCGTTTTCAAATACTTTGGGGTGATACACATGTACATACATGTTACTTTTGTGTATTTCATGCTTTTATGACATAAACATGCTACTTTCACCTAGTACATATATAGTACATGCTTTCCATTGTGTTTTGCTATGTATGTCAAGCATGCTAGCACATTGATTTGTTACACATTTGTTGCATATGTTTACTTAGCATATGTAACACATTGTTTTACATAACGTTTCTGCTATGTATGTTTACTGAGCATGCTAGCACATTGCTTTTACATGAACATTTCTACTAGGCATGTTTACTTAGCATTCCTAGTACATGGTTTTCACATGCTACATTGGTTATGACATTTGGTATGTTCAATCGGGACAATAATACATTCATTAACATTAGCTACGCCGCTCGGACTTATGTAATGGTACCATAGGAATTGACAACTCCCGTTTCCGACTTCCTGGGTTTGTTTGGAAGTTGGGGATGACAGAATCCGACTACATAACTTTAGATGAACCTTTAATTCGTTTAAGGGTTTGTCGCCACAGTCTCAAGGCTTGAATGTATGCGATTAACATTACTGCATAAATGTTTGTAATCATAAAGCATTGTTTTTCTGCAAAGCATAACATTTGATTTAAACTTAGGTTTATTCAAAAACATGTTTTGTACATTTTCTATGGGGTTGAGTAACTTCTAGTTATTCACCATACATGACATTTGTTTTCACATTAGACATCATTACATAGTTAAGTAGATGATTTCCTACTTGCTATGCATTTCATTGGTTTTACATGATATACATGACATTGTACATGGTTTACACATACACATTTTGACATGGAACAAGACATTTTGGTTGGTTATTGATAAGTGACTTATGTAACGGGGCTATGTGTTATATGATAAAAGCATGGTGGATACGCCGCTGGTACTTCCTATATATAAGTGCTTTTATCATATTATACATCGTTGCGTTATATAAACCACTTGGGCAACACATGAAACATTTCATACATAGACATGACATTGTTTTACAAATTACACATTTTTATACCAATTTACTTTTACTTGGTTATTCATTTAACCATGCATTATCATTTCATCATCATTTGATTTTCATTGATTTTCACATGGTTTTACAAAGGAAAACATTTTACAAGGTTCATAACTACATTTTATTAAACTCTCCTTTCAAATACAAGTCATGAATCTACATAAACAAAACCTATGTATCTCACAGGCATTTTTATGCTGACGTACCTATTTTTACATGTGTTTCAGGTGCTAATGCATGATGATGCTTGTGCTTCACTTAGGCGGACTCGGGCCTTAGTGACTTAAAAGACAGTTATTATGTTAGTTTAGTTGAACTCAAAGACAATGTAACTTTAAATTTTAATAATACATAACTTTATTTGCCATGGTTGTTGAAACAATAATTCTATCGCCACTCACCTCCCCGGCGTTTCCGCCGCGGTTTGTTGTTTTACGCGGCCGGGGTGTGACAATTAGCATACATTATATACAAACAAAATTCTAAATCATGTAGTCTCGTTACGTTCTATCCACATATACTTTCCATCCCGTTATCTTTCTAGATTTAATCATTCCATCCGGGTGTCTAATCCTTGGCGAAACTTCAATAATGTACCTGCATTACATTTCATTCTCGAGGCACACTGTTAATAAGGTCAATACTTAAATGTATTGAAACCACGTATATAATACATACATAACTACGTACATACATACATACCTTTACTTGCATACATACGCATCTACTTACATCTACTTACATACATACATGATTACGTCTTCACATACGTACTTACATACATGTCACATTCACTTATTGTAAGTTGAGCCTTATCTATAAACATATCAACACAAATCAATGCAATTACAAACAAACATAACCGACTAACTTCCAATAAACATGATGAACATTCCATTAACATGATGAACATTTCAGTAACATGATGACCATTTCAGTAACATGATGAACATTCCAGTAACATGATGAACATTCAGCAACATAATGAACATTCCATTAACACGGTGAACATTCAGCAACATAATGAACATTCTATTAACACAATGAACATTCAGCAACATAATGAACATTCTATTAACACGATGAACATTCAGCAACATAATGAACATTCTATTAACACGATGAACATTCAGCAACATAATGAACATTCCATTACCACGGTGAACATTCAGCAACATAATGAACATTCTATTAACACGATGAACATTCAGCAACCTAATGAACATTCTATTAACACGATGAACATTCAGCAACCTAATGAAAATTCCATTAACACGGTGAACATTCAGCAACATAATGAACATTCCATTAACACAATGAACATTCAGCAACAAAATGCACATTCCCTTAACACGATGAACATTCAGCAACATAATGCACATTCCATTAACACAATGAACATTCAACAATATAATGCACATTCCATTAACACGATGAAACTATCATCTTAATTTACATTAAGGATAGACGAAGTTCATATGAACTTACCTTGGTACTTACCCTTACCCGTAAATTCTTACTTGGTTTCCCTATATACAACATACCAAACTTCATTTATAAATAAGAAGTGATTTCGGAAATCACTTACCTCGAGTGCCCGTTTCGTACATGCTTCCTCATATCCTTTCTGTTAGCCTTCCATGCTTTCCCCCATCTTGACATGATCCTATACTTTCATGTCATCATGGTTACCACTTCATTAGTATAAATGCACATTCTAATATTGCATTCATTTCACATTCATATCCTACATTAAACTTTACTCGTCAAATTCCAACAACACAAAGTATAAGCTAGAAGTCGCATCTTTTCATTCCACATAATTCTTCATGTCGTCACAAATACACATATTGATATAGCATGTACTTAATGATCTCTCTAACATAACACCTGTGACAAAAGCTTTATTACATTATTTATGCACAGTTGACTTTCAGAAAGTCAACTGTCTATCTTATGAATTATCTATCTAATCTCATACATCCACATCATTATAGTCGATTATACTATGGACATTATATACATTTCATACTCTCATAGCAATACACATATATCTACATGATCATCTAGTTGTATGCACACAAAACATAATCAATTTATTCCATACTAGTAATATCATGATTTTACAATTAACAACATAGTCCAAGCGTAGTTAACACACATAGCTTCCCAACCTTACTCCTAACTAATATACGTACTTTCTACACACATAACACCAAATCACATTTTATTTCATCTAAGCATAAGTAAATCAACACATAATGTACATCATATTACCCAAGCATTGAGTACAACTTCTAATGCATACTATTTACCAAATCATATAATTAACCAAAAATCATAGATGTATTGTGACAACCCTCACCAAATCAGGTATCCGTACGAATTAATTAATATTTAATTAATGTTTAATTACTGTGCTTGCTTACAATTTTGGATAAACTGCTACTTGAATACTGATACATACACATACTTGCATCATACTTTATTAACTGTCACTCCATTATTTACATAGAGAACTTTAGTGACAAACTTGATGCACAAAAGCACAGTAGCACAATGAACGGATAACCCATTAAACATGCTGATATAGCCAGCATCAGGCAGACACTGCCTCTAAGGCCTGTATGAGCCAGAGATAGTTTACTACACCTGTAGAGAGTGTAGGGAAATGAGGGTTGTAGAACTGCGTCACTAGGAGATAGTTATAGTGACCGGATGTGCCAAAAATATGATTTAAACACAAAATTCTGCACTTTAACATAAAAATTCAGCATTTAAGCTAATTAGTAAAGTGCAAAAACATGGAAAAATAATACTAGACACTTTCCAAAGTGTCGGGAATTCTTGGTGTCACTAAAAATAATAATAAAGAAACTTTAATTGCTTGTTAAGCACTTTAACGGATCAGTATCCAACCGAACAACTGGACTTAACCCTGGACATAAAAATATTGTCAATGACAATGTTTTTCCTTTTATGAGCTAGTTAGGGTCCCCGAATACCCTAACACCCATTACAAAACACTACACACTAATAACTAACCTCCTAACTATAACATTAAGATCTAACCATATAATTCCCCCCTTACAACAGATCGGTTCCCCTAGGGAACACATACCACCAACTTTTGATATTTTAAACAAGCATGTACAATATCGAGAGAACATAATATCTTGTGGGTAATTGAGTTAAGTGGCTATAAATGAGACCATGAGCCCGTGCACTCACATAAATACTTAAAAAAAAACAATTTTCCATCTCTCCCTCTCTTTGATATCTCAGCTGAGAACTACCTCACACCCACCTTCACTTTTCCATTTCAAATTTTCAATTCTACATACATTGTTGATGCATTTTTATGTCTGTCACTAGTCTTGTAATTTACAATGTATTTGTACGGTCTTTTATCGCTTATCGAGTCTGTATTCGCAGTCGACCAAGTCGGATATCCTCCTATCCGCTTGTGTCCGACTTATTTGTCTCTTCTGTTATGTAATAGTCTTTGAACAATGCATGTTGCATGTTAAGGGTATTTCTGTCAATATATGTGCTTATTTTGTGCCTGCTGTTTGCTGTCTGTTTGCAGCAAACAGTTAACCATTTGCAGCCTTCGACGAAACAGATGTGTTTCGTCGAAACACTAGTCGACGAAACAGACTTTGGTCTGTTGTATCTGTTTCGTCATGGTCAACGACAAAACAGATGTGTTTCGTTGTCTGTTGGGCTGGTGTCGTGGGCCAATTGTGTTTCGTCGGCCCAATTGGTGTTTCGTCGATGGTCTTGGCCCAGCTGCTATATAAAGGCACAATCTGTCTCAGTTACAACTTAGAGATGAGAGAATACCCTGAAGGTTACTTTGTCTAGACTGTGTTTGTATCAGTTGCATTCTCATCCAATTTAATCAAACGATTGTGTTTCTTTGGTTAAACCATTGTTCTTACTTTGTTCTATGTTTGTTTTAGCTTAGTTACGTGGATTCCGCACACGTGACTTTGTTTGTTATAAACAAGGGTTTGGTTGTGTAAATTGATCCTCCGATTTCGGGACCTACAAGTGGTATTAGAGCCTTGGCTCTTATCCTTGTTTAAAATCAAACATAGTTCGGTTTTATCAAGTGTTTGTGTGTTTTTCAGAAAATTGTTCTTAAAACTCATATTTTCTGGAAAACTTCTTAAAAATCTGTTCAATATGGTTGTTTGCTAAATAGTTTTATCAAAAACCCAGTTAGATTGTTTGTTTGTGTGATAAACCGGGTTTTTAGTGAAAGTCTTGTGCATTTTCGGGTTTCGGAAAATTTAACGGTGACCGGAAAGTTCAAAATTTCTGGGTTTGTTCTTCATTTATCCAAGGGATATTCAAGTTGTTCTTCAATATTCATAGAATTTAGATTTTAAACTTAATCTGAAAAGAAGTGAAAAAGTATTAAACTATTATTCACTATACATTAGTTGGTAGTCGTAGCATGGGGTAAAGTGAGAAAGGTAGTGTGAGTTGACGGTCTGTGGATAAGATTTGACCTACCTCACCAACTCTGGTTACCTTTTTCAACGAAACAAGCCTCGACGAATCAAACAATCGACAAAACAGATTCGCGACGAATCAAAAAGTGTTTCGCCAAAGGTCCCTTCGACGAATCAAAAAGTGTTTCGCCAAAGGTCCCTTCGACGAATCAAAAAGTGTTTCGCCATAATACTTCGACGAAACATACTTTGTTTCATCATAAGTGATTTCGACGAAACAGAATCTGTTTCGTTGAAAAGTGTTTCGTCGTGTGGGATACCATTTTTAAACAGAAGGTTTGCAAAACTATCATAACATTGTGTTTTCAAGTGTTTGGTCAGGTATTCCTCTTGTATACATTGAAGATGAGTTGCACAAGCCTGTGGGACTGGAGTACGGACCCACGACCAGGTCAAAGTTCAAATCAGACATCTATGGCTTCATACTTAGCAAACTCCATACCTTAACAACAACCTTCCATAAGTGCAAGTCAATGGGCCTTGGTATCAAATCAAAACCAAAGCATTCAAAATCTCTTGCTGAGTGAAAGTGAGACGGGTAGCAACAATCGCCCGCCTAAGTTAAATCACATGAATGATTATCCATCATGGAAGGGACGTTTACATACCTATGTTCAAGGGCAAAGCACCGAACTTTGGACGTGTTTCATTAATGCAGTTAACCCTGCCCTCGAGTTAGCAGCATCAACTTCAGCAGGTTATGCTAATATGCTTGAAGATGATAAGAAAGCCTATGACTTGGAGAAAAAGGCGTTTGCTATTCTTACACAAGCGCTTCACAAAGAAATCTATCATCAATTTGGGTATTGTAAGACCACGAAATGCCTATGGGATGCATTGGTGGTGAGAGGAGAAGGGAGTGCAGCTTCTAGGAAGACTCGCTATGATTTGTTAAAGAAAGAGTTTGAATCATTTCAGTTCTTGGAAAATGAAACCCTAAATGATATGACTTCCCGTTTCTATCATTTGATTAGTGAAATGAGTTCTTACAATGTTAATGCTACCCATCAGGAAATGATTGCTCGATTTGCTGATGCTCTACCTCCTAAGTGGAGTCCATTCATTGAACTTCTGAAACATACGGGTGCACTGGATGTAGCCAATGCCAGTTTCTATGAATTCATTCAGAAGTTGGAGCACAAGAATGAAGAAGAAATTCGGAAGGCTAAAAGAATTGCAGCTGCACCTCCTCAAAATACAGAAATGTATTTGCCTGGTTTTGGTCCTTCAGCCAGTTCTAGTTCCGTTCAACAACCGAAGCTTCAAACAGCGTTTGTATCCAATACAAACTCTTCTCCGTTTCCACAATTCAATCAAGCACAACCACAGTGGGATCAAAGTGCTTATCTTTCACAATCCATTCCTACACCTCAAGCACAACCACAACAGCAAGCTCATTATACCAACAATCCTCCACCCCTAAACCCTAACACGGTCAGAGTCGATACTTCAAACCTCTCACAAGTTAGCATTGAAGTAGCAAAGGAGCATATGGAACTCATTAATACAATGGTCAGTGCGTACTGCGGGTTGGTAGCAGGTCAAATTGGAAACATCAATATGACCAATGAAGATTATCAACAGATCGACAGGGATGAAATGGAGTTAATGGATATTAAATGGGCATTTGCAAGTGCAGTTAGAAGGGCAAAGGACTTCATGGCTCGAACTGGAAGAACTTCGTTGGAAGGCAAAAAGGATACGAAGTACGGGTTTGATATAAATGCTGTCACATGTTTCAATTGTGGCGAGAAGGGGCACTTCAAACGTGAGTGCACCCGACCAACCAAACAAGGCAATCATAACCCATTCAGAAACCAGACGAGTACTTCAAATGTCAATGCCCAGCAAGAGAATCGTGAAAGGAGGATTGTAGCAATGAATAACAATCAGAACCAGTCTGGACCATCAAATCCCAATCGAGCATTGACTGTCCAAGCTGACGAAGGGTGTGACTGCTCTGTACAGTTTGGGGAAGGTGATCAAGGAGGAGGAACAACATGTTATGCAAAGATCATCAATCACATCAAGCATGTTCATAAGGAGGAATTTTCTGAAAGTGACGACAGTTCGGGTTATACCGGGAGTTCTGATGAAGAAAGTTCTATTTCGGGAGATGATCACTCTGATTCTGATGTGAAGGAAGAAGCAAGTTCTGATGTTGAAGACTTGTTAAATGAAGCTGAGGAGTTGAAGTGTCAGAAATCAGTTCTGATCAAGAAGGCTGCTGTAGCATCTAAGGAAATGGAGAAGTTCTTCTCTGAAGATGGATCTTTTTCTTTTCATACTGCCTTTATGGCAAATGTCTTAGCCTCTACGAGTCAGGTAAATTCTGAAACTCCTGCTCCTAGTGTTTGTAAATCTTGTGCAGATATGAAGCTTGAATCCGAAAAGCTCCATAGTCATAATCAAAGTTTGGTTATTGAACTGTCTAAATTCAAAGAGGCTAATATGGCTTTAGTTCGAAATAAAAAGGAATTTAAGTCTATAATTGAAACTCTAAAGAAAAGCGTTTCCGAAGTTAACAAAGTGGTTTATCATAAACAAGTTAGCATAAACGATTACATAAACATTGTTGAGGAAACCAAAAAGGAACTAGCCATAGCCAAATGCAAGCATGATGCTATCAAGCAAAAGTTGGAAAGTTATTATAACTCCCGATTTGTGCTTGATCACATCATTGATGTTCAACAACTAAAGGGAAACAAGAAAGGCGTAGGGTATGAGAAATGTCCGCCCCCTTTAAGACATAACTATACCAAAATGCCTGGTGAAGAGGATATGCCACGGTATGAACCTAGTGTGCCTCTTGATTATGAGGAATTTTCTACTGGCCTAGGGTTCAAACCGGATAGTTCTTCAAACACATCATCTGAGCAACCAGAAACCTCGACATCTACGAAACAAAGTCCTCCAATCATTGAGGACTATGAGTCGTCTGATGATGAATCTAAATCAGATATTAGTGATCAGGATAAATCACTTAACAAGATGAAAGGAGTAGAAATTCCACTTGAAAATCATATTCTTTGTAATCCTGATACTCCTGCTGTTCAACCTGTGGCCAAACAAGTGATAGATCCTGTCAAGAATGACAAGACATCTGTGTCTACCATTAAGAGCAGTAATGTGTTGTATACTTTGGTTGGTGATTCTAGAATCTATTCAGATCACGATTTTCCAATTAAAAATGTCAATCCATCTTCGATTGATAAAGTTTTTGAAGATAACACAAACAAGTTTTTGGGAAAAAACACTTCCAGGAGTCGTTGTAACTCAATGTGATCCAGTTCCTAAGGCTGAGATTAGAAAACAATTTGGAAATCAAAAACCACCAACAAAGCAACAACCTATTGCTTCTAAGTGTAAACAACCAGAAAGGCGAGCTCAAAAGCCTAACGTTTCTCAATCGAAATCTGAAACAAAAGGAGCTCGTTATCAAAAGAAAGCAAAAGATGTCAAATTCATAGCATCGAAGGGTACGGATAAAATTGAGACTTTTGAAAACAAATCAAACACCGATTTGTACAACAAGTCACGATTTTAAAACGTAACAGTGAAAACAATTACACTCAACATACAAACGGGTGTGATGAGAAATCAAGTACCTCAGGTTCTACGGGTTCGACATCTGTTGGTCAATTAAATTCTCCTAAGTTTGTGGAAAGGAGAACATGTTTTAAATGTGGGGAGTTTGGGCATATCATTAAGAATTGCACAAACACTCCAAAAGATAAATTTGTTGAGAAAGCACCACCTGAAAAGGTTCACCCTCAACGTCGTCCAGTTTCACCAAAACATGATAAACGAACTGTTAAAGAACAAGAAACGAAACAACGACGTAAGAACATCAAAGCTGTTGAAAAGGCTTTAAAATTTGAAGTCAAAACAGTAAAAAGGGAACCATTAAAACCAGAAGAGTCAAAATCTGTTTACAACACTCAATCTGGTAAACAAAAACAAACTTGGAAACCTAAGACGGGTGATAGTTCAGGGGGAGCTGCTGTTTTTGAGAATCATCAAGAAATTGAGATCACTTTTCGTGATGCTTAGGGACGACCCAAGACCACTAAGGCTTGGGTCCCCATCCTCAACTGATCTTTTAATGATATGTGCAGGATGTTCCAGGAGGAACTATTAATAGTCATTGGATTGTTGATAGTGGAGCATCCAGGCACATGACAGGCGACTTACGGCTTCTATATGATGTGAGAAATATTAGAGGAGGCTTTGTCGCATTTGCGGGAGACAAAGGCGGATACATCACTGGAGAGGGAAGTATCTCCAATGGTATTGTGTGTTTCGATAAGATCAATTATGTTCGTCAAATTGATCATAATCTTCTCAGTGTGTCGCAAATCTGCGATAAAAAGTTCACCGTGCATTTCGATGATGCCGGTTGTTATGTGCTTAAACCTGGTTTCAAGATTCCTAAAGAATGGATTCTCTTATCGGCTCCAAGAGTTAATGATCTCTATATTCTTGATATGAGCCAAGTGATTACAACATCTGCACAAGTCACTTGCTTTGTCTCAAAAGCCACAGAAAAGGAGTCTATATCTTGGCACAGAAGAATGGGGCACATTCACTTGAGGAAAATGAACCATTGGTGAAAAACAATCTTGTGGATGGTGTGCCTGTGAGAAGTTTTCATTTACAAGATATCTGTGTTTCGTGCCAGAAAGGGAAGCAAACAAAGAAGTCTCACCCTTTGAAGAAAATCAACACTGTTAGCATGCCTCTAGAACGTCTTCATATGGACCTTTTTGGACCTATGAAACACAAGACAACTTTCGGGGATGCTTACTGTCTAGTGGTTACTGACGATTACTCTAGATTTTCATGGGTATCTTTTATGGCACACAAGAGTGATACTCCTGGCATCCTCAAAGATCTTCTTACAATGTTGGAGAATCTCTACACTTTGAAAGTTAAGAGGATCAGAAGCGACAATGGAACGGAGTTCAAGAATCATGTGATGGATGAGTTCTGTACTTCTAAGGGGATTCTGCATGAATACAGTTCTCGATACAGTCCACAACAAAACGGCGTCGCTGAGAGGAAGAATCAGATGATAATTGAAACTGCAAGAACAATGCTGGTAGAGTCGGAACTCCCTGTTCAATTCTGGGGGGAGGCTGTGTCGACTGCTTGCTACACATTAAACCGAGTTCTTACAGTTAAGAGATATGGCAAAACTTGTTTCGAACTTCTACAGAAAAGGAAACCGGATCTTTCTTACTTAGAACCGTTTGGCGCTCCATGTACTATGATTGAGCAGGATGGAAAGTTTGGCGCGAAAGCTATCGATGGTTTCTTCTGTGGATATGCAACTCCAAATTTCCGTGTATGGAATCTGGCAACCAAAAAGATTGAACTATGGAGTGAAGTAAGGGTTCAAAGGTACACAAGTCCTGTTAGGGCTCCGGGTGATCCTTGGATGTTCGATTACGATGGACTGTTTGACTCCTTTAATCTGCCAACCTTTGACGAAGAATCTGCAGCTACTAGAATGTTATTTGACAGTGATAACGCTGCTGACTCGCCATTGGTTAGACCTGTTATCGTTAACCCTCAAGGTTCTTCTTCGGTTAACAATACCGTACAAAATGAGGTATTTGAAGATGCTACCGATTACAATGAGTCATTGGAAGATAATGAATATCATGATGCGGCAGAAGGATCTTCAGCTCCAGTTGCTCCTGTTCAAGGTGCTTCATTGGAAACTCCTCATGTGCAGAATGTAGATACTGCTGAAGGAAATGCATCCACCTCTACACATATTCTAGGTGTGGAATTGGTTGTTGATCTTAATCTTAATAATTTGGGTATCAATGCTCGTGTTCCTGAAAATCCTGAAATGAGGATTCACGATACCCATCCTCAGCAGAATATTATAGGAGATGTCCATCGCGGTGTGCAGACGCATAATCAGCTGAGAAATAACCAGAATGCTGGTTTATATTCAGCCATCAGAGAATCTGGTCTTCAAAATGATTGGTCCTTCGCGTGTTACGTTTCACAAGAAGAACCAAAATCTTGGAAAGAAGCCTTAAAGGATAATGCTTGGGTTGAAGCCATGCAGGATGAACTGCAGCAATTTCAAAAGCTTGGTGTTTGGAAGCTTGTTGAAAGGCCGGTGAATTACAAGAAAATTGGCACTCGCTGGGTTTTTAAGTGCAAGAAAGACGATCGTGGAGTAGTTATTCGTAACAAGGTGAGACTGGTGGTTCAAGGTTTTCGCCAGATTGAGGGGATTGACTACAATGAAGTTTATGCACCAGTTGCACGTCTGGAAGCTATTCGGATCTTTCTTGCTTATGCTTCTTTTAAAGGATTCAAAGTCAACCAGATGGATGTCAAAAGTGCTTTTCTTCATGGGATAGTTCAAGAAGAGGTGTATGTCGAACAACCTCCAGGTTTTGAAGATCCAATTCACCCCGATCGGGTCTGGTTGCTCAACAAAGCTCTTTATGGTTTACATCAAGAACCTAGAGCTTGGTACGCAACCTTATCCAACTATCTTTTGGAGAATGGATTTCGACAAGATCTTATTGATTGCACTCTCTTTATCAAGGAACAAGATGGAGATCTTCTATTGGTACAGGTATACATTGATGATATCATATTTGATTCTACTAATGATTCTTTGTGCAGGCAATTCGAATGTATTATGCAGGAAAAGTTCGAGATGAGCGCTATGGGGAGATGACTTTCTTTTTGGGCCTACAAGTTCAACAAACCGAGTCTGGGATATTCATCCATCAGACTAAATATGTTGGTGACATCTTGAGCCGGTTCCAGATGTCAGATGCAACGCCCATTGGTACCCCACTTCCGCAGAATCACGGGATTACTCTGGATTTGAAGGGTGAAAGCATCAACTCTTCATACTATCGTGCCATGATCGGATCTCTCATGTATCTTTCTGCTTCAAGGCCTGACATCATGTATCCAACGTGCCTGCTTGCAAGATATCAAGCCAACCCGAAGGCCTCTCATCTGTCAGCTGTTAAAAGGATTTTTCGCTATTTGAAGGGATGCCCAGACACCGGTCTTTGGTACCCTAGGGATGATAGCTTTGACTTGACTGCATACAGTGATTCTGATTTCGGTGGTTGCAAAATTGATGGCAAATCAACAACAACAGGATGTCAATTCTTAGGAAATCGCCTAGTTACGTGGCAGTGCAAGAAGCAAACGTGTGTTCCTACATCAACTTGTGAAGCAGAATACATTGCTGCCTCCAGTTGTTGCTCCCAAGTCTTGTGGATACAACAACAATGGCGCGACTACGGTTTTGAATTCCTATATACTCCTATTTTTGTTGATAACAATGCTGCCTTACAGATCACTAGAAATCCTGTGCAGCATTCCAAGACCAAACACATCGAAATTAAATATCACTTCATACGTGATTGTTTTGACAAAAGATTAATCGATGTCGTTTATATCCCCACCGATCACCAACGTGCCGACCTGTTTACAAAAGCATTTGATAAATCGCGGTTTGATTATCTACTTTTGGTCAATGGCATTAAGGTGATACCCGAGTAAACTTCTTTGGCTAATCGTTTTTGTAAATATTTTCTTTCAAAATTCTAAAAAAATACAAAAAGATTTTCACTTTCGTAACCTTTTAGCATTTTAGGGGGAGAAAATTTCAAGAAAATACAAAAACATTTGAAAAACTCAAAATCCAAAAAGATGTCTTTATGTTCTGTCTTTTCGTTTGAAAAAAAATTCAAAAATTAAAAAAAAATCTGAAAAATTCAAAAATTCAAAAAAATTAGAAAACCCAAAAATGAGTTTCTTGGAAAAAGGAAGATAATGATATTCACTGGTGTGGTCGGTCAACATGGTCAAAAATGTTAAACAAATGATAAGTATCTCTACTAACGATGTATCGGTAGGCTCACAATCAAACTAAAATGTGCAGGATGATACAAACCTAACAGACTTCAAGTCTGGTGGGAACCATTCATTGGCATATGGTCTTGGTACCGAAATTTCGTTTGATAGATTGCCGAGGTTCTGAGATATTCGGTCTTTATGCTGCTTATCATCTGGGTATCATGGTTGTATCTTTTACCGAAAAAAATAACGAGGACGCAAGTCTAGATCTTCCATGATACCATACATACGTGTACATATTGCATTCGACCTCAATAAGTGATAAACAATCACATGTCCAAACAAATAAGTGATATTATATCACATTTATCCGGGAGTCAAGTTCGTCTCTATGCTGTACGAAAGTACTGACCTGTTCACGGACTTGCTCCTGTGCCCTCATGCATCGAAAATCAAGTTCCTCATCAATAAGTGATTCTATCACATAGGGCTTGTTTTCAAATCAAAATAAGTGAGTATCTCACATCTTTATACGGTCAAACAGATGATAATCGGTATACTCACCTGTAAGATGAATCCTCGTGCATACCTTGATACGGGAATGTGTCGTGAAGTGGATTCACATCGACTTGTAAGTATAATCCTTACCGTAAATCGTATCTCCTATTTGTGATTACGTTTGATAAGCTTGAGTTCATGTGGACAACAATACCGATAATCGAGGTAGTATACTTATCAAGAACCTTGAACAGAAATCAAAATCATGTTGACTAAGACCCTAAGCTGGTATGATTCCTTATCCTTGAAACTCGCAAAAGTTGCACTTGTACTGTTGTTTATCTCTTTCAATTGCATTTCGTTTAGTTTTCCACGTTTTAAATTTGTTTGTAGTGTAGTGTGTAAGTTCGGTTTTGATTAAGCCAAAGTTGTTGCTTGGTGTTTATGCTGGAAGCCTGAAACCTACTTCATAAAACGTCCTTGCATTTGTAAACTCAAACAAAATGGCAAAATGTTTAATTAATTAAAATCTGTGCAGTGTGCAAAATTTTCATGCCTTGGTGTTTTCTAAAAAATGTTGTCGACGAATCAGAACATGGTCGACGAAACAGAATTCATTTCGACGAAACAAAGTCTGGTCAAAGTCAAGGTTTCATTTTGGTCAACCTTGGTCAAACCTGTTTGGTATTCGACGAAACAGGCTGTTTCTTCGAGATTATGACGAAACGGAATAGCCCATCTCTATTTTGTCATGGGCTAAACTTTCTGGCCCAAGTTCTGGCCCAACATTCTGTTTCGTCGAAGCCCACTATCCATTTCGTCGAGTTGTCCGATTCGTCGAAGAGAATCGGTGTATAAAGGGACCCAACTGTTCATCTTCTCCAAACACACCCAAACACCCATACTTTCGGTCATCCCTAAATCACCTAAAATCATCATTTCAACTCGAAATCTTGCAAAATTCAAAGGTACAAAAATGTTCATGTTCATGTTTTTCACATATTGCACCGTCGGTTTTTGTCGGAAACCCTCGGAGACCCTCAGAGACCTTGTTTTCCTTGATATTCTATGTTTTGATGTTGAACTTGTCTTGGTTTCTATCATATCAGTTATATTTAGGGTTCTTATATGTTTGTTTGCCTTGATTCGGGTTTGGGTTTATGTAACAAAAACAGGGGATTGTTGTTTGTGGTGGGTTTACCGTCCTAAACGGATTTTGACCGGAAATCTCATCCCCATTAGATTTTGGGTATGTTTCCTACTTGGGTTGGGTTAAACAAGTAATAGTTTGTAAGTTGTGATGATCTGTTCATTGTTTAAACCTCATACGGCGAAACGCCCAATTTCCAAAACCCTAACTACGGCGAATCAGACAGTCGGAGAAACAGAAAAGTCAACGAAACAAATCTGTTTCGTCGTGTAACTGGTCAACGAAACAAAGTGAGTCCGTTTCGTCGAAGACATGATCGACGAAACGCAGTGGTCAACGAAACAGAGCTGGTCAACTGTCAAATTCTGTTTCGTCGAACCTACTTCTGTTTCGTCGAGTGATTCTGTTTCGTCGTCCATGCCTTAGGAAATTTCACAGTGTGTTATTTGTTCACAGTAGACATAGTTTGATAGGTTATCTGTCAGTTGGATACATGTACTTGTATCCATACATGTCTATATGCATATGTGATGTAATTGTTGCTTATTGTGGACATTTCCAATTTCAGATGGCACCGAAAGAAGGCAAACGGAAACCCGCGACAAAGAAGGAGAACAAAACGGAAGAGGAGATTATGTCTGAAAAGCGCCATAATCAAATCGCCTATTTGGATCCGGAAGAAAAACTTGCTGAGTTGAAAGATATCACAAAGTGGATCAGGGAGTCGCGGATAAATTATGCTGTCACGTTCTCGACGCCGGTTTACAAGTCTCTCATCAAGGCGTTCTGGGATTCCGCAAGCGTTGTGCAAGTGGGTGGAAAGGATGTTATCAGAGCCCGTGTGAACAATTTGGATGTGATCGTATCTCCGGATATTCTGAACGAAGTGCTACAACTACAAGACCATCTGGACGCTCCAGATTCTATCCCAATTATGTGTACGCGAGGCTGCTTGTTACGCATGAAATGTACCGGAGACATCTTCAGCACTCAAATCAACAAGGGTGATCTGCCGTTACGCTACAAATTTCTGCTACACGTTCTCATCCAGTGCCCTAGCAATAGACGTGCCGGTTATGACATGGCTGGCAACGATCTAGTTGGTTTTATGGTGGCTTTGGTGCTGAACAAACCGTTTAGCATCTCAAGGTACATCTTTGGCAACATGAAAGAAAACATGACAAGAACTGGGAGTAGGATAACCGGGAACAAGTTCTGGATGTATCCACGGTTTCTTCAAATGGTTATGAATATTCAACATCCGGGTCTTCCTAAAGCCGACAACGATGTTCTGAAAATAGAGGCGATGAACTTCAATTCTTTAAGGATAATCAAGAATCTTGCGCACAAAAGATACAAAGAAAGCGATCCTCCAAGAAAGTTGTTCGGTATGCTAGGAAACACTGAATACGTTGCTCCTGAAGAAAATAAGTGGCGTCACGATAACAGTGAATCCGATGATGAAGAACCGGAGTTGAAAAGAAGAATGAGTGAAAAGTTCGGTCCAGATCTAGTTGATTCGGAGAGTGATAGTGATGATGAAGGTGATGATGGTGGTGATACAGGTGCCGTTGGTGCATCTAGTGTTGGAACTACTGGTGGTACGTCAGCTGGTGGTACATCAGCGGGTGGTACATCAGCAGGTGGTGTGTCAGCGGGTGATACGTCAGCCGGTGGTGATGACGAGGCTGATTCAGATTCTGATGATGATGATCATCTGATCGAACCTGGATACGAGATGTATCTCGATGAACGCGGTGTAAAGAGATTCAGGAAGATTCGACAAGAAGATGATCCAGAATACGTTCCTTCTGATTCTGAAGCGGAACGTCTAAGGAAAAGGAAAGCAGAAAAATCTGCAGAACATTAGAAAAAGAAGAAAGCTCGCTGATACTTGAGTACCTCTGCTCGAGAATCTATCCCTCATGCACCAGTTCAAGAACCACCGGTAGTATCTTCAGCTCCTGAAACTCAAACAGTATCTCCTCAGGCTATTCCACAAAGATCCATGGCTGAAGCAATTAGAGCAACAACTTCTCAGCCGAGTGGTGAGCGTCAGAGGATCTTCTTGGAAATGACTCAAGAGGAGAAGAATAACTTTCTATTCTCTCATCTTGAAGCAGCGGCAGATCGTATTCAAAGGCAGATGGACTTCATCAGGATCACGAAAAACGATCAGATCACTCATCAAGTGGACATTGATAGGTTGAAGTCCATGGTTGGCGAACAACAAGCTGTAATACAACGCCAACAAGCTGAGATTGATCAACTTAAAGCCGAAAACGTCCGTTTAAGAGCTGCAGACGAAGAAAGACAAAGAAGTAGCTCTGTACTTCAAAAGCTGGCTGAAGATTTGAGAAGTAGATGCGATGTCATGAAAGAGTGGTACGACTCGCGGAATACCACAATACTTGAAGGGGCTAAGAAGTTAAACGCTGGCTACGAGTTTCTATGATCTCGGGTTGCTACACTATGGGAGGATAGATGTAAGCAGCAAGAAATACTGAAGAAAAAGGATGATGATCCCGAGGATCAAGGGAATCTTGATCCCTCTGCTACATCACAGCAACCGACAGCAACTACATCTTCCGCAATTATTGTTGCTCAGCCACCAACAGTTGAATCTACTCAAGGAACTTCTTCTGGAGCAGCTGAAGAAGTACAACAAATTGAAGGTACATCTGATATTCCTAGCAGTGCTGATCTCGCCTTGCAGGTTATTCATCCATTCACCGGTGAATTGCTTGAGGAAGGAGAAATTATTGAAGATCTCTCACAACAGCAGTTGATTACCCTAAATGCAATGAGAGATATAGATGATGATGAGATTGAAAAGATGCCTAGTGAGCCGGAATCTTCAAATGTTGAAAACATCGAAGAAATTGTCTTCGAGGGAAATGTGAAGAAGTCTTCGTATATTCGACAAGATGGAACTGAGTTTGCCCCGTTTGATGAAGACTGGTTAAAAGATAATGTAGAAGACATTTATGAGTATTTGAAGAACCGCGATTCATCAGAAAATGCCACCGATGCATTCTTCGCATGGCGTCAACGGTTCTTGTAAAATGTTTCCAAACCCGTGCCTGAGGCTGCTCAAGTTGACTACTTATGGTTTGAGAAAGTGAAGCCTAGTGGGAGAATCCTATGTTGGTTGTTTGTGAAGGAGATACATTGTGTTGCCATTAAGCGGGAGTTTGGGATCCAGTACTTTCGGTCTTTGCTGAGCATTCTCTCTTTGCCATTTTATGATGTGGCCGCTTTGACAAAGATAGATCTCATAAATCGCTCAAAATATGATGGTGCAACGTTATTCGAGCGATTGATTAGGATGAACAAGAAGTCTGGGTGGAAGGACAAGTCTTACAAACCTCAGTTCCCCATCTACCAACAAATCAAGTTTACGCTTGATCCGGCAACCAACACTGGCAGATACAAGCTTATTTATGAGCCAGCGAAAGTGGTAGACAAGATTCCCTTGATGCCAATGAGGCAAGACTTTCTTGGTGAAATGCGTTTATGGTGTTATGATTCCGACACACAAGAGGCAGTGATCGTTTTCAATGGCGATCAAGAGAATTTCAGGATGTTGGATCCAATGTGGATAGTTAATATGTCCGCATCCGACATTAACAAGTTGTACCGGCATGACATATTATATGAAGACAAGGACGCACATCAGGAGTTAAAATTTCAGCGCGTCGCTTGCTTCTGTTACTACAGGGGAATACATTCAGGCAGTTCATGGTCCGAACGACACTGAAGAAGGAAGATTTAAAGATCGAAGACGAGTAACAGACAAGGGGGAGTTTGTTGATGCATTTTTGTGTCTGTCACTAGTCTTGTAATTTACGATGTATTTGTACGGTCTTTTATCGCTTATCGAGTCTGTGTTCGCAGTCAACCAAGTCGGATATCCTCCTATCCGCTTGTGTCCGACTTATTTGTCTCGTCTGTTATGTAATAGTCTTTGAACAATGCATGTTGCATGTTAAGGGTATTTCTGTCAATATGCTTATTTTGTGCCTGCTGTTTGCTGTCTGTTTGCAGCAAATAGTTAACCATTTGCAGCTGATGCGTGCAAGTGTGTATATGTTTTAGATGTATCTTTTAAGCCCTTTTTACACTTTTAGCCAAGTTTTAAATTTATAAAACACGATATTTACTAACACTAAACACACATATGGGCAAGTGCACCCATTGTGGACGTAGTATAGTGTTGGTAAGATACCGAGGTCGTCCAAGGACACAAGAGCTTTTAGTACCGGTTTTTCCTCAACGTCTAACCAAATCAAAATGTTAGAAAAAGATTTTTAAACTAAGAAAATAAAACTAACTAAATGCTGAAAATAAAATAAAAATAAAAACAGATAGACAAGATGAAACACTTGGATCCGACTCGTGTATTAGTATAACCTTTGATTATTTTCGCACTTTTGCACTTGTTTAAGAGATTATCTTAGTTATTGTAGTAGGCCCCTCTTTTGAAGGCGACGTTACCCTCAACCCAGTAACTTGAGTCAGCAAGGATACAATCCTAAAGGGTCGGATTATTGAAAGATAATGAATTAAGTTATTAATGCAAATTATGGTAGGCCCCTCTTTTAGAGGTGACGTTACCCTCGACTAAGTAGTCTGAGTCAGCAGGGATACAATCCTAAATAGCCGGGTTATAGTATTAATAGTAGTTAACTTATGAGGGGATCAAAGAGTTTGGATCCCCGCCATCCAATACCTTTGGGTATTGAAGGAGATCCTACTAAATTTGACCTAGGTCCCTTGCAGGACCTCTAAACGCTGAACAAGGGCAAGACCCTTACCAAACCGTTCCCTTAACCCCCGACCAGGTGGCCAACATACCTCCATATAGACCGTGGATATATGAATAGTGAAAATCTTTTATTTTATATAACAGTAAAATAATGCCAAGACACCACGGACAAACGATAAGGAAAAGTCACCTTCAACATAAGCAACTAGTTATTAAAGTCATTAATACAAAACCAAATAAAAAGTGAAAAAGATTAAAAATAAAAAGTATTATACTAAACACTTGTCTTCACCAAGTGAAAGAGACTTAGGCAAACATGGCCTTGATTGTCAAGAACTCTTACAATCAATCTTGGATCCTGTCACACACTCTATGATGGATAATGGATGATGGTGGTGGATGATGGTGTTGTGATGGTGGTGGATGGTGGATGGTGGATGAAGTGTGAGAGAGGTGGTGTGCCAAGGGATGAGTTGCAATGAAACCAAGCACTCCTATTTATAGGCTGAACAGAAGCCTGGGCACGGCCCCGTGTCCGCTGGGCACGGCCCCGTGCCTGTCTGACAATCTCTCTCATCATTAATTGTAATTCGCAATTACAATTAATGCGCCTGAAGTACTTTCGCCACGCCCCCGTGTTCACTGGGCACGACCCCGTGGTGGGCAATAGAAGCTTCTATAGCTTTGTCTTATCTGCTGCTTCTTGGGCACGGCCCCGTGTTGGCTGAGCACGGGGCGTGTTCAGTCTTGTTAGGATCTGAGTTTGGATTGATTGTGATTTGTGTTTGAATTTAGATGAACAGATGAAAGAGTAGTGCAGCAGAATTTAATGGAACCAAACTTTTCACAATCAAACATAAGAAATGCTATCAATCATACATTTTCTAACACTGAATCAAATGATTAAATTTATTTTTAAACTCTGATTACAATGTGTGTATGATATGCAAACTCCCCCTCAGTCTGAGCTCTGTGTTTGTTCGTGCAGAAAGAAGATGGTGAATGAGCTAAACAGAACAATACAGAGTACTGTTCTATTTATAGGCACTCGCAAACCACTGAGCATCAAAGCTGACGTCACCATGAAAGTGACCTCTAACCTCCTAACAAACTCTAACCTCTGATCTATACAAACACTGCTATGCTAACTACTGGTATTACATTTCAATGCATAAACTAAACATAAACTGCTGCTGCATCCTTCCACTGCTGTGAACCCAGCAGTACTTGTCATGATCAGCAGAGCTTGAACCAAGGCAGTAGATTGAGCAGCAGAGCCTTAGTTCTTCTATCAGACTTTGTCTTGGTCAGCAGTTATAGGTCAGCAGATTGCATGATCAGCAGATAGGAGGTCAGCAGATGTTGAAATCACTTTCAAGGGGAGAGACCCTCAACCAGACATCTGCTTATTTTGAATCTACTGCTGTGATCCAGTTTTGGCTTTTATTATCTGTTCCTTTGGTAGGGTTCAATCCCAACAAGTCTTCTGCCTTCTCTGTTTTGCTTGGGAGGATGCTGTCGAGGGGTCGGGCAATCCACTTATGTTCCTTTTCTTGTATTTATGTTAGATTTAGCTGCCTTTTTGCTTCTTTTGTTAATTTGAGCTCATTTAATCCTGAAAATACAAAAGGAAGACAAAAACACTCTTTTTCCAACATTAGTACTTAAAAAGGGTTAGTTTTATGCCTTATTTGATGTAATTTATATGTTGCATTTTACACACATCAAATATCCCCACACTTGAATTTTTGTTTGTCCTCAAGCAAAACTCTATAATATGTGGCTTACACTCCCAAATGGAACGGGTAGAAGAGAAGGTTTTGGCTTGTCATAAAGTGTCGGGAATCCAAGATCTTTATTGGGTTTTATTTTTATTTATTTACAATCCTATTCGTTATGACTTATTTAGAACGTTTCATAATAGAAATTACTTATTTGGGCATAACATGCCTTTTTAAAATTCCATTTATATACAAGTTCACATACCTCACGGGAGAAATCACTCACACTCGGCCGAATGTGTCTTTTTTAGTGAATCACTCGAGAGCGGCATGGAACTTATTCCTACCATAGGCTTGCCAAGCAATCAATCCTCCTCCTTTTTAACTTTTTACCTTTGTAAATATCAAGAGGACTTTTTGGGTAAAAGCTTGGGCTAAAGGTGGGTGGTTGGGTTAGTGGTTAGTAGAAAAGGGCTAAAAGCGTAAAAAGCGTCGGTTTTCGTAAAACATTTTGTTTTAGTGACTTTTTATTCTTAATGAAGTATTTCTTCAAACAAGCTTTTTTTAGGAGCTTTGTTTGTTTATTTCTAACTTCATTGTAAAATTCTCTCTCTCTCTCTCTTTTTTTTTAGTCACACGAAAACCGAGCTTGTTACTAAAATAAAGGGTAAAAATAAAAAGGGTTTTTGGTGGGTAAAAAGGGTTTTGGGTTAAGAAATGAAAAGGTTTAGGCTCAAAGGGGTTAACTAGGGGGAGTTTTTGGGTAGGTGAAAAGAAAAATAAAAATAATGGTTTTGAAAGAAAAAGGGTTAGTCCTATGCCTCCATCATTTACTTACTTGGGTTTAAGTTGGTAAGGACTGGGAATGAATTGTGGTGACAAGTTCTAGAGTCGTAAGAACCAAGCGGCTATTCACACAAGAAACAAAAAATGAGCATTTAGCGTAAAGATGTATATTTGTATGCTCAATAAAGGCTCAAAACTCACTTTTGTGGGAATGGGTTTTTATGTGATCAAGCATATATAATCGAATTTTAACTAAGCTTGTCATGCCGTTTCATAATTTTCTTATGTTGGTTCTTTTTATCACGACGCTATCGGATGTAAATTTGTAAAAATATAAACTTGTTAGTCTTAGAATTCCCAATTTAAACTTTAGACAAGTAAAAAAATGACAATTTTTGAAAACAAAATTTGGGGTGATTAGCGGTTCCAATAGAGTTTTGTGTAAGGCTTGTTATTAGGATTTGCAAAATTCAAGGTTTTAGCATCCCCCCCACACTTAAATTACACATTGTCCTCAATGTGTCCCAAAAATAAAATTTTTAGGTTGATTGAATGTGTAACATGGTGTTAAAAGCAAAAATTTATGTTACTGGCAGTCTGGACACGGCCCTGTGGTGACCGGGCACGGCCCCGTGTTCAGGTGCCAGTAACGATAATTAAAGAAAAGAAACAGAAGCCTGGACACGGGGGCGTGTCCGGTGAACACGGCCCGTGTCCAGTTACTTGAACTTGGCATTTTTCTGCAGGGTGTTCAGCACGGGGCCGTGTTGGCTGGGCACGACCCGTGCTGAACCTACTGTAATGGAGAAATTGTTGTCAGGTGGCCTTGTTCTTGTGCATGAGGCCATGTTTCTCGTTTCCCTTATCATCCTTTACCACCATGAGTGTGTTTTATTCCTGCAAATTAAAACTAAAAGATTAAACTAAACTAAAGATAGTTCCGCGGAATGCCTCCGTGGTGTGCCACGTTTATAAGGGTCCTTGGCTAGACCCAAGGTGAGGTTATATATTTTCTGAGTGGGATGTTTTGCATCCCATGTTGCACCGTCGGAGAGCAGCATCCAAACTCGAATCAATAACCTTCATGTAGTTGACCGGGTCATCGTCCTCTATTCTGTTCCCAACCCCGAATTTTACTTCATCATCCCCATACCTTAAGGTGAGCGTTCCGTCATTCATGTCTACCACTGCCTGTGTGGTGGCGAGAAATGGTCTCCCTAGTATGAGGGGGACTTCAGTGTCTTCTTCCATATCGAGTATGACAAAGTCGGCCGGGTAGACAAATTTGTTTACCTTGACTAGGAGATTTTCGATGACACCTTGCGGGAATTTGACGGATCGATCAGCAAGTTGTATGCTCATTTTTGTAGGACTCGTTGTTCCTAGGCCGAGTCTTTTGAACATTGATGAGGGCATGAGGTTAATGCTAGCCCCAAGGTCGGCTAGTGCATTACGAACGGGGGAGTCCCCGATCGAGCAAGGAATCGTGAAGCTTCCGGGATCGATTTTCTTTTGGGGGAGTTTGTTGAGTACGAGGGCAGAGCATTCTTCGCCTAAGTTAACTAATTGCAAAGTTTCAATTTTCCTTTTATGAGTGAGGAAGTCCCTCATGAACTTAGAGTATTTGGGCATTTGGGTTAGGACATCAATAAAAGGAATGTTGACATGCAATTGTTTAGTAGACTTTCGAATTTTACGAATTGCTCATTGGTCTTTTGACGGATTAACCTACCGGGGTACGGAACCCGAGGAGCCTTGGTAGGCTCTGGTGATGGAGGGGAACCCTTCTCTTGTAGAGGTGGCGGTATAGTCTCCTCGGTAGGCGGTGGCACTTCCGTAGGACCCACGGTGCGGTTTCGTAATGTGATGAGATGAACTTGCGCTTTTGGGTTTGTTTCGGTATTGCTTGGTAATGCGCCTTGTGGTCTCTCGGAAAAATTTTGGGCTAGTTGACTTATTTGTTTTTCTATGTTTTGAATACTAGCTTGTTGATTTCTAAAAATTGATTCTAATTGTAGAAACCTTTCCGAGTTTTTCTTTTCAGTGTCGGAGATGAGGCGAGATATAGTATCTTCAAGCCTTTCTCGTCCACCTTGTTGTTGAGGTAAATTTTGTGACTCATTTCTTGGTTGTTGAAAGTTTGTTCGTTGGTGTTGTTGGTTACTACTATTGCCGGGTTCTCTCCAACCAAGGTTAGGGTGATTTCACCATCCTTGGTTGTAGGTGCCCGTTGGAGGACCTGACGGCCTAGGTCTATTATCAATGTAGCTTACCGACTCTTGTTGATCGTCTGTTTCTTTCATACAACTCCAATTTTCATGTGGCCCACCACACCCTTCACAAGCCATAACCGAGACTGTTTTTGTCATTTCCAATTTTTTTATTTTCGAAGAAAGGGCCTCGATTTGGGCTTGTAAAGAAGTGCTTTCATCAACCTTATGGGCGCCCGGGGCAATAGATTTATTGCCTTGGGGAGTGTGCCACTGAAAATTGGTTTGAGCAATTTCCTCAATATGATTATATATTTCATGCGGGTGGCGATTACCTAAAAGTCCCCCGGAGCTAGAGTCAAGTGTCTGCCTTGTGTGTGGCAACAACCCATTATAGAAAGTGGATACTTGTTGCCATATCACAAGGCCGTGATGTGGACACTTTCGCAATAGCTCCTTGAACCTTTCCCAAGTTTCATATAAGGATTCCCCGTCCTCTTGTGAATATGTATTAATTTCAGTCATTAATTTAGCCGTTTTAGCGGGAGGGAAATACTTATATAAAAATTTTGGGCTAGTTCATCCCAGGTGTTTACCGATCCAGCTGGGAGGGCGTTAAGCCAAGCTTTTGCTCGGTCTTTTAGTGAAAAAGGAAACATTCGGAGGCGGATGGCGTCATTTGATGCTCCATTGATCCGAAAAGTATCACATATTTCTAAGAAATTAGTAATATGTAGATGGGGATCCTCGTCCGCAAGCCCATGAAAGGTTGCGGAGTTTTGAAGCATTTGTATCAAATGCAGCCGAAGTTCGAAGTTATTGGCTTCAACATTCGGTGCATTGATAGCGGCGCCGAGATTACCTACGGTGGGTCGTAGATAATCCATGAGGGTACGTTGGTCCGCCATTGGAAGTGGATTTCCCGAAACCTTCTCTTGGTTTTTGGCTTTTAATCTTTTTCTGAGAAAGCGTTCGGGTTCTTCTAGAGGTTCTTTTATGTCCTTATTAGAACTGGAGCTCATACACTACGTAGGGGTGGCGTTTGGTTCCAAGTCCTGCAATAAAAACAGAAAAGAATGCTGGTCAGAAGGTTCACCACGGCCCCGTGCTCAGTGAACACGGCCCGTGGTCGGAGTTACAGTGATTGTTTTCCAGATCCCAGTTACTGGAGAGTTGGACACGGCCCCGTGTTGCACCGACACGGCCCCGTGGTCAGCCTTCTGTAACTTGGAAAACTAAAAACTGCCAGTAACAACGCTGGGCACGGCCCGTGCTGAGCTCTGTAGAAGCTGAAAAACTATGAAAATCCTAAAAATTAAAAAGAAAAATAAAAAATATGATTAGGCCGTTGATTCCTAACTTTCTTAAAATCCTTGTGTCCCCGGCAACGGCGCCAAAAACTTGATGCGTGCAAGTGTGTATATGTTTTAGATGTATATTTTAAGCCCTTTTTACACTTTTAGCCAAGTTTTAAATTTATAAAACACAATATTTACTAACACTAAACACACATATGGGCAAGTGCACCCATCGTGGACGTAGTATAGTGTTGGTAAGATACCGAGGTCGTCCAAGGACACAAGAGCTTTTAGTACCGGTTTATCCTCAACGTCTAACCAAATCAAAATGTTAGAAAAAGATTTTTAAACTAAGAAAATAAAACTAACTAAATGCTGAAAAATAAAAAAAATAAAAACAGATAGACAAGATGAATCACTTGGATCCGACTCGTGTATTAGTATAACCTTTGAATATTTTCGCACTTTTGCACTTGTTTAAGAGATTATCTTAGTTATTGTAGTAGGCCCCTCTTTTGAAGGCGACGTTACCCTCAACCCAGTAGTTTGAGTTAGCAAGGATACAATCCTAGAGGGTCGGATTATTGAAAGATAATGAATTAAGTTATTAATGCAAATTATCGTAGGCCCCTCTTTTGGAGGTGACGTTACCCTCGACTAAGTAGTCTGAGTCAGCAGGGATACAGTTCTAAATAGCCGGGTTATAGTATTAATAGTAGTTAACATATGAGGGGGTCAAAGAGTTTGGATCCCCACCATCCAATACCTTTGGGAATTGAAGGAGATCCTACTAAATTTGACCCAGGTCCCTTGCAGGACCTCTAAACGCTGAACAAGGGCAAGACCCTTACCAAACCGTTCCCTTAACCCCCGGCCAGGTAGCCAACATACCTCCATATAGACCGTGGATATATGAATGGTGAAAATCTTTTATTTTATATAGACAGTAAAATAATGCCAAGACACCACGGACAAACGATAAGGAAAAGTCACCTTCAACATAAGCAACTAGTTATTAAAGTCATTAATACAAAACCAAATAAAAAGTGCAAAAGATTAAAAATAAAAAGTACTATACTAAACACTTGTCTTCATCAAGTGATGTAAGAGACTTAGGCAAACATGGCCTTGATTGTCAAGAACTCTTACGATCAATCTTGGATCCCGAGACGACTCACACACTCTATGATGGACAATGGATGATGGTGGTGGATGATGGTGTTGTGATGGTGGTGGATGGTGGATGAAGTGTGAGAGAGGTGGTGTGCCAAGGGATGAGTTGCAATGAAACCAAGCACTCCTATTTATAGGCTGAATAGAAGCCTGGGCACGGCCCCGTGTTCACTGGGCACGGCCCCGTGCCTGTCTTACAATCTCTCTCCTCATTAATTGTAATTCGCAATTACAATTAATGCGCATGCAGTACTTTCGCCACGCCCCCGTGTTCACTGGGCACAGCCCCGTGGTGGGCAATAGAAGTTTCTATAGGTTTGTCTTATCTGCTGCTTCTTGGGCACGGCCCCGTGCTGGCTGAGCACGGGGCGTGTTCAGTCTTCTACCTTCTCTGTTTTGCTTGGGAGGATGTTGTCGAGGGGTCAGGAAATCCACTTATGTTCCTTTTCTTGTATTTATGTTAGATTTAGCTGCCTTTTTGCTTTTTTGTAAATTTGAGCTCATTTAATCCCGAAAATACAAAAGGAAGACAAAAACACTCTTTTTCCAACATTAGTACTTAAAAAGGGTTAGTTTTATGCCTTATTTGATGTAATTTATATGTTGCATTTTACACACATCAGCAGCCTTCGACGAAACAGATGTGTTTCGTCGAAACACTAGTCGACGAAACAGACTTTGGTCTGTTGTATCTGTTTCGTCATGGTCAGCGACGAAACAGATGTGTTTCGTCGTCTGATGGGCTGGTGTTGTGGGCCAATTGTGTTTCGTCGGCCCAATTGGTGTTTCGTCGATGGTCTTGGCCCAGCTGCTATATAAAGGCACAATCTGTCTCAGTTACAACTTAGAGATGAGAGAATACCCTGAAGGTTACTTTGTCTAGACTGTGTTTGTATCAGTTGCATTCTCATCCAGTTTAATCAAACGATTGTGTTTCTTTGGTTAAACCACTGTTCTTACTTTGTTCTATGTTTGTTTTGGCTTAGTTACGTGGATTCCGCACACGTGACTTTGTTTGTTATAAACAAGGGTTTGGTTGTGTAAATTGATCCTCCGATTTCGGGACCTACATATATTCAAGTGTGAAAGGGCTCGTAGAAGGAGGCTCGGTGCTTACGAAATCAAAAGGACCTCTCTACATCGCTATTAACCACTCATTTTTCGTCTAGTTTCTTCCCTAGCCACGAGCTAGTAGTAAGTGACTCTAAACACCTTCTTGATCTTGTCTAAAGTGGTTAATAAGAGATTTGTCGGATAAAAATCATGAACATACAAGATTAAAGTTTAAAGTCTACTAAAAGTGATGAACAAAGTGGTTAATGAATGAACATTGGTGTAAAACTTGTGAAACTAGTTTTGTTATGATTATTTAGTGTTGTTTTATGCTAGGAGTAGTTCGGATCGTCATCTAACCTGGCTAAGTCATGTTCATGGAACATCACCTAGTGTATGTTAAAGTGTGAAAAGGACTAGATGATGAACACTACTACATGTAAACATGAACTTGTGCAAAAAAAAAAAAAACAATTTTTCTTATGAAATGGAGTTCTAAACTAGTAGATCTAAGGATCTACAAGTGGTATTTTCGAAGAACCAAGTGTAAGATAAAATCATATTTTTAAAGCCGGATCTTTCATAAACTAAAGATGTTTTTATGAACACACAAGTGTGTAGACACTTGTGTAACAAAAAGTTTTAACAAAGAATTATTTTTGTAATTTTTGACAAGAAGTTGTAAAGATGCATCTTCTTTAAAAACAAGATTCTCAAGAAACCGATTTTATTTATAGAAAGATCTATTAAAAATATTGGAAAGTTACTACGCACTTTTACATAACCCACAAGTTCATGTGTTTTGCGATTTATATCTATTTTGACTATTTTGAGGATGAAACATTGTTTATTGATGTTGGGAACATTGTTGAATTGAATTTTTAAAAGAAAATGATACGCTAGAAAGCGTGGCCACCTCCAGTTACAGAGGAAACTCTGGCGAAATTTTTCCAAAAATCTAACACTTGTAAATATTTTTATACAAGTGTTATGAATATAATTTTTAACTTGTTTTTCCAAATAACTTTCGCCACGATTTTTATTACGAAACTTCCAAGTGTCAGAGGTGGGATTTTCACAAAATAAAACTTGCTAAAATATATATTTAGTATATATTTTACATAACAACACTTGTGAGATTTTTATGATTATTTTGTGAAATACGTAAATATTATTTTTAGGATAAAAATAATATTACTGGAATATACTGAACAGTTACAACTCCAAAATAACACGAGCGCCCTCACAATAAATATTTAAGTTACACCGGTATTATTATTACCACCCGAACTTCAAACGTAACCTACGTATTTTCAGAAAAATACTCTTACATGTTTATTTGACAAAAGTATTATTTTCGGAGAAATTATATGGAATAAAATATAATATTTTTGGGAAAAATATTTATATTTTGGAGATAGAAATAAAATATATATTTTAAGTGAGACTTAATAATATATTTCGAAATTATACGAACGCACGTGTATTAAAACCCCCATCCTAGGGAAAGAATATATTTACCAAATAATTACGAAGTGTACATACGAAATAATTGTCTAACTATTTGTCTAACTATTTCCCAAAAACATTAAACCTTAAGCTAAGGCACGGCCGTCCGTCTAATAGAAGTTAGTACGTGTAGGTTGTCGCACAGCAGGTTGACTGGGAGATACTTTTTAGAGACGCACTTCGATGAGTTCATGTCCCCCTTTTCTCTTAACTGTTTTCAGTTTTCTAAACTGCGGGAGTGAAATACATGTTACTATGACTACGAGTACTTTTTACATGGTATGATTAGCGTAAGGAGGGTTACTACTTAGATCATGTGAGTGGGTAGGCGTGAACTGAAGGCCATTAATCCTCAGAGTAGGACCGAGGGACAGTAGCGGTAGATCTCTCTGAGTTTAGCGAGCCCAGCCCCAGGCCCAGCAGAACGGACCTCGGGGTGACTTTGTGCCCAACGCAAAATCCGTTAGGTTTGAGTCTTCCTACTGCACATCACACATATCAATGGCCTTGCAAACCATTGGTGATCTCTTTTTTCCTTATTTGCT
The DNA here is from genome assembly GCF_002127325.2 of Helianthus annuus. Taxonomy (NCBI): domain Eukaryota; kingdom Viridiplantae; phylum Streptophyta; class Magnoliopsida; order Asterales; family Asteraceae; genus Helianthus; species Helianthus annuus. The sequence goes on from NC_035442.2 coordinate 41,030,906, forward strand.
ACATACCAGGGTTTTTATACTTACAAAGGTTTTATTACTCACTACACATGAACTCGCTCAACATTATTGTTGATTTTTCCAACTTACTTGTATTTCAAGGAACTAAAGATCTGGCACGGTATGCTACGCTGCGTTAGAGTTACGGGATCATCCTCGTTTAGGGATTGCGACTTTTAGCTGGACGAGTTGCAAGTCTTAAACGGCGTTTATTTTAAGTTTATGGTTATTTCTTTCAAACAATGTTTCTATGTTATTAGGTTGTAATTTCCGTTGCATGTGTCAACGTTTCAAGACAATGTTGTGTTACTTTTATTTTAAAACTTAAAGCAATGGATGATCTGCATGGTTTTACATTCATATAGCTTTGTTGTGATTAAGCTATAGTATTAAGAAGTCACACCAAATAAACCACGCTTCCGCAAAGCCAGGGTGTGACAGCTTGGTATCAGAGCTCTGATCATAGCGAACTAGGATTCCTTCTCGAGTCTAGACTATGATCACTAGGGCTCTCACGAAAACATTTTTACACTGCATACCACTTAAGTCCAGATCCAAAACGTTTTTACAAACAAAAGTTGAGCATATTTTATTTATTAGTTATGGCTCAGTCTCTGGGAGGCTAAGGCTCGGTCTGGGAGGCTGAGGCTCAGTCTGAGAGGCTGAGGAAGTAGGCTAGTGGGACTAGGAAGAACAGTCCGAGAGGCTGGGAAGGTAGTTTGAGAGACTAGGAGATTCAGTCTGGGAGGCTGGGAGGCTAGTGGGACTAGGAGAACTATTTGATTGCTTATTGGACTAATGTGCTTATTTGACTATATGATTGATTATTTGTGCATATATGTGTTTGTGTTACAGACGCTATGCCTTCATCCGGCACAGGAGAGTCGGACACCACTGACCCTATACCCATAGTATCAGACGACAGAGTGTCATCAGAGTGAGAGGTGTATACTTCGGACACCACCAGTACAGACGACGACGATTTCCAGCCATTTGCACTACCCGATGCCGTCGCTGAGCCCGCTGATGGCCCCATCGCTGGGGATTTGCCGCTTGCGGTGATCCCTGCCCCTATGCCCCTTGCATTTTACCCTGTTCTTGATATGCTCCTTGACGTAGTCGCTGACGACGACGTCGACTTGTTTGACGAGGATCCACTAGAGGACGACGTTGAGGGCGAGGCCCACATAGCTGCTGGCGATCTCTTACTACTCGCGGATGCTCCTGCTGAGGAGTCACCTGCCATTCACCTGTCCCAGACTCCTTCGAGTCTGTGGCATCTGCACCATCGCACGCGCAGGGCGCGCAACACTACTTGCATGATTCAGACCCCGATAGGGCGTCATCTGCTGCACCTGCCCCTGCCCCGAGTTTCGCGATCGATCATGACATTGATGATGACTCCGACTCCGTCTTCCCACCTGGTTTTGATCCAAACCAGGACATTGAGTTTATACACCTAGATCAGCCCATGGAAGACCCTGTTGATCCCATTGATCCTATGTTTGCTGACCCTGCAGATTTCAAGATGGAGTTTGACGACCCGGAGCCTTCTGTGCCCCCCCGAGCCAGTAGTTGCTCCAGACCTCGCATTCGAGCATGACCCTATTCATGCTGATGTACCCGCTGTTGATCCCTTGATTGCTGATATACCTGTCGATGATCATCCTATTGTTGCTCCACTACTGGAGGATGATCATATTGCTGCTGATGCCCATATTGATGCACCACCATTGTTAGAGGGTCTTGTTGCTGCTCCACTAGTAGTGGATGAGCATATACCCGCTGATCCTGTTGTTGTTGCTCCTTTTCCTGACCCGGTGCCTTTAGAGCCCGACCATGCACTCTTTGCGACTCATGTTGACCCCCGGTACGCACATACCCGAAATGGGTGGATAGAGGATGATGATGATTTTCCACCTTTTGTGGTACCAGTTACACCTGTTTCAGCACCAGCTTCAGCTCCTTTTGATGCACCCTTGTTCCCCACACACACTGCTAATGCTCACCGCACAGACCTGCCTATTACATTTCTCCAGGACATACCTCCGCCACGTCCTGGAGAGGGCTCTTCTCGTCAGCCTTTCGGCCATGCACCTTTTCTGACTGGAGGAGATCAGTTCGTACCACAGATCCCTCATCATACTGTTGTTCCCCCTGTTTCACCGTTTACTGTGCCATCTTATGCTCCATCCAGCGAGCCTTACCTGTGGACTTCACCACCCATCATGCCACCATCGGATCCCTATCATCCTTATCTCGTGGGTTATTCTGTAGAGGATATTTTCAGGTCGTTCATGATCCAGCAGGAGGCACTTACACGTCGCGTGCAGGAGCTTGAGAGAGCACAGCGACCACCATGCCAGTGCCAGGGCCAGACTCACCCTGCGATATCACACCCTCCTCGTCCGTTATCTCCCGATTTTGCTGCATGTTTTTGGACTCAGGAGCAGCAGCTAGCATATCTGTTGCGTTCTCATTGAGCCATGGAGGAGGATTGGCTTCACATGCGCCGATTGCTCTTTTCTCATTTTCCCCCTCCTCCACCGCCATCAGCGTAGGGCTATTTTGTACGACACGGGTGGACTTTTGTTGAGAAGACGGCGATTGCACAGATTGCACAGCTTTTGGGAGACTGCATATTGATCCTGACTTTTGTTGTTATGTATATTGGATACTGCTGACACTGATTAGATATTTTGGACTGGGGTGATGTAGCCCTTAGTCGTTGATGTTGTATGATACAGTTAGTTGTACACCTTACATTATGGTCTCGATTTATGGCAATGCAATTGCAATATTCTCATCATATGTGATATTTTGATTGATTGTGTATGATTTATAACATGAGATGTTATGTGTTGATTTATTTATAACATGAGATGTTATGTGATGATATTTTTGCTATATACGTACACTTTATTTACTATGACCTGACCCACATGAACCATCTTTTTAGAAGATGCCTCCAAGAAGCCAGACACGCATGCCTACCAACGAGGCAGAACTTCAAGGAATCATTGCTGCCGCCATTGCGCCATGCAGCCTCACAAGGAGGAACTAGTGGAAGTAACTCGAATAACAACGGCCATAACAACCCACCTCAGGGTTGTACCCATTGGCACTTCCTCAGCTACAAGCCTCCGAAGTTCGACGGCACTAGAGGTGCCATAGCGTTGGTAAAGTGGATCGAAAGTATGGAATCCATCTTTCGAATGAGCGGTTGTACGCCAGAACAACAAGTCCCCTACGTTTCTGAGCTGTTTCAAGATGGAGCTCGAATATGGTGGAATCTTCAGGTTCGAATAAAGGGTCTGACTGCCGCCTATGCGTTAACATGGGGTGAGCTGAAAGGAATGATGCATGAGAAATATTGCTCCCAGACGGAAACCAAGAAGTTGGAAGGTGAATTCCAGAGCCTGATAATGGAAGGTCCAAAGGTGTCGGAGTACATACAAAGACTTCATGATTTGTCTCGCATGGTTCTGTACTTGGTGGAACCAGAATTGAAGAAATTGGGACAACTCATGTGGGGATTGGCGCCTCAAGTCATTAGCTTGATGACAGCAACAACACCACCAGCCACTATTGCAGCAAGTAAGATGAGTATGGCACTCGCTACGGAAGCGCTTAGACTAGAAAAGCCTACAAACCCCGACTGGAAGGAAGAGACACAGATAGAGTCAACCGAAAAGAACAAAAGGAAACTCACTGAAGATACCCGAACGAATAATAATGATGACCAAAGATCTGTTCGAGGTTGCTTTGACTGCGGAGACAAAGGACACTTCAAGAAAAATTGCCCTAACAACAAACAAGCCGATGTTAGGATTTACTCAGAAACTAAGCCAAGACGTGATGGGTGCAAGTATCACCACGAATGTGGATGTCGGAAGCCTAAGTGTGGTAGGTGCGGGAGAAAGGGACACCACAAGGATGCCTGTGGGACGAAGAGTCCTAGACAAGGAGGGAGCAATGGCAACAACCAGGGTGAAAATGGAAGAGGAAATGGGAATGGTCGAGTACCAGGATGTTTTAATTGTGGAGAAGTTGGGCCCTTCAAGAGGGAATGCCCAAAGCTGAATCAAGTCCATGGGAAAGTGTTCAACATCGAAGCAAAGGAAGCGCGCCAGGATCCCGAGGATGTTACTGGTACGTTCCCGATAAACCAACGCTTTGCATCCGTTTTATTTGATAATGGTGCTGATTATAGCTTCGTATCGTTAGAGTTAAGAATATGCTTGGGTTAGCTGCTAGTAAACTAGATATCCCGTACTCAATCGAATTAGTGAATGGAAAGTTAGTAGAAGCTAATGAAGTGGTCAGGGGTTGTGTAATAGAGTTGGGAGAGCGTGAGTTTTGCTTTGGATCTACTACCAGTCCAGCTGGGGAGCTTCGACGTGGTAGTAGGAATGGATTGGTTATCAAGCAACAAGGCTGAGATAGTTTGTCACGAAAAGGACGTTCGCATCCCAACCGAAGATGGTGAAACAATTGTGGTTCATGGGGAGAAGCGAGATACGCCTTTAAGAATCATCAGCTGCCTGAAAGCGCGAAAGTGTTTACAAAAGGGATGTGCTGCCTTCCTGGCACACATCGTGGATAAGAAGGCTGCGGAGCCGAAGATCGAAGACATCCCTGTCGTAAGGGAGTATCTTGAAGTCTTTCCTGAGGACTTGCCAGGATTGCCACCCCAGAGGCAAGTGGAGTTCCGCATCGACTTAGTTCCAGGCGCTGCGCCTGTGGCTAAGGCACCCTACAGACTTGCACCTTCAGAAATGCAAGAATTGTCGACACAACTCCAGGAGCTACTTGACAAAGGATTTATCCGACCAAGCTTCTCACCTTGGGGAGCTCCAGTTTTATTTGTCAAAAAGAAAGACGATAGTTTTCGTATGTGCATCGACTACCGGGAGTTGAATAAGTTGACCGTCAAGAATAGATATCCTCTACCGAGGATTGATGATCTATTTGACCAGTTGCAAGGTTCAAGCTTTTACTCGAAGATCGATTTGCGATCTGGTTACCATCAGTTAAGGATACAAGAGGAAAGCATCCCGAAGACAGCCTTTAGGACTCGTTATGGACACTACGAGTTCCTAGTTATGTCGTTTGGGTTGACAAACGCACCTGCAATCTTTATGGATTTAATGAACCGAGTCTGCAAGCCGTATCTGGGTAAGTTCGTGATTGTTTTTATCGACGACATTTTGATTTATTCAAAGTCGAAGGCTGAACGCGAACAACATTTAAGGGCCATTTTGGAGTTGCTTAAGAAGGAACAGTTGTATGCCAAATTCTCTAAGTGCGAGTTTTGGCTACGTGAAGTCCAATTCCTTGGACACGTGGTGAATGGGGATGGAATTCATGTGGACCCCACCAAGATCGAAGCGATCAAGAATTGGGAAACCCCAAAGACACCAACCGAGATTCGACAATTCTTGGGTTTGGCTGGCTACTATCGAAGGTTCATTGATGATTTTTCGAAGACCGCTCAACCATTGAAACTCCTCACGCAAAAAGATAAGAAGTTTGATTGGGGAATCAAACAGGAGGAAGCGTTTCAACTGTTAAAAGATAAGCTCTGCAATGCGCCAATCTTAGCAATACCAGAGGGTACGGAGGATTTCGTGGTATACTGTGACGCCTCACGCCAAGGTTTGGGTTGTGTGTTGATGGAACGCCAGAAAGTTATAGCTTACGCTTCGCGCCAATTGAAGGTACATGAAAAGAGTTACACCACACATGATTTGGAACTCGGCACAGTGGTATTTGCTTTAAAGATCTGGAGACACTACCTATATGGTACAAAGTGTACAATTTTCACAGGTCATAAGAGCCTACAACACATATTCGACCAGAAGGAGTTGAATATGAGATAGAGACGATGGGTTGAGTTGCTGAACGATTACGACTGCGAAATTAAGTATCATCCAGGGAAGGCGAATGTGGTCACCGACGCCCTAAGTCGAAAAGAAAGGATCAAGCCCATAAGGGTTAGGGATTCAGAAATGATTATCCAAACAGATCTTTCCTTGCGCATTCGTGCCTCGCAGAAAGAAGCACTTAAGGAAAGAAACCTTGAAGAAGAACATATCCGTGGGATGGAGAAGCAGTTAATACCAAACGAGGAAGGAACGTTATGTTTTATGAAAAGGATTTGGGTTCCTCTGTTTGGTGGTTTGAGAAAGGTCATCTTTGATGAGGCACACAAATCACGGTACTCTATCCATCCAGGAGCGGATAAGATGTACCAGGATCTTAAAGATTACTATTGGTGGCCTAGGATGAAAGGCGACGTTGCTATTTATGTGAGCAAGTGTTTAACGTGTGCTAAGGTTAAAGCTGAATACCAGAAGCCTTCAGGACTTCTGCAACAACCTGAGATTCCCAAGTGGAAATGGGAACAAATTTCAATGGATTTTATAACGAAGTTGCCAAGAACGCCAAAGGGTCATGACACTATTTGGGTAATAGTGGACCGATTAACGAAATCTGCACACTTCTTACCTATCAGAGAAAAAGATAACACAAGCAAATTAGCCGAAATTTACATGAGAGAAATCGTTACACGCCATGGAGTGCCTCTCTCGATCATCTCTGATAGAGACGGAAGGTTCGTATCAAGGATTTGGCAATCCTTCCAAGAAGCTTTTGGCTCACAACTGAATCTGAGCACTACATTTCACACAGACCGACGGACAAAGTGAACGAACGATACAAACGTTGGAAGATATGCTGAGAGCATGTATTATGGATTTGGGCGGTAGCTGGGATAAACATTTGCCATTGGTCGAATTCTCATACAACAACAGCTACCACACCAGTATTGGTGCCGCGCCATTTGAAACCACAGATAAGATCGCACAAATCCGAGATCGCATCAAGGCGGCTCGCGATCGACAAAAATGTTATGCGTATCGAAGAAGAAAACCTCTAGAGTTTGAGGTAGGTGATATGGTATTGTTGAAGGTATCACCCTGGAAGGGTGTGGCACGCTTCGGGAAGCGTGGAAAGTTGAATCCGCGGTATATTGGTCCATTCAGAATTATGGAAAGAATTGGGTTAGTAGTGTACAAATTGGACTTACCTGCCGAACTGAACGGTGTTCACGATACATTTCATGTATCAAATTTGAAGAAAAGTCCAACTCAAGATACCGTTGTTATTCCCACCGACGAGATTCATGTTGACGACACGCTCCATTTTGTTGAAGAACCGGTTGAGGTTACAGATTGGAAAGTGAACAAAACCCGCCGGAGCAGTGTCAAGCTCGTCAAGGTACGTTGGAACGTAAGGCATGGTCCTAAATACACCTGGGAGCGTGAGGACCGAATGAAAGAGAAGTACCCCCACTTATTTCCAAAGACACCTGCAACAAGAAGTAGAACTTAAAATTTCGGGACGAAATTTTTCTAACGGGGGGAGAATGTGACAACCCTCACCAAATCAGGTATCCGTACGAATTAATTAATATTTAATTAATGTTTAATTACTGTGCTTGCTTACAATTTTGGATAAACTGCTACTTGAATACTGATACATACACATACTTGCATCATACTTTATTAACTGTCACTCCATTATTTACATAGAGAACTTTAGTGACAAACTTGATGCACAAAAGCACAGTAGCACAATGAACGGATAACCCATTAAACATGCTGATATAGCCAGCATCAGGCAGACACTGCCTCTAAGGCTGTATGAGCCAGAGATAGTCTACTACATCTGTAGAGAGTGTAGGGAAATGAGGGTTGTAGAACTGCGTCACTAGGAGATAGTTATAGTGACCGGATGTGCCAAAAATATGATTTAAACACAAAATTCTGCACTTTAACATAAAAATTCAGCATTTAAGCTAATTAGTAAAGTGCAAAAACATGGAAAATAATACTAGACACTTTCCAAAGTGTCGGGAATTCTTGGTGTCACTAAAAATAATAATAAAGAAACTTTAATTGCTTGTTAAGCACTTTAACGGATCAGTATCCAACCGAACAACCGGACTTAACCCGGGACATAAAAATATTGTTAATGACAATGTTTTTCCTTTTATGAGCTAGTTAGGGTCCCCGAATACGCTAACACCCGTTACAAAACACTACACACTAATAACTAGTTTTAACCTCTAAATAAGCTAACTAACCTCCTAACTATAACATTAAGATCTAACCATATAATTCCCCCCTTACAACCGATCGGTTCCCCTAGGGAACACATACCACCAACTTTTGATATTTTAAACAAGCATGTACAATATCTAGAGAACATAATATCTTGTGGGTAATTGAGTTAAGTGGCTGTAAATGAGACCATGAGCTCATGCACTCACATAAACACTTAAAAAAAACAATTTTCCATGTCTCCCTCTCTTTGATATCTCAGCCGAGAACTACCTCACACCCACCTTCAGTTTTCCATTTCAAATTTTCAATTCTACATACATTCAAGTGTGAAAGGGTTCGTACAAGGAGGCTCGGTGCTTATGGAATCAAAAGAACCTCTCTACATCACTATTAACCACTCATTTTTCGTCTAGTTTCTTCCCTAGCCACGAGCTAGTAGTAAGTGACTCTAAACACCTTCTTGATCTTGTCTAAAGTGGTTAATAAGAGATTTGTCGGATAAAAATCATGAACATACAAGATTAAAGTTTAAAGTCTTCTAAAAGTGATGAACAAAGTGGTTAATGAATGAACATTGGTGTAAAACTTGTGAAACTAGTTTTGTTATGATTATTTAGTGTTGTTTTATGCTAGTAGTAGTTCGAATCGTCATCTAACCCGGCTAAGTCATGTTCATGGAACATGACCTAGTGTATGTTAAAGTGTGAAAAGGACCAGATGATGAACACTACTACATGTAAACATGAACTTGGGTAAAAAAAAAACAATTTTTCTTATGAAATGGAGTTCTAAACTAGTAGATCTAAGGATCTACCAGTGGTATTTTCGAAGAACCAAGTGTAAGATAAAATCATATTTTTAAAGCTGGATCTTTCATAAACTAAAGATGTTTTTATGAACACACAAGTGTATAGACACTTGTGTAACAAAAAGTTTTAACAAAGAATTATTTTTATAATTTTTGACAAGAAGTTGTAAAGATGCATCTTCTTTAAAAACAAGATTCTCAAGAAACCGATTTTGTTTATAGAAGATCTATTAAAAATAATGGAAAGTTACTACGCAGTTTTACATAACCCACAAGTTCATGTGTTTTGCGATTTATATCTATTTTGACTATTTTGAGGATGAAACATTGTTTATTGATGTTGGGAACATTGTTGAATTGAATTTTTAAAAGAAAATGATACGCTAGAAAGCGTGGCCACCTCCAGTTACAGAGGAAACTTTAGAGGAAACTCTGGCTAAATTTTTCCAAAAATCTAACACTTGTAAATATTTTTATCACAAGTGTTATGAATATAATTTTTAACTTGTTTTCCCAAATAACTTTCGCCACGATTTTTATTACGAAACTTCCAAGTGTCAGAGGTGGGATTTTCACAAAATAAAACTTGTTAAAATATATATTTAGTATATATTTTACATAACAACACTTGTGAGATTTTTATGATTATTTTGTGAACTACGTAAATATTATTTTTAGGATAAAAATAATATTACTGGAATATACTGAACAGTTACGACTACAAAATAATACGAACGCTCTCACTATAAATATTTAAGTTACACCGGTATTATTATTACCACCCGAACTTCAAACGTAACCTACATATTTTCAGAAAAATACTCTTACATGTTTAAGTATTATTTTGGGAGAAATTATATGGAATAAAATATAATATTTTTGGGAAAAATATTTATATTTTGGAGATAGAAATAAAATATATATTTTAAGTGAGACTTAATAATATATTTCAAAATTATACGAACGCACGTGTATTAAAACCCCCATCCTTGGGAAGGAATATATTTACCAAATAATTACGAAGTGTTCATACGAAATAATTGTCTAACTATTTCCCAAAAACATTAAACCTTAAGCTAAGGCACGGCCGTCCGTCTAATAGAAGTTAGTACCTGTAGGTCGTCGCACAGCAGGTTGACTGGGAGATACTTTTTAGAGACGCACTTCGGTGAATTCATGTCCCCCTTTTCTCTTAACTGTTTTCAGTTTTCTAAACTGCGGGGGTGAAATACATGTTACTATGACTACAAGTACTTTTTACATGGTATGATTAGCGTAAGGAGGGTTACTACTTAGATCATGTGAGTGGGTAGGCGTGAACTGAAGGCCATTAATCCTCATAGTAGGACCGAGGGACAGTAGCGGTAGATCTATTTGGGTGTAGCGAGCCCAGCCCCAGGCCCAGCAGAACGGACCTCGGGGTGACTTTGTGCCCAACGCAAAATACGCTAGGTTTGAGTCTTCCTACTGCACATCACACATATCAATGGCCTTGCAAACCATTGGAGATCTCTTTTTTCCTTATTTGCTACATACCAGGGTTTTTATACTTACAAAGGTTTTATTACTCACTACACATGAACTCGCTCAACATTATTGTTGATTTTTCCAACTTACATGTATTTCAGGGAACTAAAGATCTGGCACGGTATGCTACGCTGCGTTAGAGTTACGGGATCATCCTCGTTTAGGGATTGCGACTTTTACCTGGACGAGTCACAAGTCTTAAACGGCGTTTATTTTAAGTTTATGGTTGTGTCTTTCAAACAATGTTTCTATGTTATTAGGTTGTAATTTCCGTTGCATGTGTCAACGTTTCAAGACAATGTTGTGTTACTTTTATTTTAAAACTTAAAGCAATGGATGATCTGCATGGTTTTACATTCATATAGCTTTGTTGTGATTAAGCTATGGTATTAAGAAGTTACAACCAATTCACGCATAATCTTCCAAGTTCTTACTTTCAACCACCAACACAACCAAACATCAAACTAACTTCATACCATATTCAACCTAACTTACAAGAGTTCATCATATTCAACATAATACATCAAGAATTACATAAATATTGAGCATGGATGATTCACTCACTTCATCTTCCTCACCACTACAAGTGGGTTTCACCTCCAAACATCAAATTAATCAAAATCATGCATAACACATGTTCTATATGATGATTCTAACCCTTATACATGATCAATTTCATATTAACTCACGGATTATAACATAACCCACTTCCTACATGATCACCAATCTTAGTTTTGAAACATACCTTATGATCCCCTCGTGTTGGTGATCATTAATCCATGCTTGGTTATGGATTTAGGCTTCATCTTGCCTTTCGATTTGATGATCTTCATGATTAGGGTTTGTGGAGCTCTCATGGAGCTCCTGGCTCCTTCTCGAACACACACGATGTGTGTGTTTATTTGTGCGTTGATTTCTTTTAATTAGTAAATCAACTTTCATCTTATCCACTTTAACCCCTCGAGTTTACTTCTAACACATATTTGGGACCACTCTTCTCTTTTAATAGTTTTTACCATGCACTTAACTAGGTTAAATAGTCTAGTTATTTATTTCATAATATAACGCGTAAGGACATATTTCGAATATATAAAATTTGGATTTTGGGGTGTTACAATTCTACCCACCTTAAATGAGGTTTCGTCCCCGAAACCTTTCTTACCTTCATTTAACACTAGTTATCTCTTCTCTATGTCCCCTTGACACTATCGCTAGCCCATCACGATGACTATCCCCCATTTTTCAAGAACCCGTCCCAGAGTTCTTATTAATGTCACTTTCACCAAATAGAGCTTGCTGCTAACGCACTTCATAGCTAGCGGTTCATTCATCATTTTGTTTGCTGGAAGAAATTCCAACTTCCCCTTACTAACATTCCTTTATGTTTATTTTGATATTCATATCGTTTTCATCGATTATACGATCTTACTTTGTAATTTATACATACTCATATATGCTTAACTCTAACTGGTACACCATAAAAATGGGTGACTATTCATTCTTGATTCATAAATTATTCAAATAATTGACTTCTTCCTAATAAATCAATACTTTCCTTATCATACTTTCACATATCATTTTCATTTCCTTGACCTGTCAACAACGGGCCAATACACATGCTCCTTCAACTTGTAATCAGACATACATTCGTATGACCCGTTCTTAACGGATCTAATATCTTTATCTCATCTAAAAAAATTACATTCTCTACATGCACTGTATAACATTTAACTTTTGGTTTGTTACCATAACAAAACTACTATTACATAATCCCACCTACGTGCTTAACTCCAACGTTAACCTCATTCTACGTTTTCTACGGTTACTTGTACCTTGCATACCATTACATTACTTTTAAATCATTTCGTTCATTTCACATTACTATTGCTTTCAGTTCATGCTGTATTACTTATCTACACAACTAAGCGTGTCGTGCAAGTTAATCATACAAGAGTTCAATCAGTACTCAGAACTTTCACTCACAACTTTTGAGATTTACTTCTTAATGACATAGTTCTCTTCTTACATCAACTATTAAAAGTCATATATTCCATACCCTACCCTACCATACCTATTCCATTATTCATCTCGTAGGTCGCTTTTAAATTTACTAATCCATATCTATCCGATATGAGTTAAAACTTTATACTTACTTTGATTTCATTCCATGCTTCTGCGATCCATAAACCAGATCGATCCGCTCCTTCGCATGTACTAACCGTACCAGGCCAGCTTTCATTCATCCTTGTACTGAGCTTTTACTCATGCACATTCATTCACCAATTCGTTTGGTTTCATCACATTGAGAGTTCTACCATTGACATCTACAAAATTAGCGGTTAGCACTTTTCATTCAAACATTCATTATACTAGGTGATTACTCACTTATAATTCTTTTACAATTTCCTACGTACATGTTATAACATTTTCCACACTTCATTCCTTACATGCAATTCTTTTATTTCGGTTACTTATTTTGTCGAGCTTTGCAGTTTGACTTTTCAAGGTCAAACCGACATTTCTTACTTACCGTAGATGTAAAGAGGTACACATTCATACGTCTTTCCCTTCATGTTTACCTGCAAGGACATTCATTACATCATTTCGGTATTCTTAACAAAACTCACCCTTCTCATTCATACTTAAATTATTGTCCGGGTCGTAGCCCGTCATTTAATATGACTCCTAAGAGTCGATTTCTAACACATTTAACACATAACTTGTTCGAAACTTCTTCCTTTCATTTTAAAATTTAGGTTTGCGTGCCAATTATGATCATTCTTTCATTCAGTTACTTTATATTTACTCATATGACTCGTTTTACGCAACCAAGGTCAAACTATCGGCACATTCTGATGTGGGCTAGTTTCATCCTTTTTATATTTTTAAATCCGTCCTGCGGATTCAAACGTAACATCCATACCTTTCATTACTTCTACGCTTTGAATCCATCCAGCGGTTCCAAACATACCATTCATACCTTTTCTTCCATCTATGATTTGAATCCATCTCACGGATTCAAACATATCATTCACATTTTTTGTTCCTTACATGTGTTGAATCCGTCTCGCGGATTCAGACATATCATTTCTACATTTCATTTCCTTGAATCCGTTTTACGGATTCAAACATTCCATTCATGCCTTTCATTCCTTGAATCCGTCTCGCGGATTCAAACAGGTCATTCATACTTCATTACTTTCATGCTTCGAATCCGTCTCGTGGATTTTAACATATCATTCATACTTTCATTCCTGAAAGTCTTACGTTTCTCTTCACCCTCACGTCCACCTACTACCTGATTCTACGGACATACCTGTAACAATTATCACGGTCTCACGAACGTCATATGTTTCTTGTGTACTGGCCAGGTACACAATCCACATACTAGTTTCGTGTCTTCGTATAATCGCCACCTTATGTCCGAAGAATTAAGTTTCGGCACGTGTATCATTTTCAAAACTTCATTGCCATATCACTATTATATTTCATTTAAAATTTTCTTTCACTCGCTTAATTATACCACTTCATACGCCCACACGTTAAATTTACGTACCTGGGGTCCATTTGTCTTATCACTTGCCTTGATGCCGGTTCTAGACCGCATTCACGGATCATCCTTTCGAAGCAGTTATGCTTACCTTTAGATGTTGATCGAGTCATGGATTGTACGGGTTCTTTATCACAAGAGCACACAGGTTTGAGTTCAAGTATTTATCTTTTCGTACTTGATTTCCCTCAAACCAGGGCTCTGATACCAACTTGTAAGACCTTAACACGCTTTAACTAAAAAGACGCAACGGAAATACGTACCATAAAATTTCTTTTTATTATAAACGTTTTTGACTTATTTGAAAGTTCATTTTAAAATAACTCTTTTACAATATATGCATCCTTCGTACTCATTTAATAAAATAAAAGCATAACTTATGTTTTTCAAATTACATACTCAAGCATTCCCGTACAATCTATCTTGTGACTCGGTCTTTGATCGCTACTCCTCGTGATGATAATCTGTGACTCGTACAACCTGCACCCACCACATACATTCGCAACATTAGCATACATTATATACAAACAAGATTCTTAATCATGTAGTCTCGTTACGTTCTATCCACATATACTTTCCATCCCGTTATCTTTCTAGATTTAATCATTCCATCCGGGTGTCTAATCCTTGGTGAAACTTCAATAATGTACCTGCATTACATTTCATTCTCGAGGCACATTGTTAATAAGGTCAATACTTAAATGTATTGAAACCACGTATATAATACATACATAACTACGTACATACATACATACCTTTACTTGCATACATACGTATCTACTTACATACATACATGATTACGTCTTCACATACGCACTTACATACATGTCACATTCACTTATTGTAAGTTGAGCCTTATCTATAAACATATCAACACAAATTAATGCAATTACAAACAAACATAACCGACTAACTTCCAATAAACATGATGAACATTCCATTAACATGATGAACATTTCAGTAACATGATGAACATTTCAGTAACATGATGAACATTCCAGTAACATGATGAACATTCAGCAACATAATGAACATTCCATTAACACGGTGAACATTCAGCAACATAATGAACATTCTATTAACACGATGAACATTCAGCAACATAATGAACATTCTATTAACACGATGAACATTCAGCAACATAATGAACATTCTATTAACACGATGAACATTCAGCAACATAATGAACATTCCATTACCACGGTGAACATTCAGCAACATAATAAACATTCTATTAACATGATGAACATTCAGCAACATAATGAACATTCTATTAACACGATGAACATTCAGCAACCTAATGAACATTCTATTAACACGATGATCATTCAGCAACATAATGAACATTCCATTAACACGGTGAACATTCAGCAACATAATGAACATTCCATTAACACAATGAACATTCAGCAACAAAATGCACATTCCCTTAACACGATGAACATTTAGCAACATAATGCACATTCCAACACAATGAACATTCAACAATATAATGCACATTCCATTAACACGATGAAACTATCATCTTAAATTACGTTAAGGATAGACGAAGTTCATATGAACTTACCTTGGTACTTACCCTTACCCGTAAATTCTTACTTGGTTTCCCTATATACAACATACCAAACTTCATTTATAAATAAGAAGTGATTTCGGAAATCACTTACCTCGAGTGCCCGTTTCGTACATGCTTCCTCATATCCTTTCCGTTAGCCTTCCATGCTTTCCCCCATCTTGACATGATCCTATACTTTCATGTCATCATGGTTACCACTTCATTAGTATAAATGCACATTCTAATATTGCATTCATTTCACATTCATATCCTACATTAAACTTTACTCGTCAAATTCCAACAACACAAAGTATAAGCTAGAAGTCGCATCTTTTCATTCCACATAATTCTTCATGTCGTCACAAATTCACATATTGATATAGCTTGTACTTAATGATTTCTCTAATATAACACTTGTGATAAAAGCCTTATTACATTATTTATGCACAGTTGACTTTCAGAAAGTCAACTGTCTATCTTATGAATTATCAATCTAATCTCATACATCCACATCATTATAATTGATTATACTACGGACATCATATACATTTCATACTTTCATAGCAATACACATATATCTACATGATCATCTAGTTGTATGCACACAAAACATAATCAATTTATTCCATACTAGTAATATCATGATTTTACAATTAACAACATAGTCCAAGCGTACTTAACACACATAGCTTCCCAACCTTACTCCTTACTAATATACGCACTTTCTACACACATAACACCAAATCACATTTTATTTCATCTAAGCATAAGTAAATCAACACATAATGTACATCATATTACCCAAGCATTGAGTACAACTTCTAATGCATACTATTTACCAAATCATATAATTAACCAAAAATCATAGATGTATTCCATCGGAAATACATTTCTTATGTTCAATTACCACAAAATACATTATATCCTCATATTATACATTTTCATCCATTACTTGCATGCGATTTCATCTAGTAATCTCTCATAGACATTTCATCAAACACTTGGTGTGCGTACACCATTTAATGCAAATTTACAACCAATTCATGCATAATCTTCCAAGTTCTTACTTTCAACCACCAACACAACCAAACATCAAACTAACTTCATACCATATTCAACCTAACTTGCAAGAGTTTATCATATTCAACATAATACATCAAGAATTACATAAATATTGAACATGGATGATTCACTCACTTCATCTTCCTCACCACTACAAGTGGGTTTCACCCCCAAACAACAAATTAATCAAATCATGCATAACACATGTTCTATATGATGATTCTAACCCTTATACATGATCAATTTCATATTAACTCACGGATTATAACATTACCCACTTCCTACATGATCATCAATGTTAGTTTTGAAACATACCTTATGATCCCCTTGTGTTGGTGATCATTAATCCATGCTTGGTTATGGATTTAGGCTTCATCTTGCCTTTCGATTTGATGATCTTCATGATTAGGGTTTGTGGAGCTCTCATGGAGCTCCTAGCTCCTTCTCGAACACACATGATGTGTGTGTTTATTTGTGTGTTGATTTCTTTTAATTAGTAAATCAACTTTCATCTTATCCACTTTAACCCCTCGAGTTTACTTCTAACACATATTTGGGACCACTCTTCTCTTTTAATAGTTTTTACCATGCACTTAACTAGGTTAAATAGTCTAGTTATTTATTTCATAATATAACGCGTAAGGACATATTTCGAATATATAAAATTTGGATTTTGGGGTGTTACAAATTCTCATCTTGAGAAAATCTCTCAGCTTGAAAAAGAAGCTGAGAATTCAAGGAACAAAATTGATGAACTTGAAAAGAAATTGAAAGGTTTTGTGACTTCATCATTATTATCAAATCTTGTATGTCCAAAACCAATCAATTCTGTTCTGATAAGTAACAATGTCACAAATGTTGAAAAAGTCAAAATTGAAGATTGTGATGATAAAACTGATGATGAAAAAGAGAAACAGAAAATATTTTTGGAATTAAAAGAAAAATTTAAAGATACTATTTTACATTCTACTTAAGTAGGTGAATGCTCAAAGCAGAAACCTGTTAAGAAGAATGTAGAACAAAAACAAAATGTTAAAAATTCTAAAAATTCTCAAAACAACAAGAAAAGTTCATCAGTTCAATCATCCAATCATTCTAAAAATTCACAAAAAGTTGGTAATATGTGGTGCAGATTTGACCACAGTGCTCAAAAGCCGAATCCAGCTTACAGAAGAAGATGGGATGTAGATTCTTCAAGGACAAATCATTACAATAATAGTAAACAGAGAAATGGTGACTAGCACAAGGCAACTCAATGCTATGATCTAAGTGTGTGGTATGAAAATGGTGTACGGTATGAAAGTAGTGAGAGGTATGATAACAGAGTGTGCTACACTTGTGGTGTTCGAGGACACATTGCTGTTAACTGCCAAAGTCAGTGGTTTGAGACGAGAAGATGCTTTGAATGCCAAATCAAAGGTCATATTGCCAGAGATTGCCCAATGAGATCTAAGGGAAGATCGAGGGCTGAATCTCAGAAAATGGCAAAGAAACCAGTCAATGTCAAGCCCAAAGCACAGAAAATTCAAGAACCTAAAGTTCACGAACAGAAAGTAAAGGTTTCACAAGGGCAGAAAGACAAACAGAGGAAGAAAAGGAAGAAGGCAAGAGAGTATCTCGAAAGGATATTGTCCTCGGATAAAACTGGAAGAACAGATAAAAGTTCTGATAAATCGTCTTGCTCTCTAAAGAATGACAAATGTTGGCGATGAATCTGACTCATCAAAGTCAGACAAGCCACATTCAGGCAATGATTCTGGTTCGTCAAAACCAGAAGAGCCATTTGTTGAGGTAAAAACTGTCAAACCCAAGGCTGGTCAGGCTTGGGTGAATCTATTCAAGTAAAATCCTGACTTGCCGGAGTTCCCAGGTTGGTAAGTGTGGAACAGGTATCGGCATCTTTCTTGAGAAATTCACAGGTTGGTAACTGTGATATTTCGAATTACAAAAGACTAATCAAGGACATTAAGTTGTACTTGATTTATCTTTCCGACAAATGATTAAAGAAGAACAATGTGATGAAACCCCAAGTTTGTGAAAAGACAAACAAAACTAATTTTCCAGAAAAACCATTTTGATTAAAACAAACTTAAGTGTTTTGAAAGCTAAATGGGAAAATAGTTTGTTGTCAGGGGGAGTTCTGATTGTTTATGCCAAGTGAATGGCGAATTGAAGCGATTTGGTATCAGTTTGTCACGTTTCTTGTACAGTTTGTTTTCAAATTTTCCTAGAAAATCAAAATTGAAACATATTTTGATTTTAGGGAGAGAAAAATTTTAAAAAAAATTAGAAATTTTGAAAATGCCAAAAACATTGAAAAATCAAAAATGAGTTTTGTTGTGAATAAGAGGAAATGATAGTACATCAGCGGACTATCACAGCATGCTAAAGAAATGAAATGTCAAATGTGATAAACGGTCTCACTAAGGATATGACGATAGGCTCAGCTAGACTAGTAGATTTGCGATAACGATACAAACATAAATGAAAAAGCCTAGTTCTAGTGGGAAACATAGTTGAAAGCATAGTACTTAGTTTTGTCCTTCGTGATTGTGTACCTACTCAGTAATCGCTGAATGCTAAAAGAGCATAAAAACCGGTTAGTTTGTGACCTTTCACAACTTGCTGAAAAGTCGCTGTGATTGTGCATTTTATTTTGCGAAGATTTAAACTTGTTTTATTTCTTTATTTTGTTTAAGCATTGGACATCCTCTGTGTATACGTGAGTATCGACCTGGATGTTATTGCCTAAACGTTTTGCTTTATTTTCTTTGGTGTTTCGTTTAAGCTTTGGATCAGCTCTGCGTATACGGAAGTATCGACCTGGTGGTTAAAGCCTAAACAACTTCAACTTGTTTTATTTTCTTATTTTGTTTAAACATTGGACTTTCTCTGCGTATCGAAAGATCGACCTGATTGTTAATGTTTAAACATTCTGCTTTGTTTTAGCACATATCACAGTTGATGAAAGTTTAAAGGCATTACTTGAGTTAGTGTATTGCATGATGAGGGGATATGCTGAGATCGTGGGGTCCATAAGAATTTAGTGCAAAATTAATATACCTTAACTTATCGGTAAGCATTTCGAAAGTTTTTAGATTGAGTTTAGGAGGACAACTATATCATCAATCTATGTGAATCGTTTAGAACTTAAAATGATTAAAGCTTAACGGTGCTAGTGATTTGTCTCATAAACTGATATGATCCTCTTACACAAACTCACAAAAATATTTTCTGTATATATTTGTTTACTGCATTTCATTCAAAAACAAAAATCCAAAAATATTGTGTTTTAGCTTAAATTTTGAAAAATACAAAAAGATTTTCGACAACTGATGTTGAAGAGCTGATATTCAAAATTCGAGTGCTAAACATGATGAACAGGGTTGGGAGAATATGTTGAAAACTTTGAATGTTATATACAAATGTTTTGTAAGATTGTGTGCTTAGTTAATCAAGGTTATTCATTTGAACTTGATGTAACTATACAGATTGTTGAATGAATGATTTCTACCAGTAAATTTCTTAAATCTTAGTGTTATAAATTTGTGAAACTTATGTTGAGGTAGAGGATGTGCAGGTTAACCAGGTTTCAAGTCCTGAGCAGATGCAGAATAAAGACAGGAATTGATCCTGAACTTGTGAACCTGTGAAGGCCAGACTACGATCCCGAGAGCCGAGTCTAAGGGGGAGTCTGAATATGATCTCAACGCAAGAGGAAGCGTGGATTCAAAAATCCAGATAACTATTTCGGAGGAGCTTGTATAAGGAAAGCCAGGCGTCGATCCCAAAAGCACGGAAGCTTGACGAAAGGGGGAGCCTGAAGAAAAGAAGTCTGATCGATAGGAAGAGCAACGGAAGCTCGAAGACAGATCCACGGGGATTCTGTCCAAAAAAAGAGAAAGACAAGATGCTACGAGATTGACTGCGGCAATATCCAAGGGGGAGTCTGTTAGTGCAGTAATGTCTATCGCCTTCGTCAATCCGAGCCGTAGCGAGAAACCGAAGAAATCAAGCTTATATTGTAACAATTAGATAGAATTAGCAAGGCGACATTTTGGTAATTAATGAGAAGTCTCATTAATTTCAAGGGCTATAAATAGGAGAGTTACGTCATCCTTTGTAAGACTTTAGCTCATTTGGTGATTTAGGAGATCTAAGCTTAGAGAGAGAAAGTCTAGAGAGAGAAAGTCTCTCACGTGATTCTCGGCTTTGTACACGTTATCTTGTTCAATAGAATCACGTCATTAGTACGTTCTTTTGTGTTCGGTCACGCACGTTCACGGATTCCGCACGTCGAACGTTCGTACGCAATCGTACGGTGTCAAAACCGATCCTACAACTGAACATATTTGAATAAACATAAATTAACATGATTGAAGAAACAAGTCTAATATATTACATTTTATCTGAAAACACATTTAAATAAGTGTTCATAGATATACCAATTAGTTATATTTATATAAGTAGTTAGAAAACCTAATATTTATTTAAATATAACGATTTATGTATTCATTAAAATTTAAACGAACATAAACGAACGTTCACGAAAATAAATGAACGAACATAAAAGAATGTTCACGAACATAAATGAACGAACACAATGTGTGTTCATGTTCGTTCGAACAAATTTTTGTGTTCGTGTTCGTTCATTGATTAAATAAACAAACATACACGAACTTCCCGCCGAACAAGTTTATGAACAGTTCATGAACGTTCGGTTCGTTTACAGGCCTACTCATGCTAAACTAGCTTGGTTTGACAAAACACTTTGAACAAGTAGTTAGTTACTTAGTTTTAGACTAGATGGTGTGGTATACCGTCCAGTCCTTGGCCAACTCAGCATCTTTGGCGTCTTATAACGCCCCTCCCCCATTTCCTGGGCGCTATGGGGGGCGTCATGGGCAATTTCGTCACCCTAGTGGCGAGCACTACAGGGGTTTGCATGTGGGACCCATTCATTTCCACCAATCAGATTTCCTCCTTTTGATTTCCTTTTTATTTTCTTTTTTATATTGTTTAAAAGGGGTTTTATTTCACACCGTGCAAGTTAAGGATAAAGCCCCTCGCTTATGTGGCGCATACGTAATGCTGATGTAACGTGATAAATCCCTTAGGGGCTTTATACCACACCCACTAGCCTTAGTCACGCAATTAAAATTTAAAGCTATGTTAGCAGTTAAGGCACGTAGGGCCACATAGCCAAATTCCAAGCAAACACCAAAGTCAGTTTGAATTATTGCACTTTATAGGAAGAAAAAGTAGAATATGTATGTAGATTTAGCACATTATTAAAGATATAATTAATATTTGCTCAAGCAGCAAGAGAGGGATAAGTGAATTTTCCTTTTGCATTATGTAGTTGCCAAAACTCCAATTTGGTAATCTGTACGGTTAATAAGTATCATTTGTGTGTCTAAACTAAAGTTCTAGTTTATAATGGGAACCAGAAGACTCTGTTTTCAGAGTTTCTTGATGATATCCTTTTACCTCATCTTCTATGGGCGTGATATGATGTTGGTTTCGGGCCAGTGTCAGATCAACCAACAGTCAGTTTTGATTCAGCTAAAGAAGGAACTCCAGTTTGATTCTTCTCTTTCAACAAAACTAGTGTCTTGGAATCCAAACTCCACAGATTTATTAGATAATTACATTTATATTATAATCTAGATAGTGTGACATATTATGTTTAATTATTTATAAACTATAGTCGGTGGCGGTTAAACTCTCGGCCACTCATATATGTATCATTCATTCTGTACCATTTAATTTTATCAATTCTTACGTATGAACAAGTTTATTCTCTGAAACCCTAGAAGATCCAACAAAGTGGTATCAGAGCCACATACACATCGATCAAATCTCTATCAAAACACAACTCCAGATCTCGTTTTCTTGATCCAATTATTATCTGTTTCAAGATGATTCCAGCAACCGGATATCAAACTCAAATTCCTAAATTAACAGGACAAAACTATTATCACTGGAATATTCAGATGAGGGTTTTGTTAGAATCTCAGGAATTATGGAGTATAGTAGAAGATGGATATAAAGAATTAGGAACAAATTCTTCGGAAGAAGCCATAGCCGCATACAGAGATTCTGCAAAAAAGGATAGAAGAGCGCTGCACATCATCTTTCAGTCGGTAAACGAAACGGTCTTCGAACGTATAGCAATGGCAAAAACGTCTAAGGAAGCATGGATCACACTGCACAAATCCTACAGGGGAGAAAATCGCGTAAGAACGGTAAAATTACAAACCCTTAGATGCAGTTTTGATTCTTTAAAAATGAAAGAAAACGAAACTGTTGAAGATTACTTCAACAGAACGACTTTGATTGTTAATCAACTACGGATGAATGAAGAAAATATTAGTGAACAACGCGTGGTAGAAAAAATCTTAAGAAGTCTGACTCGAAATTTTGAGTCCGTGGTTATTACTGTAGAAGAAACGAAAGATTTGGAAAATTTGTCCACCGAAGAACTCATGGGTATACTTCAATCTCATGAACTGCGTATGAAATTATATGATGATGTTCCCATGGAACATGCATTTCAAATGCAGAATTCAAATATGGACAAATCCGGACAAACAAGGGGACGGGGTAAGAATAAAGGTCGGAATTGGGGCTCTATTCGATGTTTTAATTGTCAGAAACTTGGGCACACGGCAAAGTTTTGTCCAAGGAAAGACGAAAATGATAAGTCTGACAATGTACTAATTCATAAGGAAGATGAATTAGATGAGCCTCAAGAAGATACCATGTTCATGATTTTTAACATGGAAGAAAAAGATAAGGAAGATTGCTGGTATTTAGACAGCGGGTGCAGCAATCATATGACAGGCAATAAAGGTTTGTTTGTCAAGTTAGATGATTCACTTCAAAAGGAAGTGAGAACGGGCGATGATAAACGATTAGAAGTTCAAGGAGTCGGGGAAGTAATGATCTCAATAAAAGGTCAGAAAAAGAAAGTTCAAAACGTGTTTTATGTAAAAGGTTTAAAACACAACTTACTAAGTATAGGTCAACTATTACAAAAAGGTTACAAAGTTGAATTTATTAAGGAGCAATGTATCATTAAGGATACGAACGACAGGATTATTGGGATCATTAAGATGACCAATAACAAGATGTTTCCTTTGAATCCTGGAAATGACATATCACTTGCTCTGTCCATGACGACAACTGATGTCTCTACACTATGGCATGAACGATTTGGGCATGTAAATTATGACACTTTACTTGAAATGGGAAATAAAGACTTAGTCAGAGGAATGCCTAGTATCACAAAAACCACAAATATTTGTAAAGGATGCGTCTCGGGTAAACATGCTAGAAAGCCGTTCCCAAAGAAATCAACATGGCAAACCAAGGAACCATTGCAAATCGTTCACTCAGATATTTGCGGCCCCATGAAGACAGAGTCCATTAGTGGATGTAGGTATTTTATCACATTCATTGACGATTTTACGCGAAAGACATGGGTTTATTTTCTAAAGCTCAAATCGGAAGCTCTAAGTTATTTTAAACAATTTAGAGCGCTTGTAGAAAAACAGTCGGAATATAAAATAAAGACGCTGAGATCTGATCAGGGAGGTGAATATTGTGGCAAAGCATTTCAAGACTATTTAACATCAAACGGAAAAACAGTCGAAGTCTTGGAAGTGTGTACAGAAATACACGAGAACTCACTCAAGAAGAAACAGCTCAAAAATATGGTAACCATCAATCAGTCAACTATGTCTTCTATGCCAATACAGATCCTTCATCATATAAGGAAGCCTGCAAAGATATGAAATGGCGAGAGGCTATGGACAAAGAAATAGAGTCCATACACAAAAATCAAACGTGGGAACTGGTAAGTAAATCCTCCAATAAATCAGAAACCAATTGGAGTAAAATGGATTTACAAAACTAAGTTTGATGAGCATGGAAACGTGGATAAGTATAAAGCAAGACTGGTAGTAAAAGGATATAAACAAAAGTATGGGATAGATTATCAAGAAGTTTTTGCTCCAGTAATTCGATGTGAAACAGTTAGAATAGTTCTAGCTCTAGCAGCAAGGAATGATTGGTATTTACATCAGATGGATGTAAAAACGGCATTTTTAAATGGAAATCTAAGTGAACAAGTATATGTGGAACAACCTGAAGGGTACATCAAGAAAGGACATGAAAACAAGGTATGTCTTCTTAGACGAGCTCTGTATGGATTAAAACAAGCTCCTAGAGCCTGGTACAGTCGAATAGATAACTACTTCATGATGAATGGTTTTAAGAAGTGTACGTATGAACACACATTATTCATCAAGGATACTGATGAGGGAAAGTTGGTAATATGCCTATATGTTGATGATTTAAACATAGCAAGTAATTCTATGAACCTGGTCAATAAATTCAAAAATATGATGAAGAATGAATTTGAGATGACCGATATGGGAAAATTACATTATTTTCTTGGAATGGAAGTTTCGTATGAAGATGGTAACATAATTCTTTCTCAAAGAAAATATATGCGAAGCCTATTAGAAAAATATAGGATGATGGAATGTAATCCAGTCTCTACTCCAATGGAATATGGAGTAAAATTATCAAAAGAGGATTCGGATTCATTTGCTGATGAAGGAACATATCGAAGTCTGGTTGGTAGTCTTATGTATCTCACAAACACCAGACCAGACATCACATATGCAGTAACTAAGATCAGCAGGTACATGGAACATCCAAAGAAAAATCACTGGGAGGCAGGCAAACGAATTCTTAAATACATCAAAGGAACTCTTAATCAAGGTGTCACATTCTCGAAAGGTGGGCAAGGAAAACTGATCGGATACAGTGATAGTGATTACGCAGGAAATATAGATGACAGCAAAAGCACATCAGGTCATGTATTTCTCCTAGGGTCAAGTCCTATTTCCTGGCAATCCAAGAAACAGAAGGTTGTGGCATTATCATCTACAGAAGCAGAGTACATGGCATTATCATTAGCGGGATGTCAAGCGATTTGGATCAAAGGCATACTAAATGAAATCCAAGGTACGATAAAATATCCAATACCAGTTTATTGTGACAATAAGTCAACCATTTGCCTAGCAAAAGATCCAGTTTATCATGGGAAGAGCAAACATATTCGGGTAAAGTATCATTTTATCAGAGATCTAATCAAGAAGGGAGAAGTGGAGATAGTATTCTGTACAACTAAAGATCAAACCGCAGACATTATGACCAAAGCACTGCAGTACAAAGACTTCTCAAGATTAAAGATCCGTCTAAACATGGATACTATCTAGCTTACGGGAGGGTATTAGATAATTACATTTATATTATAATCTAGATAGTGTGACATATTATGTTTAATTATTTATAAACTATAGTCGGTGGCGGTTAAACTCTCGGCCACTCATATATGTATCATTCATTCTGTACCATTTAATTTTATCAATTCATATTACGTATGAACAAGTTTATTCTCTGAAACCCTAGAAGATCCAACAAGATTGCTGCACCTGGGGAGGTGTAAGTTGCAGCATCAGCGGTCAGGTTATCGGCCTAGACTTGAGCAACGAAACCATATCCAGTGGAATCAATGATTCTAGTGTTCTCTTCGATTTAGATACACCTGAAAGCCTGAATCTTGCTGAAAATTAGTTCCCATAAGGGAAGATTCCTTCGAGATTTGGTAATCTCGCCAGTTTAATATATCTGAATTTGTCGAATTCAGGTTTTTCAGGTCAGATTCCAGGAGAATTGTCACAGCTGACAAGGCTGGAAGTTCTTGACCTCTCTTCATTTTTCGGGTATGGTGATGGTTCACTGAAACTCGAGAATCCGAATCTAGCCAATTTTGTTCAGAACCTCACTCAGCTAAGAGGTCTTTATCTTGATAATGTGAACCTATCAACACAAAAATCTGATTGGTGTCAGTGTTTATCCTCATCTTTGCCTAATCTTGAAGTTATGAGCTTGTCAAGTTGTCAACTTTCAGGCCCTTTAGACAGCTTCCTTGAGAAATTGCAGTCACTTTCAATAATTAGACTGGCTCCAGTTCCAGATTTCTTTGCAAACTTGAAGAATCTGACAGTTCTGAATCATGTTGCTTGTCTCGTGATTGGAACATTTCCTGATAAGGTCCTTCAGTTGCCAAATTTACAGATTCTTGATTTAGCAAATAACAATAATCTTTACGGTTCTTTACCTGAATTTCCTACTAATGGATCCCTTGAAAGTTTAGGGCTCAGCAACACAAGATTTTCTGGAGGGATACCAGAATCTATAGGAAATCTGAAGTATTTATCAAGAATTGGGGTACATAGATTTGTCATCAAACAATCTCATCAAATTGGGGTACATAGATTTGTCATCAAACAATCTTACTGGGCAAATTCCATCATTTCAAATGTGTAAGAATCTTACCCATGTTGATTTGTCGCGTAACAGTTTATCGGGTACGATTCCTTCGGCTCACTTTCAAGATCTTGAAAATCTTGTTTCAGTTGATTTAAGATTTAATGATTTTAATGGAAGTATACCTTCATCTTTGTTCAATTTTCAAAAACTGCAACACATACAACTTTCCAAATAATAATTTCAATGGTTTACTTGCCAATTTCACTAATCCATCAACATGTTCATTGGATGCACTTGATTTGAGTAGTAACAAACTGAAAGGAGAAATTCCACGATCCATCTTTGAACTTCAAAAGCTTAGTATATTGCTATTATCATCAAATAACTTGAGTGGAATCATAAGAACAATAGACTTTCAAGATCGTTTGAGCAATCTAACGACTCTTGATCTTTCATTTAATATTTTGTCGATTGAGACGAGCAATAACATCACTCTCATGAATAATCTTCCGAAATTCTCGACCTTAAAGTTGGCCTCTTGCAATCTTTTAAAGTTTCCTAATCTAAAAAACCAATCAAGATTGAGTACGCTTGATCTTTCCAACAACAAGATTGAAGGACAAATACCAACATGGATATGGGAAGTTGGGAATGGACATCTTTCGTATTTAAATCTTTCTCATAACCTGTTAAACGGCCTCAAAGAGCCTTATAACGTACTAAATCTCTATGTCATTGACTTGTATTCCAATCATCTCAGTGGGATGATTCCAATTCCACCACAAACAGCCACATTCTTTGACTATTCAAACAATCGTTTCAATTTATCACTCCCTCAAAGCCTTGGGGTAAACCTCGGCTATACATATTTCTTTTCGGTTTCTAACAATGCACTCACTGGGGTAATCCCGCAAGCCATGTGAAATGCTTTCAACCTAAAGGTTCTTGATTTGTCAAACAATCGGTTAAGTGGAAGGACACCACAGTGTTTGATTGAATCTGATGGCAATCTTGGGGTACTGAACTTGGGAAACAATAGTCTTAGTGGTCGAATCGAGGGAATGTTTCCTATAAACTGGAGTTTTTTCCCAAACTAGTGTAGATACAAAAAATATTTACCTATTTGGGTACTTTGAAAATTATTTACCTATTTGGGTAGATTTAAAGTTTTATTATTATTTTTGTTAAAAAAAAACACAAAGCGTGCGTACGTAACTGTTGCAGGCCGGCGAACTGTTCAATCAATAATAGATAAGTTATTATGATTGGACATCTTAGCATTATTCTTTTGAAACAGTACCTCACCAATCCTACAATCCCGGCGAACATTTTAATTTGTATTTGATATTGATATTATGAACGAAATGACTTTGTTTGGTATTTTATTTGTATTTGATTGGTTGAAAAGATAATTATTTTAATTTTGTGGTTGAGATTATTGGAAAGTTATTGTTTTATAATATTTTTTTGCAGATTTTTTTTTTAACTTTGCAGAATTATTATAGAATTTTTTAATATATTTTGCAGTTTTTTTGTGGATTTTTCGCAGAATTTTTTTTTATAGAATTTTTGCAGATTTTTTTTTTTTGAAAATTTACGGAATTATTTTCGAATTTTTTAATATATTTTTGCAGATTTTTTGTGGATTTTTTGCAGTTTTTTTATAGAATTTTTGCATATCTTTTTTTGAATATTTGCAGATTTTTTAATGAAGAAACATGTGAATTTAAGGTGAAAATTGATGTACAGTAATATAAAAAGATCGACATTGTATTTAAGGTGAAATTAATCTAATTTTACTTTGGGTAGTAAATAATAAGAAAAGTATAAATTAGGTAAAAAAAATTAAAGAGATATAGAAAATTACCCAAATAGGTAAATATTTTTCAAAGTACCTAGATAGGTAAATAATTTTTGTATCTACACTAGTTTAGGAAAAAACTCCTATAAACTGTGGGTTGAACACTCTAGATCTGCATGGAAATCTTCTAGAAGGGAAGATTCCTGAATCTTTAGTCAATTGCACGATGATAGAAGTGATAAACCTTGGAAAAAACAAGATAAACGACACATATCCATGTTCTTTGAATAATAATACCAACTTGCGTGTTTTTTTTTTTTTTTTTTTGCGATCCAACTGGTTACATGGGTCAGCGGTTTGTGGTCAAACCCAACATAATAAGTGGTCAAAGCTTCAGATTCTAGACATTTCTTCCAATCATTTAAACGGTGAAATCCCTTCAAACTGGTTTAGGCAATGGGGTGCTATGATCAATGATAATATTGAAGATTCTAGACATTTCTTCCAATCACTAAACTCTATCTTGATAGGATTAATCACTAAGCTGTGATTGCAGCCAAACTTGACACCATAGTCTCGCAATTAAGGGGCGATGTTGCAAACTCAAAATCATGATGTTTCGAAAACCAAGCAGCAACCAAGCACCACCACCCGCACCATCTACACCTCACACTCTCCCTGATTTCAACACCAAACACCATCCCAAAACCGAACTTCAAACCCTCGCACCACCACCATGCCATGAACAACCACCAACATCACTACAGAGACCAACACCAAACCGGGCACCAGTACCAACACCAAACAGGGGCGTAACATTTAAGGGGCCGGGAGGGGCGCCCGACCCCCTGAACTTTTCGCTCAGTAGTGTTGTACATGTAGTTTTCGTATAGAAATTTTTGGGTATATACGTTTTCGACCCCCCGGTTCTATAGAAATTTTGGGTATATAAGTTTTCGACCCCCCCCCCCCCCCGACGAAAACTTCAGCTTATGGGCAAAGTCGCACCTCAGCATTCCTGTATTACAGCTTAGTTATTAATCCTATCAAGATAGAGTTTCAATCACTTACAAAGGAGTCGAGGTGGAGTTAGTCAAAATCTTGAAGATTTTCACATCCATTGATATCTCAAATAATCAGTTTTCAGGGGAAATACCGCATGCAATTGGGCAGCTCAAAGTACTGCATGTTCTCAGTGTATCACATAATGAGTTCACAAGTTATATCCCACCATCTATTGGAGTTTTGAGTCAGTTGGAATCATTAGACATGTGTTACAAACCTGCTAATTCAAATCTGGATGGGCTAAATTTTACGAGAGTCAAAGCAAAAGGCTGAATTTAAGGGCTGAAGTTTAGGAAGTAACTCTTTTATTTTTCATTTAAGTATTTCATTTCATGTTCTAGTTTGGAATGTCTTGTTTATTTGGATTATCTAGTGTTTTTGTATTGGAGATTAGCCCCTCTAGAATCGGGCCAACTATTATTTCAATAAATCAGCCTCTTGTATACGAGTATCTATCAAAGGTTCCACTGCCGGGAAACTCGAAGAAGATGGTGAATACCCAAGGTAGCGAAAGTAGCGCATTAAACCCAGATCAGATTGATTCTCAATTGGCTGTGATTGCAGCCAAACTTGACACCATAGTCTCGCAATTAAGGGGCGATGTTGCAAACTCAAAATCATGATGTTTCGAAAACCAAGCAGCAACCAAGCACCACCACCCGCACCATCTACACCTCACACTCTCCCTAATTTCAACACCAAACACCATCCCAAAACCGAACTTCAAACCCTCGCACCACCACCATGCCATGAACAACCACCAACATCACTACAGAGACCAACACCAAACCGGGCACCAGTACCAAACTCGTTAATTGCATCGTCTCTGCCATTACCAAAACCAAATGTGGTGCACAATCAAAATATTTCATCTATGCGCCTTGCGACCAACTCATCAAGTTCACTACTCCTTTCAGGCCCAACCAAAGTATTAAATTTGTTCTTGTTTGGTACTTTCTTTTGAAACCTACGACACAACAAAAAGCCTCATTGAAGACCATGTGTCCTTCTAGAAATGTTATAAAACTTGTTCATGCATATCCAAGTTACGGTCTTTATGCGGTTCATTCTTTGCTAACCGAGTTCGGAGGACCCATGTGAAAGACTCCGAACGAAGGTGTAGCCGGATGGCACGAGTGGCGTCCACGATGGCGCATCGTAGAAATTGCAATACATGCTATGGTACGACTTGAATGGCGATCACGGGGGACCATCCTTTGAAAGAAGCGACTCCAAAAAGTTACAGCTTGTTGGTGCATCAATTACCTTCTTTTCGACTTGAGGACAAGTCGATTTTTCGGGCCGGAAGTATTGTTACAAACCTGCTAATTCAAATTTTGATGGGCTGAATTTTAGGAGAGTCAAAGCAAAAGGCTGAATTTGGGGGCTGCAGTTTAGGAAGTAACTCTTTTATTTTTCATTTAAGTATTTCATTTCATGTTCTAGTTTGGAATGTCTTGTTTATTTGGATTATTTAGTGTTTTGGGTATTGGAGATTAGCCCCTCTCGAATCGGGCCAACTATCTTATTATTTCAATAAATCAGCCTCTTTTTTTCGAGTATCTATCAACATGTCTTCAAACAAATTAAGTGGAAAGATACCAGATGCATTCACACGCCTAACATTTCTTGCTAAATTTAATTAGTCATACAATCAGTTGAAAGGTAGATCTATCCCAACCAGCAACCAATTTCTGACTTTGAGAATGATTCTTATTTAGGAAACAAGGAATTGTGTGGGATTCCATTGAAAAGAGCTTGCACTACTTCAATTGTACCAGTATATGCACTAGTATATGCACTGAATTCCAAGGAATCCAATGATGAAAAAGGCTGGCAATCCATATTCTGTGGAATGGGAGTAGGGGCAGGATCATTAATTGTTATATCAGTCTTGTATATTCTATGGTGGGTGCCAATGATGAAACACTGGTTAACCAGCTGGGTCGTCTCGTATGTGGGGTTCAATCTCTTTCTCCACTCGCTGTCTAATGGGATCCTGCAAAACAGAACACCGGTAACTCGCCACAAGGAGGAGAATAGGGGGTTCTCCTTGTGACCACCCTCCGGCGTGAGAATAAGTACTGCTTTGAGGAGAAATAGTGTGTGTTGTAAGTGAAATGTAAGGAGAGCAGAATGTTCAACCTGAATGAGGAAGAGTCCTATTTATAGCCGAAGGATGAAAGGAGGAAGGAGAGGCCTCGCCAGCTGTTACCGGGCGCCAGCTGTCCGACCAAGAGGAATATCCTCTTGGTCTCCTCTACTGCACTCAGGATAGTGGATGACGTGGCGTATCATACCAGCTGTTGTCGGCCAGTCCTAAGATCGTGTTGCAGGACCATATGGTGTCTGATCATTGGTGACACGTGTTGTCCTTTTGTCTGGAGGAGCATCTTTGGTGCCACCTGCGATAGGTTCTAGAAGCTTCTAGAAGCTTCTGGATACGCTTGCTGATGTAGCCGTCATGTTGGATAAAAAATTGGTGTGGTCCCTGCCATGTGTGCATGGAAGTGGGACCATACTTCTTCACTGGTATAAGAAGACAAACGCCCAGGGCCTAAGTGGTCTAGTGGCATTGATGATTGCCCCTCACAAAGACCGTGTGAGTTCGAATCCCTACAGGTTGATTAGGAGTAAAAAACTGTTGTACGAAAAAAAAAAGAGTTCTGAAGGTGATTACTGTGGTTCTGGTTATCCATTTTGCATGTTTGTTAAGATTTATATAATGAAGATGACACCACTGAGTCAGAAATGTACAAGTTGACAGGTGATCTGTCTAGACAAATGAAATACAAGAAGCAGGCCATTCATGGTGTAAAAGAGTACTTGCTTTAGCCCAAGACAGCCTGTATCATCCAAACTGTGAGTTTTCCTATTTGTTGTTATTTCTCATATATTTCAGTTTGTATGTAGAGTGGGAATGCATGTGTGTGAAGAAGTAAAAGTGAAAAATATATTAATGTTTCTATAATCTGTTAATTAGCCTAACAACCTTCACAATTAGTGGCATGCTTATCATCTTGTCATATTTCTTGGACATCACAACAATCTTTTGATTCTTATTTTGTTTTTAAGACAAAGATTTTTGTCAGGTATTTAAAATATCTTTAAAGGCTAGAAATTTATCTGATCTTTAATGAATTCCAACAATTGCTCAAATTCAAGTTTAGATATCACCTTCTTTAAATCTGATTGAGATTTGGTTGTCGTGAATGGAGTTTCCGGCTGTGAAGAATGAATCCCAGTTGTCGGATGGGCCATTATGTTTTTTTTGTCAGGCGACATTTGATCGTTGCAAAGATTCTGATTTATTTTCGGGGAAGACGACTCTTAAAGATTGTAATTCATTATCAATGATCAACAATATCCACGGATTAATATGTAAGAGTATTACTGAACCCACACCACTTCAACCATCCGTGATGTTTAAACCAACTTAGCAATACTAAACTTTTGTTTACTTAAGTAACTAGAATTTATGACCCGTGCGTTGCGACGGAGCCATTAAATCATAGGTACCACACGTGAGTACGTGACTGAGTTCAGTTGCAAGCTGATCATTTCCGAACCTCTGTTGACTGAGTCGATCACAGTTGGCCAGCCTTGTCCCGGTTGACTGAGCTGACTTGGTTGATTAAGTTGACCAGTTGGCCATCACTTTACTCGTGTCCAATCAATCCCTTGTTTAGCTCCAACAACTTCCAATCACTACCAATGTTTCGAAAATCATCATCAATCCACCATTTGCTTTTCTTTTTGAACAATGAAAGAAAATATAAATTAGTGGGAAAAAATAACCAGCAGTTACTAGTTACTGGCCTCCTACATTGAATATTACACAATATGCAACTCTAATAAAACCAAAACAACCCTTGTTATCTAACCATAACCATAGACGCACCATGTGCTTAATCAACAGAAAGACTCAGGTTCACCATCATATAATTACTTCGCCCAATGTATTGGCAGCGACTACGGTAGAGATGGAGAAGACAAAAGATTAAAGGGTTAAAGACCACTTTGGTGTAAACATAGACGTTTTATTGAGATTTAGACATGATTGTGTCCATCTGAATGTGTTTAAAAGTTAATTCCAATCCATAGAGGCACTAATGTTCTTTGTATGATTTGTTGGCTTATCTAAGATTGCACTGGGACTCTGTCTCTAAAAGATTCTTGTATTCATAGCTATGCTCCATTGTTTCATTATGCTAATTTTAATATGTAGCTTAGGCACCAGTATACCTTTTTGTTGGTAGTTGATTGAACTATATGTTGACTCACAAAAATGACCAAGTTATATTGTAACTGTATTCAGTTATTCCCTATAGACCTCATCCAATTCACAGTATGTCATATAAATAACAAATGCCTATAGCTTGTTTATTCCATGACTCCCATCGTAAATGTAGACATTTTCCATTATTTTAATCCCTATTGTACCTTTTTTCTGAATACTTTGTTGCCACATGAATGCACCTTTCCATACACATTTTGTCACAGAATTACCAAGATACACCTTCCCAATACTCTTGTTGCCACAATCCATGAATTGCAACACTGTTCTGGAGGCCATCTCTACCGCCGGTGGTCACCACAGCAAACATTTGTTGCCACCCATTGTTTGATTGAAACCATATTCGATCACCACAACCTCCCTATTCCGGTAATCATCATCAGTCGTCATATACTCAACCGGAAAATAGAATAAAGGAGTTACCTTATATCGTCTGTGGTTGTCAGGATAACCTCCTAGCTGCTGAAAATTGGACCTAAATCCCTGTGATCGTAGTTAACAGCCACCATTGTAGTGAGACCACCGTTAGTGCTGACCACCTTGAAAACCCTAACTGGTTCTTGTGTCGATCTGGTCTCGAAACCCTACATCCCGCTGTCACTCGTCAGCGGCACCCTAGCCGCCACTGATTTGGGTTGTTGGACCCATAACTCGTTTGTGGTCGTGAGTCTCCCTCAACCTTTCACCATCTCCTCGTTCGCACACCACCATCCCTGACGTTTCTATTGTCGGATTAGGGTGGCCGGCCGGATTCCATGGTCGGTTTCCCTTTCCCCGTCGTCTCTCTCACTCTATTAGAATATTTCTCTGCTTTTGTTTTAGGGAGAAGAACGTCCAAACAATGCTTCAAATAGTTGTACAAAAGGCTTGTGTCACTTGTACAAAGTTAAACAGTAAAACCACCACACAAAAGCATTTTGCAAAATAATATAGGGAAAATAAGTACACTTCCCATGATTTTAAAACACTCATAACTTGTTCATACGTATTTTTTAAAATTACACCTAAATCTTGTTGTCTTATTCTTTTTAATTTTAGTATAGTATTACTATAGTTATTTTAATTAAAAAAACACATGATATGTTATGTGATTAATAGTGACTAGGGGTTTACAATAACTGAACCATTAACCGAAACCAAACCGAAAACAGGTGATACCGAACCAAAACCAACCAAAAACTTAATTAACCAAAAACCAATTATCCGGAAACCAAACTAACTGAAAACCGGTTATCGGTTTTTATTTGTACCCTCGGTTAACCCGAGAACTTTATCTCTTTTGTGTTTTATACGTTCATTTGATGTGTTTCTTAGTAAAACAATTAAGACAAATATGGTTTTGATTATTAACCGAACCAAAAACCGACAATCTAATCTAATAAATCGAATCGATTAGTCGAAATCCGATTGATTAATAAAATAGATTAACCAATGAGTTCGGTTTTAGTTAAGGCTAATAACAAATAAAACTGTGCGCACACCTGACAGTGTCTGTTTTCCCTACTGCATTATTTGTGCACCCTTCTTATCTAATAATGAACCAAAGAATCAGTCGAGTGACAAATACAAAATTCCACATTACTCTAGAGAAAAAAAAACACCACATCATATAAATTGTGTTGGGATTGAACCCTACCAGAGGAACAGATAATGTAAAGCCAAAACCTAGTCACAACAGTGGATTCACAATAAGCAGATGTTTACACTAAGCTCTCCCCTTGATAGTGGTTATCTATCTGCTGATACACTCTAAACACTGCTCAGAAGAACAACTGATGAACCAAACACTGATGAAACAACTAAAGACTGCTAAAAGGCAAACACTGAGCTCTATCTACTGCTGTCTCTTAAGTGCTGCTGAAGATTCAAGCACTGCTCATTCAAAGACTGATCACCTTTTGAAGAAAGCACTGATGTTCAAGCAATCAGTGCTTAGGCTACAACAGTGGAGCGTGAACGGTGTTAGACTTGTTTTGTATTGTATTATATATCAGTTGTTAGACATCAGTAGTTTTGTATAGATCAGTGTCTATAGGTTGTTAGGCTGTTAGAAGTCACTATCATGGTGACGTCAGCTGAAGTACATCAGTTGTTTGGTTTGCCTATAAATATAACAGTACTCTGTACTGTTATATTTGATTCGTTTTGAGTGAGTTCTTCTCCTCAATTCAATCCTTTCATCTTGTGCAACCAACTCTGAAGTATCAGGTTGAGGGGGAGTTTAGTCTGTAAGCTTGCATTGTAATCTTTTGCTTTTAATGTAATCTTTCGACTCTATGAAAAAGCAATTGTTTATCAAACTATATTCTCCTTTGACTGTGTTTAACAAAGTTTGTATTCATCTCCGCTGCACTTTACATCATTTCATATACTCTGAATGTTCAATTCATACAAACAAGCACAATCATGAGAGCCTCGGATCCTAACAATTGGTATCAGAGCCTGGACAGTCAAATTCGATCTAACCATCAATTTGACATAACAGTTCAACTCACAATCATTGATACTGAGGTTGGTTGTATTCAGTTGAAAAACAGAGTAACGAGTGAATCATGATCAAAATGGTTATTCAGAAACTCTGTAAATCAACCAAGATGTCATATGACACACAAATTTCACGCAACAAGTGATATCATGCACAAATCACTCATAGTTTTTAGATCTGTAAAATATCTGATAAATTATGGGATCGTTCGATATTCTCAAAATTGATTTCAACTGTTGTTATGAAATTTTGTGATGTTTTTATATTTTACACTAAAGCTTTATTCAAAATTCTTATGTGCTCAAAGGCAGGTTGAGAATCCTCAAAAGGAGCAAAACAACCTTGTCGAAACACAATAAGAAAATAAGAGGTCAAAACAGTCCAAATCATACGTAATGTGAGATCTGGTAATAAAACATGTACAAATGTGTCCAGATCTCCCAAAACATTACTTCAAGATGAGTCTGGACTAATCTTCTTCAAAATAACATCTCCCAGTGAGTATCTCTGTACTTGTGAATGGGAAGGGTAAAAAGAAAAAAAATGGGAAAAAGAAAATGAACAAATCTCAAAGTGTGGTTATCTCAGAACTTTTGAAATCAAAAGGAAAGAGTATAAGCATAAAACACTCTTGAGGTTAAAGTTGGGTTAAACAATGGGATCATGCCACTGTGTGCATTCATCAAGACAGGAATTGTTCAGGTATCTATGACATTCCCAGTGATTGACCTTAAAAGAAGAATTTACAATCGATTGACAAGAAAATGACCCCAAACAATGGTCAAAATAACTTGAGAATGATATGATCATGAACTTATTGGAAAGCTGTCAGATCCTTTTGATGATTTTCAAAACATCCTTTTTTTTAAGGTGTTTCTCTCTAAATAAGACCAGATATATATATCACTTTTTATAAAATATATTTTGTACTTTTACTCATTTTTGATAGTAAAAGTTCTTCTCTGGTCAGGATGCAATTTCCTTATTTTTATGTGAAATTACTATCCTAAATCTGA
Source organism: Helianthus annuus (assembly GCF_002127325.2). Taxonomy (NCBI): domain Eukaryota; kingdom Viridiplantae; phylum Streptophyta; class Magnoliopsida; order Asterales; family Asteraceae; genus Helianthus; species Helianthus annuus. Next base: position 41,068,548 of record NC_035442.2, read on the forward strand.
TCAAAAGGAAATGGCTCACATACCAAGGTCATGTTAAGCTCAAGTTTGGTTGTCACAGATCAAAAAATTGATTGCAAATTGATTTTGAATTACTGAGATACTCATGTTCTAGTTCAAGTAATTAGACACAAAATGAGTGGTTTTAGTAGAAAAGTTTTCATCATCTGGAATGTTAAACCACTGTCTGGAATAATGGACATTTGGCAAAAGCTTGAACAAAAAATTTCTGTAGATAACTGCTGGCAATTTAATCTTGATAATATACATCTAAAATGTATTTTGTTAAGAATAGCAATTCTGGTGTTCAACAGATGCCAGATAAGATATTGTGCTTTCACAAGACAAAATCAATTCCTACATCTGGACAAGCAGATGCTAAAATTATTTGTCAAAAGTCAAAACACTGCTGCACAAACAGTTGTTACACAAATGATCCTCATTATTGTTTTCATCCACTGCTGTTCCTTAAATGCTGTTGTGCCTCAACATCTGTTCTCTAAAGAATGTCCACTGCTAATAAGTCAACCCCTGCTCTTTCAAAAACACTGATGTTTAAAATCTTTGTTCCATCCACTGATACACCCACTGCTTCATTTCATTACCGTTGTGTAACTACTGATGATTGATCCATCAGTGGTTGTCAAAACAACTGTCCTCCATTATTTACCATTTCATCAGGGGTTGGCACATGGTCAGTTTTTAGCCGTCAGATCATTATAACCGCTGCCACATCAGCATTCATTTTTCCCTGAATAAAACCCTGATTAAACCCATACAGGGGCTCACACTGTCGAATTGAATTCCAAACATTCTCTTCACAAAGCAGTTTCCCTCTCATAACTCCAAAAACCTTCCTCGATCTTCTTCATAAAAAATGACGAAACCTAAATCGAAATCAAAATCAAAACCATCTTCTTCCTCCACTCCATCAGACGCCACTCAAATGGCTGCTGAAACTACGGAGATTCGTTACAAATCTCCTCACAACTATGTGGGTATACTCACAAAACCCACAACCGACAACACCTTCGACTCCATCCTGGATACCCTATCTGCATCAAAGTACAAAACTTTGATAACAGCAGACACTCCCATTTATCTTCAAACCCAGAGAGAGTTCTGGAAGAATGCCACCCTTGAAAAACAAGGAGACATCATCACAGCCATCAACTCCTCGATACAGGGTAAGAAGGTTCAAATCTCTCCACAATCCATTTCTGAAATCTTTAAACTCGATGATTTGAAAGGAAAAACCTCATTTTCTAAAGAAGAGTTGAAAAAGGATTTCATAAACAGGGGCTATGCAGAGCAACCTTAAAGGGATACCTTACAAAAAGGTTATTTTCCTTCTGCACCCAGATTTTTATTTCACAAATTTTTAATGTGTGTTTCTAATAAAACAACGTCTTTTAATGAAATACCAACAAAAATTCAATGCTTGGGGTATGCAATTTTAAACGATCAAAACTTTAATTACTCCCAGGAAATATTTGATGACTTGGTAAAAAACGTTGATAATAAGGCATTTCTGCTCTTTCCACAATTTCTAAGCTACTATTTTGAACAAAAATTTGTAAAGGAAGATGCAGAATTTCCCAAACAAGGTGCCTCTTTTAAAATAAACTGCTTAACACCTGAAACATTCTCTAGAATGTTGGCACCAATAAAAACAAAAGCAGAGGTGCCTGAGCAGAATTTAGCAGATGAAACTGCTCCTCAGGTATCTACTGCTGAGCCCACTGCTCCAGGTGATCAAAGCAGCACACCCACTGCTTTGAAACCCACACCTGCCACCAAAAAGACAAAAAGAAAAACATCCAGAAAACCCACCATACCCAAAACAAAGGCATCTCTGGAAGATGAGATCCCAGAGACAATGCCAGTGACAGCACAAAAGTCACAAACAACCACTGCTGCTATTTCCTCACAACAGTTGGAAGAAAGATCTCAACCCCAGCCTCAAACTCCTCCTGCATCCTCACAAAAGGATCAGGTTGTAACCACAGGGACACCAAATTATGAAGCTTTGGATCCACTCGGGTCTATCTTCCATAGTCTTGATCCCAAGGACATGTCTCTTTCAACACCCATACCCTCACCAATCATAATGCCACAATCAATAATACCCCTGTTGCATGTAGTTGATATTGCACAGACACAAACCAGTTCCTCTCTATCACCCATTACTGAGAGTATACCTCCACAAGTGACTGGGTCTGATGCTTATACCTCTGCTATCCCAGCAACAGCTGAGGAGGTTACACCCCCTGAGTTACAAGTAACTCTCGGTGGTAGTTCAAGTGGAGTAGCAACTACAACTGATGGATCAACATATCTTCAGTTGGACAGTTGTTACATTAATAAGACTCCCTTGAAGGCAATTTCTTCCATGGCAACATCAGTAACCACCAGTGAGTTGATTCTAACCACCGGTACCATCAAAGGTTTATCGAGTGCTGAAGAAAGAAGTCCCCAGTACCAAGAACAAGGTGCATCAATGGATGATTTTTGGGACTCAGTTCCTAAGTCATACATTGGTACAACCACCACTGGTGGGGATTCAGATGATCCTACAAATGTTGGTGATGATTCAAAATATCAGGAATTGACGAAAAGAGTTGAAAAACTTGAAGATTCAGTTGCTGAAATTAAAGACATGGTGCAAGAGATTTTAAAAGCTCAAAAAGCACAAGCTACTGCTGTTCCTGCTCAAGCACCTGCACAACATGCATTTGCTGCAAATGAGCTTTGGAATATTTTTCAACCCATGCTTGACAAACAGCAACATATGGCTGATCAAAAACATGCTATTCAAGTACAAATGCTGACCAACATGGTGGAATCAAGGTTTAAAGACACTCAAGTAGATATCAAGGCTATAAAGGCCAGCATACAAAAGACTGCCCATGGTGAAAAAGTTCCATCTACCATCCTCTTCATGGATACACCCCTTGCAGATATCAAGGATATTATTACCGAAATAACATTGGGTAGTTAAATGGATATTGTTATAAATGTAGACTATTTTATTCCCGGCCCAATATTTATGGGACTTAGGGGTTGTTTGTTTAGCTCTTAATGAGGCTTTTAATAGTTCAGACCTCTTACTGGTTCAACATTTAATGATTCAGACTGTTTGTCTCGCGAGCAGATGTTTGAATGGTTCAGACATTTGCCTCTGAATCGTTAAGCATTATACAAAGTCTGAATGGTTAAGACCCTAATCTGAATTGGTCACACATTTGCCTCTGAACGATTAAGCATTATACTAGCACTTAATGGTTTAAACCTTTTACTGGTTCAACACTTAATGATTCAGATCTTACTGGTTTAGCACTTAACCATTCAGAAGTTGCCAAACGGCCCCTTAGAGTTTAATATTGTATTATATATGATGTACATGTTATTAGCATTTTGCTCATTGATATATTTTTATGGAAAAATTATAAGTTTTGTCCTTTATCTTTATACCACTTTTCAAGCGGTGTCCTTTTTAACGAATGTTGACAGGCGGTGTCCTTTACTAGGTATTTTGTTGCAAGTTTAGTCCTTTACACCCAACCCAGTTAAAAAAACCCTATTAATTGTTGGGTGTAAAGGACTAAACTTGTAACAAAATACCTAGGTAAAGGACTAAACTTGCAACAAAATACCTAGTAAAGGACACCGCCTGTCAACATTCGTTAAAAAGGACACCGCCTGAAAAGTGGTATAAAGATAAAGGACAAAAGTTGTAATTTTTCCTATTTTTATTTAACATTTCAACGAAACTCTCAAAATCGCCCACATCAAAGATTAAGCCTATGAGATATCGGCAATAGTTTGAGTCTTGGGATGTTGAAGATCCTCCTTCGATATTATGGAAGAGGAACCACCACCGCACACCAACATATCATTTCCTATCCAGATTTGCAAACACATTATCGTAAGGTAAGGACTTGCCTTGGCCGTTACATGACGTGACGATCAAATCAACTTGCAGGTTCTCCGTTTTTATTTAGCAAAGCTCAATCTATTTGGAGACCCTGCTGGGCTATTTGGAATAGTGCCCTAGACGCCTCGTCTAGGCTATACGGGGCGTCTAGACACTGAACTCAAGATGCTCTGAGTGGGATGTCAGGCACAAAGTTTGAGGGGTCTAGACGCCCCATCTAGGCCTAGACGAGGCGTCTAGGAGTTGGATGTTTTTTGAGTTGAAAAAATGGGTGTTTTGGTGGGGGTAATTTGATGGTTTTTGAAGGGTGATGTTTTTTTTGAGTGAAAAAATGTGTGTTTTTAAAGAAAAAAATTATTTTTTGTAGAAAAATATTTTACCGTATTCAAGATCGGCCCTTTAAATATATTCCATCGTTTAAATATTACATTGTTTTTAACATTTTATTTTTTTTAAATATTACCCTACCATTAAAATATTATTTGGGTACTAACACCTAATTTATATACTATTAATTTGGAAGATGTTTGTGCAATATTTGGTTGTACTTCTTGCTTAGTTGTTGTTTTATGCTTGAGTTATTTGTATTGTTTGGTTTATTTGTTGTACCTTTTGTTTGGAACATGTTTGTGCAATACTTGGTTGTACTTCTTGCTTAGTTGTTGTTTTATGCTTGGGTTATTTGTATCGTTTGGTTTATTTGGTGAACCTTTTGTTTCACACTAGGTTAAACAACAACATTACACGTGTCCCACCATCTACATACGTGTCCCCCGTTTACATTCGAGTTCCCCCACATTTACAGCTTGCTTTCATACGAAGATAATTGGCGATTAAGAGCAAGATGACAAGGAGAAAGAAACGAAGAAATGGATTCATCGCCTTTCGACCGACCACCTTGCCGTTTTGTCCTCTAATCGGCCCACGCGCCGTAACGTACGTGTGGGTTTCAACGTTTTTTCGACTATCTTTTTCCCGTTTGACAGGACCATCACAACTCGTCTATTTTACCCTCTTTGTCAGGTTCGTCGCAACGTGCGTGGTCTTAGATCGACTTAGTTATTCTTTTCTATTTTTACATTTCACTCTACTTTCTTTGCATTAACATGCCGCAACGGGCATGCGTTGTTCGACGATTTTACGTATGCTTTTCGTTCGGTGTTATTTTTTCCTTTTTAGTTATTTTGTTTTTACGAGTTTTTCCGGTGCTGCTGATCGTTGGTAGTTGTTTAGCATTAGTGCTACTTGTCACGGTCTATGCCCCCGCCGCAATGCGGGGGCCTTAATACTAGTTTTATTTAAGTTTAAATCAATTTCACAAAATCTATTTTTTTTATTTTCATCTTTTTATTATATCACTTAACTAACATAAAATATATTTATTTTTTTATTTTTTATTTATAAATATAAATTAAAAAAGTCAGAAAACGTCCACTCCATTTTTTATTTATTACTAATATTACTAAATAATACTAGATAAATATCAGACTAATATTATGAATATATAAAAACTCTTTAAAATATAAATTAGATAATGAAACAAATGATATAATAAGTATCTATTAAAATCCATAGCAATTTTGAAAATACACGAATATAATATCTGAAAATTAGTTAAATTAATATTTCAAATTATGTTGCATAATCGAGAAAAACTGTTAAAAAATAACTACAACTAATTTAATATTTTTGTAGTAAAATCGTAAAAATGTATAATCTAATCTGATTTGTTTGTCATGATCAATTACTTGGCACATTTTGAGACGGTGTGATTAAACGATGACGTCTCTATTTTATTTATGTATCTCTGTGCTTAGGAAACACTTTAGTTCCGATGAGATACAATCTTTTATTATTATTGTTATTGGTTTTATATTATTTAATCCCATATATTTAAAATTACAAAAATTAAAACTAAGTTTTATACATCAAAACAAGTGTGATACACGGAGTTTTAACCTAATATCTTAATAATAATTTATTTACACATTACCAACTATTATTATACCTATTGAATTTTTAAATATTTAAGATTTTGAGCAACTTCTATCATGCTAAATTATTCAGCATTTCTTGAAAAATAATATATAAATATTTACTTATAAAAAATAAATAGATTTTATGTTAATTAAGAGATATAATAAAAAATTAAAATAAAAAATAGATTTTGTAAAATTGATTTAAACTTAAATAAAATTAGTTGTTAGTACCCAAATGTGTTAAATTAATAAAATTAAAAAGAATGGAAGGGTATTTTAGTCATTATATTGATAATTTTGGTGTTAGTATCCAAAGGTGTTACAAAATTTAAATCATAAAATCTAAACCGGTTAAAAAAGTTAGTACTTAAAGATGAAACTAGGTATAAACCATAGGACCCATTTGTGTAATTAACTCAATATTATATTATTTAAATATAATATTGTTTTTAACATTTTAATAATCGAATTCAAATATTATATCGTTTAAATATTATTTAACATTTTGAAAATTATATTGTTTCCGTATTATATTCCAATGTCAAGGTTTTATCATTTATTACATTTATTACGAAATATCAATTTAAGACAAACAATCGTCAAGTATCCGAATAACTGAAAACAAACTTAAATGTGACATATATAAGATAAGTTTGTACGTCTATAACAAAATATAAACTACAACTGAACAGTAAATAACAAAATATGTACATGCAGCTGGTCTATGCCTCTGGGTCCGAGTCCGAATCTAGATCTGGCTGCTGCTGATGATGTGATGCTCGAGGTAGTGGGAGCGGTATGACAGGTAACCCCTCTATCTCGTCTATCCTACGCCTCCCGAATCAACCAACCCACCAAATCCATAAGCCTGTCAACATCGGCTCGTAAATGCGGATCTGCTGCAGCTCCCGGGGCATGACCTGGAATAACGTGTCGTGGAAACTGGGGCGCCCCGGGAGGTGGTGGTGGCTTGGCATTGCTGGTCCGTCTAAATCCATAAGAGGATCCTGCACGATCGCTGCAACATCTGGCGGAGGATAAACTAGATCGAATTGCTCCGGTAGGTCCCGCGGAACCCATATGAGATCTCCGCGGGTTTTAAACTGCTCGCCGAGGACGTCGAACCTCTTATTCAGCTTCATCCCCCGTAACGTCTGAAAACCCATCCGCGTCGGCGCTATGGGCGGCAGTAACTGTGGGTCCACCTCCGTTAAATGGCCCAATGAATGGGCAATGACTGTCACGTACGTGCCGCCATGCAAAATTCTACGCTCCTGCCAGTGATGGGCGGAGGTGAAGTACTGGGCTAGACCGTGTGCAAGTGCGCACGACCTTCTGTACAACAAACAATAAAAGAAAAAGACGTCGATGCTCGTACACCACTCACGGTTGTGGCCGCGAGCTGTAATAGAAGTAGAGATCATCCTATGTGGCTATGTAGTTACCTACAGATAGTGTTAGCGAAATACGGAAATAAATAATAATAATAATAATAATAATAATAATAATAATAATAATAATAATAATAATAATAATCACAATAATTACTGTAATAAAAGTGCGTACCTGTACAATGGGCCATCAACATACTCTCCTTCGCCTTGTCGTGCTCCCAAGTACCTGCCCCCGCAACCATCTTACAAAACCTTAAAAGGTGTAGCCGGATGGCGCGAGTGGCGCCCACCATTGCAATACATGCTATGGTACGCTTGAATGGCGATCACGGGGGGACTTTCCTTTGAAAGAAGCGACTCCAAAAAGGTATGGCTTGTTGGTGCATCAATTACCTTCTTTTCGACTTGAGGACAAGTCGATTTTTCAGGCCGGAAGTATTGTTACAAACCTGCTAATTCAAATATGGATGGGCTGAATTTTAGGAGAGTCAAAGCAAAAGGCTAAATTTAGGGGCTGCAGTTTAGGAAGTAACTCTTTTATTTTTCATTTAAGTATTTCATTTCATATTATTTCAATAAATTAGCCTCTTGTTTTCGAGTATCTATCAACATGTCTTCAAGCAAATTAAGTGGAAAGATACCAGATGCACTCACACGCCTAACATTTCTTGCTAAATTTAATTTGTCATACAATCAGTTGAAAGGTAGAATCCCAACCAGCAACCAATTTCTGACTTTTGAGAATGATTCTTATTTAGGAAACAAGGAATTGTGTGGGATTCCATTGAAAAGAGCTTGCACTACTGGCTGGCAATCCATACTCTGCGGAATGCGAGTAGGGGCAGGATCATTAATTGTTATATTAGTCTTGTATATTCGATGGTGGGCGCCAATAATGAAACACTGGTTAACAGGTTAACCAGCTGGGTCGTCTCGTATGTGGGGTTCAATCTCTTTCTCCACTCGCTGTCTAATGGGATCCTACAAAACAGAACACCGGTAACTCGCCACAAGGACGAGAATAGGGGGTTCTCCTTGTGACCACCCTCCGGCGTGAGAATAGGAGAAATAGTGTGTGTTGTAGGTGAAATGTAAGGAGAGCAGAATGTTCAACCTGAATGAGGAAGAGTCCTATTTATAGCCGAAAGATGAAAGGAGGAAGGAGAGGCCTCGCCAGTTGTTACCGGGCGCCAGCTGTCCGACCAAGAGGAATATCCTCTTGGTCTCCTCTGCTGCACCCAGGATAGTGGATGACGTGGCGCGCCGGGATTTGTCCAAGTAGACGTATCGTACCAGCCGTTGTCGGCCAGTCCTAAGATCGTGTTGCAGGTCCGTATGGCGTCTGATCATTGGTGACACGTGTTGTCCTTTTTTCTGGAGGAGCATCTTTGGTGCCACCTGCGATAGGTTCTAGAAGCTTCTGGATACGCTTGCTGATGTAGGCGCCATGTTGGATAAAAAAGTGGTGTGATCCCTGCCATGTGTGCATGGAATTGGGACCATACCTCTTCACTGGTATAAGAAGACAAACGCCCAGGGCCTAAGTGGTCTAGTGGCACTGATGATTGCCCCTCACAAAGACCGTGTGAGTTCGAATCCCTGCAGGTTGATTAGGAGCAAAAAACTGTTGTACGAAAAAAAAGAGTTCTGAAGGTGATTACTATGGTTCTGGTTATCCATTTTGCATGTTTGTTAAGATTTATATAATGAAGATGACACCAGAGTCAGAAATGTACAAGTTGACAGGTGATCTGTCTAGACAAATCAAATACAAGAAGCAGGCCATTCATGGTGTAAAAGAGTACTCGCTTTAGCCCAAGACAGCCTGTATCATCCAAACTGTGAGTTTTCCTATTTGTTGTTATTTCTTATATATTTCAGTTTGTATGTAGAGTGAGAATGCATGTGTGTGAAGAAGTAAAAGTGAAAAATATATTAATGTTTCTATAATCTGTTAATTAGCCTAACAACCTTCACAATTAGTGGCATGCTTATCATCTTGTCATATTTCTTGGACATCACCACAATCTTTTGATTCTTATTTTGTTGTTAAGATAAAGATTTTTGTCAGGTATTTAAAATATCTTTAAAGGCTAGAAATTTATCTGATATTTAATGAATTCCAACAACTAGTTATTTTCTGCCCGCGCGTTGCGGCGGGACCCAATGACTGCAAAAGGCGTGTCAGCAACGGCAAACAGATACCGAATATCAAAACATAAATAAAATGACGTGGTAAGGATAGTCACTCCGTCATAAAAAAACGATTTTAAATAACCTAATATATAATAATAGGACCCACACGTCCTACACGTTGGAAATTCGGTTGTTTTCGGTTCAGTTATTACGGTGCTAACACGTTAAAATATGGATGAGCTCGGTACCGGTAACGGCAGCGAAAGTACCGATCCGGAAAATTATCGAAATTAGGTACCGGCACCGAAAATGCTCGGTACAATACGGTATGGTATTTGAAGGTAAAAATCAATAAATACAGGTATGGTGCTAGACCGGTGTCGAACCGAAAGTAACGATTCTGAAAACGCCAAAAGGTGGGTACCAAATTGGTACCGAAAATGATTTGGTATAGTAAATTTTTTACCGATACGATACCGGTTCATTTACAGAATTTGATACGATTTGCTCATCAATATTCTAAATATCCAAGTTAAATTTACATGCTACAATTCATTCATTACAGAAAAAGACAAAAAGAGAAAGCAAAATAAGTTGTTGTGTATATAAAACCTCATTCAAACGAAATACAGTTTACTTACTGTGTGTATGAAAAGTAATCTAAACGGTGCAATTACTTGCATTGCTGCGTTGCTACAAGATTTGATTAGCTCGGTACCAACCGGTACCGAAAATACCGTTATCGAAATCCCCAAAAGTGGGTACCGGTACCGAATATACCTAGTATGGTACGGTTCGGTACCGGTCGGTACTGGTACGGCACCGGTATTTAAGGGTAAAAACCGGTGAATACCTGTGCAGAACCAGTACCGAAAATACACTGGTTTGATAAATTTAAGACCGATACCTATACCCGATACCATTTGCTCATCTCTTAATGATGTTTCTATAAATTAATGATAAATTCTAATTCTAATTTAAATTTAATAATCAATTAAGTTTGTCAAAATGGTATGATTGATTCACACAATACAAAGAAACAACACAAAAAACGATACAAAACAACAGAGAAGCGACAAAACGTGACGTAAACCTTTATTATTTAACCCAAACCAAAAAACACCCCCCAAACCCTAGATCTCACAATATGTGAGATCAGAAATAGAAAAATAAGTTCAATACAATACTTTGATGATCATCGACAGATGATCATCAACAACTGCAGATCAAAACTCTCACAAACAGAGAGAAATACAAGATGACCTTCAATAAGAGATCATCTAACAATACAAACTGCAGAAAACTAGATCAAAGAACCAATACTGAACAAACTTTTAACAATATAAAGACCGAATAAACCCTAATATCACCGATGAATGAGAGAAGCGTGAGAATGGAAATATTGGGGGAACTTCAATCTGATCAACAACTGAACAAGATTCATAACGAATCTTCATCAGACCATAACCTTAACATAGCAACCATCTTGGATGAACAGAGATGAATATCTGTTGTAGGTGAGTGATTCAGAGAGAATAATGGAATATTTGCAATGTTGAAGAAGAATTATTGTGAGCATAGGAAACCATATCTTCACCGTAGACAAAAGCCCCTTTTTATGTTACCAATAACCAAATTTACACATTAGTCCATAAGATAGCCAAAAGATGATCATGGTCCCTCAGAAATTACACAAACACCCCTTATCTTTCCAGCTGTTACAACAAACTCACAACAAACAACTATCAATCGGATAAAACAGACAAGTCCATCATAAACAGCCCAAAACATAACAGGCCCAAAGAGATAAACAACCCAATAAGTTTAGTAATGTTGATCAACAAATTCACTTGACATGTTTGAGTTTTAATCACTATTATTTTTAACATCCCCCCTTGATTCAAACAGCAAACATGTCAACTAGATCTAACTCAAACCATAATAGATCATGCTAACACAACTCAACCCTTTTTTAACAAAGTCAGCCAACTGATCTTCAGTGCCAATTTTTCAGGATTCATACCAACATATATGATACTTTTACTAGCTTTAACAGGTGAATTATAGTAACACTAAAAGATTTATACAATGCAAAATATAACTCGAATCACTTGCAATAGTGCCATATACACAATAGCATAGAGAAACAAGACAAAAAATAGGATTTCTATAACCAACATCCTAATCAGACATATAAGAACCCATACAAATTACAATACGAGACAAGAGATTCTTTGAAGCAATACACACAACAAATCAAAGAACACTCTATTACAGACAATCAACAAAACAGATAAACTATTATGACTAAGACCACCAGACAAAAATAATAGCCTTCACAGATCCTGAGAAAATACACAACCAGAAACACATCTCTTATACAAGAGAGAAATACAAGGCTAACACAACATACATACAAGAGACAATCTCGAAAACAGATCACATTAGACCAATTCAAACCAGAAGGTATGACAATTCATACAACATGACATATGGACCACACGAACCAACGTTTTAAAAAGGGAAAAAACAAATAAATTGCCACATAATGCAGAATAAACTCGTCAAGACAAACAACACCTAAAGATCCAGATAAACAAGAATTAAATCTGACAAACAAAATAGTAAACAACCAGAACAATATTGAAGTTTTGAACAAGTTGCACAACTCCACACCATAGGTTTGACATAACTAGAATAGCAAAGACTCTCATATCAGCATATAAATTCTAATTGAAAAATAGACTTTGAATCTATATTCAAAGGAATCAAATACTAAAAACACCGCATAAAGTCACACGTCTGAACCTGGTCATGAAACCATAAAGACCATAAAGACTAGTATGGTTTTACAACAAGAACAAAGTCTGAAAAGACAACGATTCAATTACAGTGTGCAGATCATATACGATAAAAACCAAGAATCACACAACTTTAAAGACTCAGAACCATATCTGAATATTTTGAATCACATAATTCAAAAAACATATCTGTAAATACTAGGATTCATGTAAAAAAAAACTTTGTAAACAGAATAATACAACATATCCAAATAACAAGGAATCATATGATTGCATAACAGAACCAGACACACAACTGATGACACATAAAGTCGCATGACTTTAAAGAATTTAGAACACATCTGAAAAACAACACATGTGAAGATCTTAAGAAATAAATTTGACTTGATCAAAAACTTTTACAACTTTACAAGAAACACATCGTGAGAAAACTTGTAAAGAACATAAAGACTAATTTGAATCAAGCAAATAAAATTTTACAACTTCACAACAATACTGAATCACACGATTCAAAGAAAAATCTGATAACAACGCAGACATCAGACTAAACGATACAATCAAACAAGTTCCGATAGAACACAAAATCACACGATTTGCAAACGAAACACACATCTCATACAAGAGAACAAATAGAAGGCTGTACAAACATTCTGGAACAATCTAGCCAATACTATTGATCCAGACAACAAGATTCATAATAACACTGATAAAAGAAAAGTACACACTTCTATATCAGATAACAATTCCAACCTAAACAAAAAATTGAAACACAAAATCACTTGATTTCATATCTCACATACAAGGCTAAGAATAATGAGACATACACAAGACAATAAGACACAGCCAAACAAAATCACAAAATAACATATTTTGCAACCAAAAACACCTCACAAGAGATAACATACAAGGCTGTCACAAATACAGAAAAATCTTGACAAAACCAACGGTTAAACATGAACCACACAGCTCAAACTAACCATACAAACAAGATCATAGACAAACAGACATCAAGACTGCGAATAGAAGACATTTAACAATACACAAGACAAAGATCCTTAACATATAGATCTCATAGCTAGGCAAACACAGACATCAAGAACAAACTTGACAAAACAAGTGATTAGAAACACTCAAACCACATAGTTTGACTAATCATACAACAAGAGACAACAAGACATACATACAATGTGTGAAAGACAAAAGCCAGTTTAAGACAAAATCGAATCACATGATCCATGATGAAGATTCAGAACATATGAATCAATAACTAGAAACAACATTTCAAACTAAACTACCTTACAACAGCAAATACAAGATCACATAACCACAAAGGTAACACATTACACGGCAACCAAACATCCAATCATGAATGAAACAACAGGATCATGCAACGAAAAAACTCAGACACTCACGATTGAAAAAAAAATGACTATCCAATTATCATGCAAGATTCAAGAGACATAACAACTCAAAACAATCATGACTTACAAAACCTAACTCTCTAAAACAAACAAAGATGAGAACCAAACATATAACAACAACATAAACATCAAGAATCTCATATATGACCAGAATCAACGCAAAAATGGATCTAAGAGCATGAAGAAATACTTAAATGTGATGAACTAGAGAGAGAATGTATGAAGATAACATAATGATTTCAACACAATCCCAAACAGACATGTTAACAACCTGTAGACATACAAGGACCAAGCAACAACAGATTAACCAATGACAAATATTTTATTACATGATGAAAACATCAACAACAAGCTCTAGACAAATACACATCAGACCAAGACTTAACAATAGAACAACTTTCAAAACAACAAATGAAGATCAAAACAGCTTATATTTGTTTTAAGAAAAACATTCAACAACTTTAACAATCACCAAGAGACAGATTTTAAACTATCTCTTTACCACACACTACATAGACACACAGAACCAAACAATAAAACAGTAAAAAGATATAATAGAACAACAACAAACTGATAATAGATCACAGAAGTTATCAACAGATAACACAATATATGAGCCAGACAAAAAATAAAACCTAGGGCGAAGCTGAGTCAGGGACAAGATTCCAGGTTCATCACTCTATGGTGCCTGGACATGCCTTTACTCAGGAGCCACAACCTAATAAACGATAACAACAACAATAGATGCATAAAACAAACAGATATACACCAACAAGAAATCACAGACAAACAAAAAACACATAACAGACAAGAAGGTGTCGGTCCTCACTACCCCGACTTCAACTAATCCAATCAATCAACAAAAAATAAAACAAGATAAAATTAGAAAGATCTTACAAAGGGTGCATTTAACTCCTTGAAAGATCAAATTTGTAGTTTCCAAGAGCAACACAACTGAATCAAACCTCAATTAAGCACACCTAGTTAGTTTGCCCTGAACCTTCTAGGGTTTCAGAGACTAACATGGGTCTTCAAAAAAATAATAGACATCCTCCTTTCAACCGTCAACAGACCCTACTTAGGGTTCGTGACACACTAGAATTGTACCGATCTTACCAGATCTGACCTGCAAACACTTCAAACAAGAATCAAAACAGAGCAGACACAAAAAAATGAAACAAAAAATAAAAAACAGATTCAAAACATAAGAAACAGATCTGATCTCCTTCTTGACCTTCAACAAACCCTAATAAGGATTTGTATCACATCAGATTCAAAACCTACACATACTCCAAGAAGAGATCAAAACTAGACTAGACAACAAGAATACCAAATAATGAAAAAAAATAAAAACAAAGACACCCACAGCGGAAGAACAACAGAATCGGAGCCATCTGGCTCTGATACCATGTCAAAATGGTATGATTGATTCACACAATACAAAGAAACAACACAAAAAACGATACAAAACAACAGAGAAGCGACAAAACGTGACGTAAACCTTTATTATTTAACCCAAACCAAAAAACACCCCCCAAACCCTAGATCTCACAATATGTGAGATCAGAAATAGAAAAATAAGTTCAATACAATACTTTGATGATCATCGACAGATGATCATCAACAACTGCAGATCAAAACTCTCACAAACAGAGAGAAATACAAGATGACCTTCAATAAGAGATCATCTAACAATACAAACTGCAGAAAACTAGATCAAAGAACCAATACTGAACAAACTTTTAACAATATAAAGACCGAATAAACCCTAATATCACCGATGAATGAGAGAAGCGTGAGAATGGAAATATTGGGGGAACTTCAATCTGATCAACAACTGAACAAGATTCATAACGAATCTTCATCAGACCATAACCTTAACATAGCAACCATCTTGGATGAACAGAGATGAATATCTGTTGTAGGTGAGTGATTCAGAGAGAATAATGGAATATTTGCAATGTTGAAGAAGAATTATTGTGAGCATAGGAAACCATATCTTCACCGTAGACAAAAGCCCCTTTTTATGTTACCAATAACCAAATTTACACATTAGTCCATAAGATAGCCAAAAGATGATCATGGTCCCTCAGAAATTACACAAACACCCCTTATCTTTCCAGCTGTTACAACAAACTCACAACAAACAACTATCAATCGGATAAAACAGACAAGTCCATCATAAACAGCCCAAAACATAACAGGCCCAAAGAGATAAACAACCCAATAAGTTTAGTAATGTTGATCAACAAATTCACTTGACATGTTTGAGTTTTAATCACTATTATTTTTAACAAAGTTTACTTTTTATCATTTATCAATTGCTCAAATTCATGTTTAGATATCACCTTCTTTAAATCTGATTGAGATTTGCTTGTTGTGAATGGAGTTTCCGGCTGTGAAGAATGAATCCTAGTTGTCGGATGGGCCATTATGTTTTTTTTGTAAGGCGACATTTGATCGTTGCAAAGATTCTGATTTATTTTCGGGGAAGACGACTCTTAAATATTGTAATTCATTATCAATGATCAACAATATCCACGGATTAATATGTAAGAGTATTACTGAACCCACACCACTTCAACCATCCGTGATTTTTAAACCAACTCAGCAATACTAAACTTTTGTTTACTTAAGTAACTAAAGTTTATGACCCGTGCGTTGCGACGGAGCCATTAAATCATAGGTATCACACATGAGTACGTGACTGAGTTCGGTTGCAAACTGATCATTTCCGAACCTCTGTTGACTGAGTCGATCACAGTTGGCCAGCCTTGTCCCGGTTGACTGAGCTGACTCTGTTGATTAAGTTGAACCAAGTGGCCATCACTTTACTCATGTCCAATCAATCCCTTGTTTAGCTCCAACAACTTCCAATCACTACAAATGTTTCGAAAATCATCATCAATCCACCATTTGCTTTTCTTTTTGAACAATGAAAGAAAATGTAAATTAGTGGGAAAAAATAACCATCAGTTTGGCCTCCTACATTGAATATTACACAATATGCACCTCTAATAAAACCAAAACAACCCTTGTTATCTAAACATAACCATAGACGCACCATGTGCTTAATCAACAGAAAGACTCAGGTTCACCATCATATAATTACTTCGCCCAATGTATTGGCAGCGACTACAGTAGAGATGGAGAAGACAAAAGATTAAAGGGTTAAAGACCACTTTGGTGTAAACATAGATGTTTTATTGAGATTTAGGCATGATTGTGTCCATCTGAATGTGTTTAAAAGTTAATTCCAATCCATAGAGGCACTAATGTTCTTTGTATGATTTGTTGGCTTATCTAAGATTGCACTGGGACTCTGTCTCTAAAAGATTTCTTGTATTCATAGCTATGCTCCATTGTTTCATTATGCTAATTTTAATCTGTAGCTTAGGCACCAGTATACCTTTTTGTTGGTAGTTGATTGAACTATATGTTGACTCACAAAAATGACCAAGTTATATTGTAACTGTATTCAGTTCTTCCCTATAGACCTCATCCAATTCACAGTATGTCATATAAATAACAAATGCCTATAGCTTGTTTATTCGATGATTCCCATCGTAAATGTAGACATTTTCCATTATTTTAATCCCTATTGTACCTTTTTTCCGAATACTTTGTTGCCACATGAATGCACCTTTCCATACACATTTTGTCACAGAATTACCAAGATACACCTTCCCAATACTCTTGTTGCCACAATCCACGAATTGCAACACTGTTCCGGAGGCCATCTCTACCACCGGTGGTCACCACAGCAAACATTTGTTGCCGCCGATTGTTTGATTGAAACCATATTCGATCACCACAACCTCCCTATTCCGGTAATCATCATCAGTCGTCATATACTCAACCGGAAAATAGAATAAAGGAGTTACCTTATATCGTCTGTGGTTGTTAGGATAACCTCCTAGCTGCTGAAAATTAGACCTAAATCCCTGTAATCGTAGTTAAAAACCACCATTGTTGTGTGACCACCGTTAGTGCTGACCACCTTGAAAACCCTAACTGGTGCTTGTGTCGATCTGGTCTCGAAACCCTACATCCCGCTGTCACTCGTCAGCGGCACCCTAGCCGCCACTGATTTGGGTTGTTGGACCCATAACTCTTTTGTGGTCGTGAGTCTCCCTCAACCTTTCACCATATCCTCGTTCGCACACCACCATCCCTGACGTTGCTATTGTCGGATTAGGGTGGCCGGCCTGATTCCATGGTCGGTTTCCCTTTCCCCATCGTCTCTCTCACTCTATTAGAATATTTCTCTGCGTTTGTTTTAGGGAGAAGAACGTCCAAGCAATGCTTCAAACAGTTATACAAAAGGCTTGTGTCACTTGTACAAAGTTAAACAGTAAAACCTACACCCAAAAGCATTTTACAAAGTTAAACAGTCCCATGATTTAAAAACACTCATAACTTGTTCGTACGTATTTTTTTAAAATTACACCTAAATCTTGGTGTCTTATTCTTTTTAATTTTAGTATAGTACTACTATAGTTATTTTAATTTAAAAAACACCTGGTGGGTGTTTGGGATTCCTTCTCAAAATGACTTATTGAGTTATATGGAGCTAAAAGTCCTTTTTGAGAAGGAGAAGCTTAGCCAAACATTATAAAGAAGTTAGGAAGATGAGAAAGCTTAGCCAAACACAAGCATGAAAAGGACTTTTCAAGGTGGTTTTTTGTCTTCAAGAAGGAGAAAAGGAGAAGTCACAAATTGTGACTTCTTGAAAAGGAGAAGTCCTTCTAAAAAGGAGAAATGAAAAAGCTTAGCCAAACACCCCCCTGATATGTTATGTGATTAATAGTGACTAGGGGTTTACAATAACTGAATCATTAACCGATATCAAACCGAAAACAGATGATACCGAACTAAAACCAACCGAAAACTTAATTAACCAAAAACCAATTAATCGGAAACCAAACTAACTGAAAACCGGTTATCAGTTTTTACTTGTACCCTCGGTTAACCCGAGAACTTTATCTATGATAAACAAAACTAGTGTGTTATCACCAGTGCATCGCATCACAGATAAAAATAAACAAATCGCATCATAGTCAAAGACGAGCAGATCCGCTGGTCTCAATGTAGATCTCCCTTCCGTGGGATCTGTAAGGAAATTCACAGGGGCCTCCTTCTTGGCAAAAAATCCGCTTAGTCTTTAAATTAATATTATAAGTTTACTTCACTTTTAAGAAATATTAATTAAACTAGATTATTAGAAGCGTTGAAGTTTAAGAAATATTAGAGTAGATAAATAATAATAGTTTATAATATAAGGGAAAAGATCAAATAGGAAGTTAATTTTCGCTAGGAAGGATAGGAAGCCATAGGATTATGACACGTGGCAAATTTTAAAATAAAGAGAAAGGGTATTTTAGTCAATCCAACTCCTTCTTCTTCCTTTTTCAAAACCCAGTAAATTCAAAAACCCACAATTTTCAAAACCCACCATCTTCAACTATTTCTTCACTTTCTATCTCAATAATCACTACATTATAGTGCGATTTTCATCACCAATCAATGATTCAGAACCCGATCAACGTGTTCTTCAGCTTTTTTTGAAGAAAACCCAGTTTAATTTCATAAAAAAAATCTCGTTTTTTCCGGTGATTTTGGAGATAATCACTCGATTCGTTCGATTCGAGCGTTGATAAGTGTTTCTATCATTCAAATTTCGTCAATTGATGAAGAAATCGGCTTCGATCCATGTAAGAAATTATTTAATTTCATTTTCACGATCTGGGTTTTTGATTTAGTCATTGCGTTTTACGATCTTTGCGGGGGTCCGGGGGCGGCAGCCCCGGTAGCGGGGTCCCAGGGGCGGCAGCCCCTGGTGGGGTCCAAGGGGCAGAGCCCCTGGCTGGGGTCAGCTCAGAAAATTTTTTTTTTCGATTAAATTGCTGTACTAAAAACGAATCAGAAAAATTAATTTTCCAGAAATTGGCTTATTTCAAAGACAGTAATTCGTAGACAATTCAGACAGTTCACAGTGACAGACAGTTTTATGTGTCCATTGCGTTTTAGAAATAAGAGAGTTTTATGTGGTTTCTGGCTATTGCGTTTTAGAAAAAAACACATTTGTCATTGCGTTTTAGGTAAAACACATTTTTTTGGTGTTTTCAGTCCATTGCGTTTTAGAATGAGTCATTTTTAAGTGTTTTCTAGCCATTGCGTTTTACATATAAGACATTTCTTTGTGTTTTTGGTGCATTGCGTTTTAGGTAAAACACTTTTTTATGTGTTTTCAGTCCATTGCGTTTTAGAAAACAGACATTTTAAGTGTATTCTGGCCATTGCGTTTTACAAATAAGTCATTTCTTTGTGTTTTTGGTGCATTGCGTTTTAGGTAAAACACATTTTTATGTGTTTTATGGCCATTGCGTTTTACAAATAAGACATTTCTGTGTGTTTTCTGGCCATTGCGTTTTACAAATAAGTCATTTCTTTGTGTTTTTTGGTGCATTGCGTTTTAGAAAAATGTCATTTTTTAGGTTTTTTTTTTCATTGCGTTTTACGTAACTGGTGGTTTTTCTATTGCGTTTTACGCAACTGAGTTTTAATTTTTTTTTTAAATATAGCAATAGTATACTCGTTTTAAAGATAAAAAAACGCTCGTTTTTTTGGTGCAATTTTTATAAAAAAATAATGTCGTATGAAATAGTTATTAACGTTTAAAAAATGAGGGGGAATTGGAGGAGAGAGAAACTATTGGCTTGGATTGACTAGAATGCCCTTGAACAAACTCACGCGCCTCTTTTCTTCCTTTCAATTTCCCTGATTTATTCTTAGCCCTTGATTAACTTAATGGATGGTCAACATCACTTCCTATCCTTCCTAGCCAAATAAACTTCCTATTGTATCTACACCATATAATATAATATAGCAAACAGGACCCACGCCCTCTTTATTCTGCTAATATGTGGACCAAGACCCAATAAACTTTAAAGTTCAAAGTAAACGCCAAAGTCAACTGTTTGTATTATTATTTATGCACATCCAACTAGCGAGTATACTCATCCAAGCCCCCAAGGTTGAATACAATATAGTATAAACAACATTTGCTCAAGTAATCAAGTAAGGAACTATTAGTGTGTTTTCTGTTTGCATTTTATAGTTTCTAAGGTGTTGATATCCTTTTACCTAATCCTTATTGTAGTTTATAATGGGAACCAGAAGACTCTGCTTTCAGAGTTTCTTCTTGATATCCTTTTACCTGATCCTTATTGGGCTTGATAGTATGTTGGTTTCGGGCCAATGCCAAATCAACCAACGGTCAATTTTGATCCAGTTAAAAAACAAACTCCAGTTTGATTCTTCTCTTTCAACAAAACTTGTGTCTTGGAATCCAAATGCCACAGATTGCTGCGCCTGGGGAGGTGTAACTTGCAGCAGCATTGGCCAGGTCATCGGCCTAGATTTAAGCAACGAAACGATTTATGTTGGAATTGATGATTCCAGTGTTCTTTTCAATCTTAAGAATCTTGAAAGCCTGAATCTTGCTGCAAATAACTTCAATTTCTCACAGATTCCTTCAAGATTTGGTAGTTTTGCAAGTTTGAAAGTTTCAATCTTAAGAATCTTGAAAGCCTGAATCTTATCTATATTTTGAACCAAGGTTGATTAAAAACGGAGTAGGTTCAAATATAATGTATTTAATTATTAAACGGTTCGTAGGCCCGTCTAGGTACTTCATATTTCTAACAGTCAATTTACCAAAAATCTACTCGTTTAATAACTTTATTTTACAATTTGAAAATTTGGGAATGTTACAGTATAAACCATAGGACCCATTTGTGTAATTAACTCAATATTGTATTATTTAGATATAATATTGTTTTTAACATTTTAATAATTGAGTTCAAATATTATATCGTTTAAATATTATTTAACATTTTGAAAATTATATTGTTTCCGTATTATATTCCAATGTCAAGGTTTTATCATTTATTACGAAATATCAATTTAAGACAAACAATCGTCAAGTATCCGAATAACTGAAAACAAACTTAAATGTGACATATATAAGATACGTTTGTACGTCTATAACAAAATATAAACTACAACTGAACAGTAAATACCAAAATATGTACATGCAGCTGGTCTATGCCTCCGGGTCCGAGTCCGAATCTGGATCTGGCTGCTGCTGATGATGTGATGCTCGAGGTAGTGGGAGCGGTATGACAGGTAACCTCTCTCTCTCATCTATCCTACGCCTCCCGAATCAACCAACCCACCAAATCCATAAGCCTGTCAACGTCGGCTCGTAAATGCGGATCTGCTGCAGCTCCCGGGGCATGACCTGGAATAACGTGTCGTGGAAACTGGGGCGCCCCGGGAGGTGGTGGTGGCTTGGCATTGCTGGTCCGTCTAAATCCATAAGAGGGTCCTGCACGATCGCTGCAACATCTGGCGGATGATAAACTAGATCGAATTGCTCCGGTAGGTCTCGCGGAACCCATATCAGAACTCCACGGGTTTTAAACCGTTCGCCGAGGACGTCAAACCTCTTATTCAGCTTCATCCCCCGTAACGTCTGAAAACTCATCCGCGTCGGCGCTATGGGCGGCAGTAACTGTGGGTCCACCTCCGTTAAATGGCCCAATGAATGGGCAATGACTGTCACATACGTGCCGCCATGCAAAATTCTACGCTCCTGCCAGTGATGGGCGGAGGTGAAGTACTGGGCTAGACCGTGTGCAAGTGCGCACGACCTTCTGTACAACAAACAATAAAAGAAAAAGACGTCGATGCTCGTACACCACTCACGGTTGTGGCCGCGAGCTGTAATAGAAGTAGAGATCATCCTATGTAGTTACCTACAGATAGTGTTAGCGAAATACGGAAATAAATAATAATAATAATAATAATAATAATAATAATAATAATAATAATAATAATAATAATAATAATAATCACAATAATTACTGTAATAAACGTACGTACCTCTACAATGGGCCATCAACATGCTCTCCTTCGCCTTGTCGTGCTCCCAAGTACCTGCCCCCGCAACCATCTTACAAAACCTTAAAAGAGTGGGTCTATCAACCACTATTAGCCCCTGCATATAAATGTCCGTAGCGATCTCCTCCTACAAGTATAAACTATAAACCACTATGAACCGCAAACTCAGCTAGCGTCATCGAACGCCAAACACTAGCAAGCCTAAATGAAACCTCAGGCGGAGGGGGGGGGGGGAAGCATGTGGCTGTGCAGGCGGCTGGTCGGCCCGAGGAGGGTGAAATGTGAATGTCGATAAAAACTTGATCAGCAGTTCCTTGTAGCTCGGCGTGTGCGCTAACTCAAAAAGACGATGCGACGACGAATCCAGGGGAATGAAATAACGAAGTCTAGGCGTCTCACCAATAGCCTCCAGTGCATCCCAGTCGTCTGCGACATGCGATCCAACGTGCATCCTCCTAAGCTTCCCGCAAAAACGGGCGGCGTCGGTGCCAGGAGTAAACTCCAGGTATGGGTGACTGTGCAGCGGATCCACCGGCGGTAATTTGGAAAAAAAACTTGTATCGTCGTTGTGATCAAAATCTAGAAAACATTGGTTTGTAATTTGAAAAAAAAAACTTAACGCCGGTATGTTTTTTTTAACGACGGACTATTTTACAAACAAAATGGAAGAGTTCGGATTATTGTGGGTAATTAACTGAGTTGTGATTATTATCGTCTAAAAAGAGACGGTTCGAATTATTAAAATCCAATTTGCCTTTTTTTTAAATATTCAACATAAAAAATGAAAAAAAAAAACTAATCATATAAGTGTTGTCCATGGATAACTAACTAAGCTATGATTAGTTAAATTTGCATAACATGGATAACTAACTAACTAATGGCGGACGAAACCTCAAGCACTAAATTGGCAATTTAGTCTTTTTTTTTTTTTTTTATTTTAAATAAAAGTTAATTAATTGCAAACCATATGTTGTAAATATGAGAACTGGCCGAGTTACATCAATATCAGGTAGGCGAGCAACAAGCTGCGCCGTTACCCTTTTCGGAATGCAAACTCAAGCATATTAAAGACAAACCCCTGCCCCCCTGTTGATGAGCAACTGCTGTTGACAACCTTTTGGACCCTAGTCAACAAACGGATAGCTTCTGGAGCTAGGGAGCCAAAGTTGTCGAAGGCGAATGGGACAAATGCATGTTGGTTATCAGTACACGCTTTAGCGTGTTTATCCACCTTTTTTGATTCCGCTTTCCTTATAGCTTGTCCTGCTACAAACCCGTTTTCCCTTAAACCAGCTAAGGGGGAGACTCCTGTGAAATCCACACAAGCATGTTTCCCTCCCGCCCAGTCAAAGACGAGTAGATCCGCTGGTCTTAATGTAGATCTCCCTTCCATGAGATCTGTAAAGAAATTCACAGGGGCCTCCTTCTTGGCAAAAAAACCGCTTAGTCTTTAAATTAATATTACAAGTTTAGAAGTGTTGAATTTTAAGAAATATTAAACTAGATTATTAGAAGTGTTGAAGTTTAAGAAATATTAGAGTAGATAAATAATAATAGTTTATAATATAATATAGCAAACAGGACCCACGCCCTCTTTATTCTGCTAATATGTGGACCAAGACCCAGTAAACTTTAAAGTTCAAAGTAAACGCCAAAGTCAACTGTTTGTATTATTATTTATGCACATCCAACAAGCAAGTATACTCATCCAATCCAAGCCCCCAAGGTTGAATACAATATAGTATAAACAACAATATAAAGGCTGAAAAGTGTGTTCTCTGTTTGCATTTTATAGTTTCTAAGGTGTTGATTTCATAAGCTCTTCGGCTAATAAGGTCATTTTTGTGTCTTAATTAAATTCTAGTTTATAATGGGAACCAGAAGACTCTGCTTTCAGAGTTTCTTCTTGATATCCTTTTACCTGATCCTTATTGGGCTTGATAGTATGTTGGTTTCGGGCCAATGTCAAATCAACCAACGGTCAATTTTGATTCAGTTAAAAAACAAACTCCAGTTTGATTCTTCTCTTTCAACAAAACTTGTGTCTTGGAACCCAAATGCCACAGATTGCTGCGCCTGGGGAGGTGTAACTTGCAGCAGCAGTGGCCAGGTCATCGGCCTAGATTTAAGCAACGAAACGATTTATGTTGGAGTTGATAATTCCAATGTTCTTTTCAATCTTAAGAATCTTGAAAGCCTGAATCTTGCTGCAAATAACTTCAATTTCTCACAGATTCCTTCAAGATTTGGCAGTTTTGCAAGTTTGAAGTACTTAAACTTGTCGAATTCTTTGTTTTCCGGTCAGATTCCTGGAGAACTATCGCAGCTGAAAATGCTAGAAGTTCTTGACCTCTCTTCACTATTCCCATACGGAACTCGTTCATTAAGACTTGAAAACCCGAATCTTGCTATGCTTGTTCAGAACCTCACACGGTTAAGAGGTCTGTATCTGGATACTGTGAACCTATCTACACAAAATTCTAATTGGTGCCAGAGTTTATCTTCATCTCTACCTGATTTGGAGGTTTTAAGCTTGTCAGAATGTCAACTTTCAGGGCCTTTAGATGAATCCCTTGAGAAATTGCAGTCACTTTCTGTAATTCGTCTAGCTATAAACAACCTAAGTGCACCAGTTCCTGATTTCTTTGCAGATTTGAAGAATCTAACTATTCTAAATCTTGGCTCTTGTAATTTGCTAGGAACATTCCCCAGTAAGGTTCTTCAGTTGAAGAAGTTACAGATTCTTGATTTAGCTCTTAACGAGAACCTTTCCGGTTATTTACCAGATTTTCCTGTTAATGGATCCCTTAAAAGTTTAGTGCTAAGCCACACGAACTTTTCAGGTGGGATACCGGAATCTATAGGAAATCTAAGGAATTTATCAAAAATTGACCTTTGGAACAACAATTTTAGAGGGCGAATACCAGAGTCTATACAAAATCTCACCCAACTGGAGTACATAGATTTGTCATCAAACAACTTTACTGAGCAAATTCCATCATTTCAAATCTGCAAGAATCTTGCCCATGTTGATTTGTCCCGTAACGGTTTATCCGGTATGATTCCTTCTGCTCACTTTCATGATCTTCAAAATCTTGTTTCTGTTGACTTAGGATTTAATGATTTTAGTGGAAGTATACCTTCATCTTTGTTCACTTTGCAAAAGTTGCAATGGATACGTCTTTCCAATAATAATTTTGATGGTTTACTTCCTAATTTCACTAACCCATCCTTATCTTTATTGGGTACACTTGATTTGAGTAGTAACAAACTGAAGGGAGAAATTCCAAGATCTATCTTTGAACTTCAAAAGCTTAGTATCTTGTTATTATCATTAAATAACCTGAGTGGGACCATAAGAACCGAAGATTTTCAAGATCGTTTAACGACTCTTGATCTTTCATTTAATAACTTTTCGATCAAAACAAGCGATAACACCACCCTTGTGAATCGTCTTCCGAAATTCTCGACCTTAAAGTTGGCCTCGTGCAATCTTGTAAAGTTCCCTAATCTAAAAAACCAATCAAGATTGGTGACTCTTGATCTTTCCAACAACAAAATTGAAGGAAAAATACCAACATGGATATGGGAAGTGGGGAAGGGAAGTCTTTCTCAAATGAATCTGTCTCATAACCGGTTAACCAGCCTTGAAGAGCCTTATAATTTTCCATATCTTTATGCACTTGACTTGCATTCCAATCATCTCAGTGGAGTGATTCCAATTCCACCACAAAGCGCCACAATCATTGACTATTCAAACAATCTTTTCAACTCATCAATCCCCGAAAGCATTGGGAAAATCCTCAGCTATGCATATTTCTTTTCTGTTTCTAACAATATGCTCACGGGGATAATCCCGGCAAGCATATGCAATGCTACCTTCCTAAAGGTTCTTGATATGTCAAACAATCAGTTAAACGGAAGCATACCGAAATGCTTGATCGAATTAGGCAGCAATCTTGGTGTACTAAACTTGGGAAACAATAGTCTTAGTGGTCGAATTGAGGGAACGTTTCCTAGCAACTGCGCGTTGAACACTCTAGATCTGCACGAAAATCATCTGGAAGGGAATATTCCAGAATCTTTAGTCAATTGCTCTATGTTAGAAGTGTTAAACCTAGGAAAAAACCTGATAAACGACACGTATCCATGTTCTTTGAGTAAAAATACCAACCTGCGTGTTCTTGTTTTGCGATCCAACAAGTTACATGGACCAGTGGTTTGTGGCCAAAACCAACACTACAAATGGTCAAAGCTTCAGATTCTAGACATGGCTCACAATAGTTTTAGCGGTACAATGCCAGCAGATTTTTTCCGGCAATGGGGTGCTATGATGACCGATGAGAATGGACAAACTAAGAAGCACATTAGCTTTCCGGTTCTCATGCTTAGCGAATTGTACTATCAAGATTCTGTGATACTCACGGTTAAAGGACTTGAGTTAGAGCTGGTCAAAATCCTTGAACTCTTCACCTCCATTGATATCTCAAGTAACCATTTTTCAGGTGAAATACCAGGCACAATTGGTCAACTCAAAGCACTGTATCTTCTCAACATATCACATAACGAGTTCACCGGCTCTATCCCACCATCTATTCGAAATTTGAGTCACCTCGAATCATTAGACATGTCTTCGAACAGAATAACCGGAGACATCCCATCTGTGCTCACAAGCCTTCCATTCCTTTCTTCCTTTAACTTGTCATACAATCATTTGGAAGGAAAAATCCCAACAGGCAACCAATTTAATACCTTTGATGAGAGTTCCTATATTGGAAACAAGAGACTATGCGGGTTTCCTTTGAGCAGAGATTGCACAAATTCAACTGTACCCGTAGCAAACTATGCAAAGGAATCCCAAGAATCTGATAACAAAATTGATTGGCAATCCGTATTGTATGGATTTGGATTTGGGGCTGCTATATCCGTCATGTTTTCTGTATGGAAGGGATATTCTTCTGGTGCAAGTAGACAATCAAACTTGTCAAGAAGATCACTTTGGTCCTAGTTCTCCATTTTGTGTGTTAAGGTTTATACAATGAAAAGGACATCAAGAAGAACAAAAAAACATCAGACAGAAATGAAAATTCTGCTGAACGCAATACCTTTTAACTTGTATGTAATATCAGACCCAATGAGTAAAGTACGTAGTCTGTTTGTTTTCTGAAATTATATGTTGTTTTATCTTATGTATCTCAATTTGTATGTATGTAATATCAGAATGTGATGTCTTGAAGTAAGAAAGAGTGATAGATATATAAGTGCTATATTTCTATAATCTGTTTGTGGGGTTAAGTTATGAGTGTGCCTATTGGCACACTAAAGTGCCTATTGGCACACCAAACCCTAGCAAAATTTAGGGTTTATCTACGCTGCGTATTGGTCAATACGCAGCGTATTGGGTTAACCCTATACGCTGCGTATTGACCAATACGCAGCGTAGATAAACCCTAGATCTCAGTGCCTGATAACCAATTATTGCACAGAAAACAAGGTTTGTCTATGACGCGTATTGATCAATACGCATCCTATTGTCTTTTACACAAATGGTCCCTCTTTTTTGATATATTTACAATTTGGTCCCTGATCTTTCCCTGATCTTTCCAGTTAACAATACGCTGCGTATTGGTCAATACGCAGGGTATATAAAACATCTGGAAAAATGGGGTCATTTGGGTGGGTTTGAAGTATCAAAAGTTTACCAGTTTTATATACGCTGAGTATTGACCAATACGCAGCGTATTAGTTAACTGGTGTACAAAATTAGTCCCTCAGTTTCAGTTTTTACAAAAATAGTCCCTGACAGGGACCATTTGTGCCAATCTATGAAACATCAGGGACCTATATATATTTTCGAAGCTCGTTAGGGACCTACGCGCCTTACGGTTCGACTTCGACTAAATAATAAAAAAATATATATTTTAACGACGAACTTACTTTCGACGCTCGTTAGGACCGTACGCGCCTTACGTGCGTCGAAACTTCAGGGACCATTTTTGTCAATTTTCGAAACTTCAGGGACTATTTTTGTCAATTTTCGAAACTTAAGGGACCATTTTTGTCAATTTTCGAAACTTCAGGGACCATTTTTGTCAATTTTCAAAACTTCAGGGACCATTTTTGTCAATTTTCGAAACTTCAGGGACCATTTTTGGCACTTTTCGAAACTTCAGGGACTATTTTTGTCAATTTTTGAAACTTCAGGGACTATTTTTGTAAAATTTGAAACTTCAGGGACCAAAGTGTAATAATAATTATAGAGCATAAATGGAAGGATGCGAAATCGAGCATAAATTATAATTGTTTCCATGAATAAACGGATGTGGCATTTCCGGTCGAGTGGTTAGTGCGTTGCTTTGTGTATGAGAGGTCGTGAGTTCGAAACCGGTTAGGGGCCGGTTCCTTAAAGAGGAACCCCCCTTTTTATTGTTTTTGGCACTTAACTGGACTAACTGAGTTAACTCAGTTAGTGGTCCCTTGTATTAAATGCTAACCTAGTTAGGATATACTATGATTTAACTAACTAAGTTAGGTTTAAACTAACCATTTTAACTAAAAATCAATTTCATACGCTGCGTATTGGTCAATACGCAGCGTATATAAAACATCTGGAAAAATGGGGTCATTTGGGTGGGTTTGAAGTATCAAAAGTTTTCCAGTTTTATATACGCTGCGTATTGATCAATACGCAGCGTATATGACCTTCCTTATACGCTGAGTATTGACCAATACGCAACGTATTAGTTAACTAGTGTACAAAATTAGTCCCTCAGTTTCAGTTTTTACAAAAATAGTCCCTGACAGGGACCATTTGTGCCAATCTATGAAACATCAGGGACCTATATATATTTTCGACGCTCGTTAGGGACCTACGCGCCTTACGGTTCGACTTCGACTAAATAATAAAAAAATATATATTTTAACGACGAACTTACTTTCGACGCTCGTTAGGACTGTACGCGCCTTACGTGCGTCAAAACTAAGTTCGTCGTTAAATTATATTTTTTTTTTATTATTTAGTCGAAGTCGAACCGTAAGTCGTGTAGGTCCCTAACGACCGTCGAAACTAAGTTCGTCGTTAAAATATAAAACGACGAACTTAGTTTCGACGCTCGTTAGGGACCTACGCGCCTTACGGTTCGACTTCGACTAAATAATAAAAAAAAATATATATTTTAACGACGAACTTAGTTTCGACACACGTAAGGCGCGTACGGTCCTAACGAGCGTCGAAACTAAGTTCGTCGTTAAAATATAAAACGACGAACTTAGTTTCAACGCTCGTTAGGGACCTACGCGCCTTACGGTTCGACTTCGACTAAATAATAAAAAAAATATATATTTTAACGACGAACTTAGTTTTGACGCTCGTTAGGACCGTACGCGCCTTACGTGCGTCGATACTAAGTTCGTCGTTAAAATATATATTTTTTTTATTATTTAGTCGAAGTCGAACCGTAAGGCGCGTAGGTCCCTAACGAGCGTCGAAACTAACTTAACGACGCGTTAGGGACCTACGCGCCTTACGGTTCGACTTCGACTAAATAATAAAAAAAAATATATATATTTTAACGACGAACTTAGTTTCGACGCACGTAACGTACCTACGCGCCTTACGAGGGTCAAAACTAAGATCGTCGTTAAATTGTATTTTTTTATTATTTAGTCGAAGTCGAACCGTAAGGCGCGTAGGTCCCTAACGAGCGTCGAAACTAAGTTCGTCGTTTAATATTTTAACGACGAACTTAGTTTCGACGCGTTAGGGACCTACGCGCCTTACGGTTCGACTTCGACTAAATAATAAAAAAAATATATATTTTAACGACGAACTTAGTTTCGACGCACGTAACGTACCTACGCGCCTTACGAGAGTCAAAACTAAGATCGTCGTTAAATTGTATTTTTTTATTATTTAGTCGAAGTCGAACCGTAAGGCGCGTAGGTCCCTAACGAGCGTCGAAACTAAGTTCGTCGTTAAAATATAAAACGACGAACTTAGTTTCGACGCTCGTTAGGGACCTACGCGCCTTACGGTTCGACTTCGACTAAATAATAAAAAAAAATATATTTTAACGACGAACTTAGTTTCGACGCACGTTAGGACCGTACGCGCCTTACAAGAGTCGAAACTAAGTTCGTCGTTAAAATATATATTTTTTTTATTATTTAGTCGAAGTCGAACCGTAAGGCGCGTAGGTCCCTAACGAGCGTCGAAACTAAGTTCGTCGTTTTATATTTTAACGACGAACTTAGTTTCGACGCTCGTTAGGGACCTACGCGCTTTACGGTACGACTTCCAGAAGTTTATCTATACAACAAAACACTTTAAATAACCTGCCAGAATTTTTTATAACCTGCCTGAATTTCAAAATATAACATTTCAAAATATGTGAAACTGTTTACACCGAAGTTTGATATATACATAACAAAATACATAACAAAGTTTGTCCATACATAACAAAATGATAAAATACTACTGCTGCTGCTGCTGCTGCTGCTGCTGCTGCTGATCCCAGTCCGCATCCGCAATGAAGGGTAGTGGAGGTAACCCGTCATGTTGTCGCTGCTGCTGCAGCGCCGCAGCCACCCACTCTAACAAATAATTGTTTCTTTCAACGTTTCGAAGCAGTCGCTCATGTGACGGGTCAGGACCGGGCCAAACATGGCGTGGGAACTGGGGCGCCCCGGGTGGTCCACGCGGCTGTGGTGGCTGCGGAAGAACGGCGGCCGGCTCATGCGGCTCCGGCGGCTCCGGATCGCGCGTGAGATAAAACAGAGGGAACTCTTCTGGCAGTTGCGTAAGCTGGTTTTGCGTGCCGTCTAGTTTCTTTAACCGCTTCCCGCATGGAAAGTCTTTGGTAATATGCATCCCGTTTACTGTGTTCATCCCCATCCGCTTTGGCTGTGTCGCCGGGCCTACACGGCCGCGGTCGTTCTCCGGATGATAGCCCAACGAATGGGCTATCTTGGTCACGTAGGCGCCGCCGAATAGCATTCCGCGCTCCTGTCGATAATGCGCGGAGGCGAAATACTGCGCCAACCCGTAGGCGAGAGCGCACGGCCTCTTGTATAAGAGGCAATATAAAAAGAACAAGTCACCACTCGTACACCACTCCCGGCTTTTGTTTCGAGCAGTGATCGAAGTGGAAATCATCTTGTGCAAATACCTGCATAAATGGAAACCAGTCAGTAAATAATAATCAGACGACATCGATTAAATTAAATGAGGATAAAAAAAATATATTTTTGACTCGTTAAGGATTTTGAGGCACGTAACGGACCTATACGCCTTACGAGGGTCAAAACTAAGATCGTCGTTAAATTATATTTTTTTTATTATTTAGTCGAAGTCGAACCGTAAGGCGCGTAGGTCCCTAACGAGCGTCGAAACTAAGTTCGTCGTTTTATATTTTAACGACGAACTTAGTTTCGACGCTCGTTAGGGACCTACGCGCCTTACGGTTCGACTTCGACTAAATAATAAAAAAATATATATATTTTAACGACGAACTTAGTTTCGACGCTCGTTAGGACCGTACGCGCCTTACGAGCGTCAAAACTAAGATCGTCGTTAAATTATATTTTTTTTATTATTTAGTCGAAGTCGAACCGTAAGGCGCGTATGTCCCTAACAAGCGTCGAAACTAAGTTCGTCGTTAAAATATAAAACGACGAACTTAGTTTCGACGCTCGTTAGGGACCTACGCGCCTTACGGTTCGACTTCGACTAAATAATAAAAAAAATATATATTTTCTGTTTAAAAATATATATTTTATATATTTGCTGTATGTTTTCATAGTATGATAGATTGATTGGTGTGTTTTTTTTTGTTGTTGCAGGATCTAAATGATTTGTGTTCACAGCTTCACTTTGCTGCAGATTCATATCAATCCACTTTTCTGAATTCTAACCAGAAACAACTGTGAGTTGCTACACTCCATTTTGATTTCTTGAGTGAAACTAGTAAAAGTCAAATCTTAATATATAGTATATGCTATTTGGTTCACGACAGTGGCAAAGCTTGAGATTTCCGACCGGGGGTGGAAATTACCGAACCTAAAAATTTCTATATAACCGGGGGGTCAAAAACGCATATACCTAACTACATACTCCCCACTGTTGAGAGAAAAGTTCGAGGGTCGGCCGCCCCCTCCTGCTCCTTAAAAGCTTCGCCCATGGTTCTCAATAGTGTCCATCACAGTTCTGATCTAGAAGGTTAATACTAGGTGCATAATAAAAAGTCTTAATTAAGAGACCATCTACTAAAAACTCAATCTAAAAGTCAGATGTATGACTTCCTAAAACTAGAGAAAACTACTACCTTTGTTATTGCAAAAACAAAAAATAAAAACAAAAACAATAAAGATTAAGTTGCCTCGTTAAACTGTCAAACCGGTTCAATGGCTAACTTGCTTCAGTTTAGGCGGTTCGGCTAGCTTTAATAGTTTATGAATACCCCAAATCTACAACGTATGATCAAGATTGCCCCCTCTAATAATAACAGTAAACCCTAACTGAAGGTTTTGGGTCAAGATTGCCCCCTCTAATAATAACAGTAAACCCTAACTGAAGCAGTCACCCTCTAATTCACTGTAAACCCTAATCAAACAAATCAAACAAACACCCCTAATTCACTATAAACCCTAATCAAACAAATCAAACAAACACCCCAAATTCACTGTAAACCCTAATTTACCTATGATACAGCCCTAATTTACGGATAAAATACTAAAAAAATCAAAATTAGTTAAGTATATACCTCGTTTATACTTCGAATTCGCGTGTATACGGTCGGAAATACGTAGTCGCCTTCGTAGGGGTTCTTAGAGGTTTTGTGTGGTGTATTTTGGGGAAGAACAGAGATGCGTAGGGGTTTTCCTGATTTAAATCAGAACCAATACGCATCGTAGAGGTCCCTACGAAGCGTATGCAAAAGTCAAAAAAGGTGTTTGACTTGTGAAATTACCATTTTACCCTTCTATTAGGGCTATACTGGGCTGAATAGAAGGGCAAAAAGGTCATTTTGGACCTTTATATACGCTCCGTAGGGCTCTCTACGACGCGTATATAAAGGTCAGCAGAATATGACCTATATACCCTTCTCTATAGCCTATACGAAGCATTGATAGAAGGGTATAAAGGTCATTGTAATGACCTTTATATACGTATCGTAGAGCTCCATACGCAGCGTATTTAAAGGTCCGAATATGACCTTTTTACCCTTATATTCAGCCCCGTATAGACCTAACTGGAGGGGCAAAATGGTAATTTAACATATTTATAATTTTAAACTTTAATTTGGGGGGAAAATTGTCCGCCTTTGACATACGATGCGTATTGATCAATACGCTCCCTTTGTTTTGGTTATTTTACATTTTTACCCTTGTTCAGAGGCTAAAGGAAGCCAAAATCAGGGGCTTTATTGTCATTTGCTTTTCCTACGATGCGTAGGGATCCCTACGCATCGTATAGGTTCATTTTTTTTTGTTTTCCTTGGTTTGTATTTATAGAAAACAATATTTTTTATAAATAATGGCACAAATATAATTTAGAAAAGCTAAAAATAATACAAAAATTATGTTTATAAAAATTTGAATTATAAATTAAAAATGATATTATTTGAATTATAAAAATTAAAAATGATACAAACTTTATAAATTAAAAAATTTCTACAATTTACAAAAATACAAGTTTCCGCTTAATCTTCGATAACATTTAAACTCGGTTCTCTGTCTTTGTCTCGGTCTGATTTAGGATGCATTAACTCGTAGTAGTGCTCTAACCGCGGTCTATACATTTCTTCCCACCGTTTCGCAGCTATTGATCGATGTGCCGACCACAACGGGTTCACTAAAGGCATGGGGTAGTCTCCTTCCAACTTAGCATGTATGAAGTGTCCCCCGTGAACATGTACAAGCGTTATCGCTTGAGGTCGTGGATCTAGTGGGGCATCCGTTAATGGGAAGATGGTAGAGCTCCATTCAATGCTTAGCACGTGGAGGACAATATTATACCTTTGCGCTACGAGAAGCCCTACCTGGGGCATTTCCATCCAGTGACTTTCATCGCACCCTTTCACTGAATGCCATTCGATGCTGTTACGTATTCGTTTAAAGTCTCCTTCGTTATATGTTTCGAATACATGCTTCCAACGCGGTTTGTTATGGTCAATCTCCAGTAGTAAATCTCTTCGAATATTGGGCCATGCGCGTTCCGTAAAACCTAACCCGACAGCCACAGACCTGTACCCACAATGACCGTCTGGGGTCACATCTTGTATACGCGATATGTAAGAGCGAAACTCTGATGGAATTTGATTCTTAAACCTCTTAATGCATAACAAGTGCTCGTCCCCCTTTATTAATGGAAAAACCTTATCATCCCGCGTCTCCTTCTTTTTAGAACTTGTTTTCGTTGCATTTTAGGTTTTTCAGACTTCACAAACGAACCAGTTCCACGAGAGCCCTCTGACGGTACGTATGAGCTGTGTCGGGGTAAATCGTACCTATGTTTGGGGGAAGCGGTATATACGTTGCTGTCCTCGCCATAGGAGCTGTATCTCGCAGCTTCGTCTAACCTCGCAGCTTCATCTAGCCTTTCTTGTACTTTCTTTGATGTAGGCCGACCGCGAGTATTTTGCTGGACGATCGGTGGTTTCTTGGTTGACGATTTCGGGGTGAAGACCGCTTTTATCTTTGAAAGCATACTCTTTCGCTGAACGGGGGACTGCGCCTCTAAATGTTGCCGCACATTATTGAGCTCTGCTACAATATCGACCTCCTCGTCTACCAGTTTACACGGGAGCAAGTCAAGCTTACGCCAGAATACATCTATCTCGTCGAGTTGTATTATACGCCCTGCACAGTTAAGTTAATACGGTGTGAGAAACAGCTAAATCGTACAAAATAACAAAAGGTTTGTGGTTTTAATATTTTTTACCTGTACGTTTGTAGTTTTCCAGCCTACAAGCACACGACAATCCTTTGCTAAGCCACATATGGCAACCACATGATGCGTTAAGTTTCCGCAACACATCCATCTTCCTCAGTAGCTCTTTTTCCAGCAAATCAAGTGCTTCATGGGAAACCTTTCCACGTAGGTTGTCCAACATTCGGTGTCTGTGGTGGTTCATCGTTTTTTCGATGCTCTCAGTGAAACTTTTTTGTATTTCATCGTACTGAGTTTCAACTATATCAATGATGCATCTTGCTATTCGCTCCAATGAACTCCCGCGCGTAATGTATCTTTTTAAATTTGCGTGCTGGCTCTCAACTCTGTTGGTGGTGCGCTGACCAAAGTTGCGACACTTATCGGTCCACGCATAAACGAACATTTCTTTATAGTCTTTGAGCCAGTTTTCGTAGACGTAATCATAGACACCTGCAAAAATAAAATAATGAAATGTAAAAGCGTGTGTGAAATATAATATATTGGGTGAGTCGTTTGTTGAAGGAACACTTACTTTCTCGGTTGGCAACCACAAGTCGGTTATACATTTTCTCCAAGTTGTAATTGTACATGGGCTCTGATGAAGATTCGCACAATGTCCGCCAGTACGACATAAATTTCCCCCAATCTTCTTTATCGAACCCTTTCTTGCACTTTCTAGCTATATTTTGTTGGATGTGAAAGTGGCATAGAAGCCTGGTTGCGTTCGGGAATACTTTAGAACACACGTTAATTAGGGCAAGCTCCCTATCCGTGACTATCACACGCGGCATCATACATTCATGCAATATTGACTTGATCCGCTCAAGCACCCACACGTAGTTACCCCTTCGTTCTTTACAAATAACGGCATGTGCGATACAAAAAGACTTCCCAGTCGACGTCATACCCACAACCTGGACAAATGGCATGTTGTAGAGGTTTGTTTTGTAGGACGCGTCGATCAACATCACGTGCGGGAATGCACGCCACATAGTGATTGAATAAGGATGAACAAAGAAAATCTCTGTTACGACATCTGTTTTGGGATCCTGTCGGGTGTCGTAAATGAATCGGCGGTCATGCAGCAGGCTTTCCAGTGCCTGAATAGGATTCTTTCCGTCCATTATTATCGCTCTAATTTTTTGTACCGCATTTTGCACGTCTTTCTGAACGTGCAGGCTGTCGGGGAACTGCTTTCTTAGGGTTTGAAATATGATACGTGGCTCCATGTTTTGAGCAGTTAGCTGCTCCACTAGTTTGTATTCGGCTTTAGTAAATCTTCGCACAAAAGCGTGGCCCAACAGACTCGCCGTAGGTTCGTGGTTATGGTTCGCACAGTCCACTTTTAACTCCCACGTGTCATTCGTCACGTCCCGGATGGCGAGTAATGAAAATGGGCATCCGATTTTTTTGCTACCAGCTTTCCTAACTGTTGCTTTACTACGGTGTTCACCACTACGGTCGCACACAAGCCATACCATCCCAGTAGTACCGCCAATATTTTTTGATCGACGGGTAACAATTACGTAACCATACTCCTTTCCCGTTTCTTGTACCCAATTCTTCAAATCAGTTAGAGACATGAAACGCTAAAAAAAGTTACGTTAATAATAATAATGATAATAATAATAATAATAATAATAATAATAATAATAATATAATTGAAACTCATACTTCAGGTACTAGGTACTAATATGGTTATCGAAACTTCAGGGACCATTTGTGTCAAAAAGACAATAATAATAATAATAATAATAATAATAATAATAATAATAATAATAATAATAATAATAATAATAATAATAATAACAGGTGCATTCTCAGCACCGTATCCACTTTGTTGCACGTACGGAGATTCATACCCGTATCCGTAATCTGGACACACTTGATGCGCCGGGTAATTTGGTTCATCAACAGGTGGAGTGGGAGTCTTGTTCAAGTCTGGCAACTGTGTTTTTTGATCAACAGGGACTCCAGACACAACCTCCTCCTCCTCATTGGCAGCATTTGATCCCCATGTGTCGTTAGAATAGCGATTACCGAAATAATTATCCTTCCAAAATGATGACATTTTAACAAGATTGAACCAAAAACTAACAATTCTTTACTGAAGAAGATGAAAAGGAAAGCACGGTATATTGAATTGAATTTGATGGGTAACAGATATGAATGGAGGGATAAATAGACTTTCATCTGACATGTCAATACGCAGCGTATTGGTCTCTACTCACCGTATTACTTTATTCACGTGCCCTGGACAACATCGTATCAGGGTCAAATCAGTCTGTCAATACGGTGCGTATTGATCAATACGCACCCTATGTTAGACTGATTTGACATGGTACTAGGTTTGACTGTCTGGTCGTGTACCTACCACTTATATACACTGCGTATTGACCAATACGCAGCGTATTTAGGTAACCCTATACGCTGCGTATTGGTCAATACGCAGCATATGTAAACCCTAATTGTGCAGATAGCTTGCCTTGGTGTGCAAATAGTGAGAGCCTAAGTTATTCTACAAAGGCTCCTAATTGTCAGAAGTGTAAGAAGGATTTATAGAGCGACAAGTGTCCAATAACCTAAAACCTAAACCCACTACACCACCACCAAAAACCTAAACACCCACCCACCCCACCCCACCGCACCCCACCACCAACCAAAAACATAACCCCCCCCCCCCACCACCAGACCCAGTCCCACCCCCGCAAAAAAAAAAATAATAAAATAAATAAATAAAAACTATACCTCGCCAAAAAACCTAACCCCCCCCACCGAAAAAACTAAACCCCAACCCCCCCTCCCCTCGGCTAAAAAAAATTATTTTATTATTATTATTGTTTTTTGGTGGGTGGGGGGGGTTAGGTTTTTGGGTGGTGGTGGGTGTTTAGGTTTTTTTTTTTTTTTTTTATTTTTTTTTGTGTATAGTGGGTTTTTTAGGAACCTTTGTACCATTCTTACAATTAGAAGCCTTTGTATTTGATCCTGATCCTCTGTTTGTGATATGTATATTAATTAATCTTAATTCACCAACAAGAATCCCAGTAACAGTTTCCGGTTATCTATCTTCCATAGACATAGAAAGGAAAATCAACAAAGAGAATTGTAGAGAGCAAAAGTGGGTGGAATTCGTTTGTCTCCTTACAATATGAAATCAAAAAACACCAGTATTGCCGCCGGTTATTCTCATGATGGAAGAAGTCATCATCGCATCCCTGGTTATCACATACCGGAATCAACGTGGTGGCAGTAGAGATCCTGACAACAACCAGCCAATGCCCCACGTTACAGCCTCGACCACGACCACAACTGGTCTGGCACTCTGGCTGCCCCTGCTTCTGTTACTCATTGGGTCGGTGCTTGTTTGAGGGTTCAACATTAAAGAACATTAACTTACTTCGTGATACGATTCCAAGCTTTGACTTCAGCGGTTTCACTAATAAGGACACCGCCCCCCCTAAAAGCCAACATGCATTGGCGAGTGCTCTTTTTAGTAAAATTGTCCACGAAATCAAAGTACAGTTTGACTTGACCGTTAGACAAAAAGCCGTTTTTGAGTGTCTCCGAGCACCACATGCACAAGATTTCCTTCTTGCTATACCTATAGATGGGTTAGGCCAGCATATGTCGCCGGTTGAGTATCGTACTATCCTTAAGTATCGCCTCATGATTCCTTTATTCCCAGTTGATGAGGTATGCCCTGTCTGTCATAAGGCGTGTTTGGATTCCTTTGGGGAGCATGCAGTTCATTGTAGAGAGCTCCCGGGGTTCAAATACCGACATGATTTGGTTAGGGATGTCCTTTTTGACATATTCAGGTGCGCTGGTATTTCTGCTAAGAAAGAGGCACCCGTTAATTTCTTAACAGACCCGTTGGAAGGGAGATCTACCCTTCGACCGGCTGACATTCTGGTCTTTGGATGGGTAGGAGGAAAACATGCCTGTGTGGATCTAACAGGGGTTTCCCCGCTTGTGGGCTTAGGGGGTAGTGCTTTCACGGTGGGTCAGGCTGCTTTAAAGGCTGCTTCGGGTAAAGTTAAAGTGACCAAACATGAGAAAGCGTGCCTTGACAACCAACACGTGTTTATCCCATTTGCTTTTGATACTTTTGGTTTTCTGGCGCCAGAGGCTGTGGACCTACTTAGTCGAGTTCAAAGGGTCATGCATAGTAATGTTATGACCCCGAGATCTATGAACTTAGTTTTTAAAAGGCTTAGTTTTGCTATTAAAAAAGGGGTAGCGGCGCAGCTTGTTGCCCGTTTACCAACTATTTCGATGTAAATTTTTCTCCTATTTGAATAAAACTGTAGTTATAACTTACTTCCGTTTTCCATTTGGTCTTCCTCATCTTTTATTAGCTCTTGATACACGCCTTGAGTTGACCTACAACATCATTAAACCAACAATTTTCAGATCAACCACCTGTCTAATTGAAGCTACCATATGGATGAGGCACCTTGTATAAAGGTAAAGAGAATTGTTTTTATATTTCCTTTGTGTTTACATATAAATAATGGATGACCTTTTATAGCAAATTAAACACAAAAGCAAAGAATAAAACAAGTTGGTAATCCAGGAGCTAGCAACTACACAATTGACCAAATCTATATCGTCAAGGTCTTTGGTTGAACGTGGAACCCATGAGGTCCAGAAAGGTCTCTGCTTACACCTGAGACATCAGTTAAGTAAATTAACTAATATGTTTATCAGTGCTTCATACAACATCAAGATTCAGAGTACAACTCTATTATTACCTTCTGCCTCTTGATTGAAAAAAATGGTGCCACCTCTTGGCAAAACAATTGATATAATGGAACACGAATATGAACATAGTGATTTGTGAGGACTAAAACTACGACTCTTTTTTTTTATTAACTCAAAAACTCTTAAAACTAAACAATACAATTGACCTATTTATACTAAAGGTAAACTTGCTGTAGAAGAAACCTAATTCTACTCAAAATATAATAACTGAACAATAGGAGATAAACATAAACTATATTATTACTAATCTAATTATCTTCATGCAGGCTTCATATTCACGCAACCTTCCACCTTTGAGTTATGACAAGATTAGTCCCAACAATCACCCCCCTAATCTTGTCAATAACTTTCTTCACATAAGTTTGCCTCTTAATCTTTCAACTTCGGGCACTCATTGTTATAATGACCATATTCTCCCCACTTATAACATTTCACGTGACTTTTATCCCGGAACCGCTCATTACCATCTCGACCTCTCCCAAACCCACGGCCTCTTCCCCGGCCACGCCCAAAGTCATCTCGGCTCGAGCTTCTATTGCCACAATGCTTGCACCCGTGCGATTTTTCATGTCTAGCCAACAACAACCCACCTTGAATGTCCTTCGTTTTCTCGTTGGCTTTTAAGCGCTCCTCATACGCTTTCAACCTACCAATAGCTTCGTCGAATAACATGGATTCTAAGTCAAAACATGGTTCAATAGACGCAACAATTTGGAAAAAACGGTTTGGGCATTGAATCAAGCAACCGATTCACCAAGTCGACTTCCTCGAGTTCATAGCCAAGGCCTCTTACCTTCGACGCTAACCTGCTTAGTTTTTCCACGAACTCATCAACCGTTTCGCCTTCCTTCATTCGCGAACTCTCAAGCTGCCTTCTCAATGTTGCCAGGCGAGCCGCTCTCACCCGATCCACACCCAAGTACCGTGTCTTCAGTCCATC
Organism: Helianthus annuus; assembly: GCF_002127325.2. Lineage (NCBI taxonomy): Eukaryota > Viridiplantae > Streptophyta > Magnoliopsida > Asterales > Asteraceae > Helianthus > Helianthus annuus. The sequence continues at coordinate 41,109,815 of NC_035442.2, forward strand.
CCCCACTTGCTTGGGATCGGTGTAACTAGCGATCTGCAATACCATCTCCTCGGGGATAACTTGAAACAAGAAAGCCAACGCTTGTTTCGATTTTTCCTGATTTGGCTCTTCACCTAAGGCCCTTTCTTTGACGGTCTCCCATAAACCTAAACTGTGAGCATTCATTATCGCCTTCACTTTGATCGCCCATACAGAATAGTTTGTTGCCGTCAAAACCGGATACTGGTACGTGATCGAACCACCTGCTTTCACCGGTACTAACGCCATTTTTTTCCTTTGACAACTTCGACTCTTTTCCGATCAAACCCGTTCAAGAGCTCTATTCACCCGATCAAGAAAACAAGCAACCGCTTATACCGTTTTCTTTAACCCGCTAAACGAACAAATCCAAAACTAACTGTTTTGACGGATCTTTCACGTTCGTTTTTCACGCACCTCCGTCGGTTAGACTCTTATTACGAACAGGATGATCAAGAGTTGAAGCTGCTTTCGTGACACCTCAACTTTCGATCACAACAAGATCACAGCCCCTTCAAAAACGAACGAAGCTGTGCACGTAACAACCCGCTCTGATACCAATTGTTGGTAAAACAATTGATATAATGGAACACGAATATGAACACAGTGATTTGTGGGGACTAAAACCACGACTCTTTTTTTCTATTAACTCAAAAACTCTTAAAACTAAACAATATAATTGACCTATTTATTGTTAGAATATTATAAACATAATTTCGTATTTATGTTATGTATTAAACCTAGGATATATATATACTTATATGTATGTGTGTATAACAATATATTCGAAGAGGTGTGACTGATGGTTGGTATCGTTTTTCGAATAGCGGTTATTCCCGCCAAATTCAACCGCCATCTCAACCGTCTCTCTCCTCAATGTATTTATGTCTGTTGCCAGGAATATTACTCGGCACCAAGACAATTAACCGCCAATAATTGTCCATTCAAATCTATCATTATCGACTCACTATCGATTCATTATCGATCTGTTTTGTTATCATGAATCCAAACCAATATGGTATTTCCGCTGCACAACAATCTGATGGCCATCATAGTGGTATCAGAGAACCAGGTTAGGTTATACTGATCTTAGGGCAACGTCTACAACAATTCCGTGTCAACACTGTGCAGACGAAAGAAGGGAAAGAAAATGGCTAATAAAACGTTGTTACTATTGTAACAACCCAGGCCATCAGGTTTGAAACTGTAAGAAGAAAGAGGATGACGAAGAATCCCAACTAATACGTCTTGCTATTAACACCGGTGTGCAACAACGGGATGACGAGGATGAAGATCTCAAAAGCAGTCAGAAACAAGAATTTCTAGTGGCCGGAACCGACGGAGGTTGTTGTTCGGAAATGTGGTATGTCAGTAAAACTCTAAAACATCATTTCTCTGGAAATTTAAACATGTTTAAGCGCGTTAAGAGTATGAATGGTGTAGAGACAAACACGGGTGAAAATCAGTTTTACTTTATAAGGGATATCGGAGTTGTGGATATTGTTTCAGGAGTTGAAAAAATTCGTGTTCAAAGTGTATTTTATACACAAGACATAGATAGGAATGTCTTAAGTTATGATCAGTTAATCACACAGGGCTTTACGGTAAAATTCACTGGGGATAAGTGTAAACTGTTTCCTACCTTTAGTGTTCCCCTAAACAATAATATAAGTGCAAAATCTGGATTAACGAAAGAAGAAGAAATGGGTATTATAGAAAAACTGAAGATGATGAATAAAGAAACAGAATTTATGGTATTCAAAACAAACTACTTGAACGATTATTTCGGAAAACTTGAAATATCATCCAACGAACCGGATTGGAACGTGATGATACTTCAAACAATGGAGTTCAAGAAATTTTTGGATTGCAAGGCTTTACTTGACATGATGGACGATGATGAGTATATCGGAAAGTATAAGTTCATTCTTCAAACAAAAAGTTTGAAGAGATGGTGGAATGGTTTATAACAAAGAAACTAGGGGTAACAACTAGACCAATTCCGGCTTATGCGTCAAACAATCAGAAAGTGGGTCTCTTGGATCTGTATTTAGAAATAGAGAAGGAAGGAGGACATAGAAGAGTGACTGAGAATAATCTGTGGCCTAAGGTTGACAAATATATGGGATTCGAGTACAGTGATGGTGAATTAATGCGTTTCATGTATGCAATGTACTTGGACGTCCTCGTCTATTACTATAAATTCAAGATCATTCAATCGAAAGCATGTGAAAAAGAAATGACAGATGTGAAGGAAGTGCTAGTTAGTAAGATGGACCCGAGGAGCAGCCGAAGTGAAGGGGAAGACATCAAACAAGATGAAGGTAAAGATGACAGTCAACAGGTTGCTGGGTGTCCAAAGGAGCACTATGCGTTTTTCACTGATGATGGATGGAATGAGATCAGAAGGAGACAGATCAGAAGAACTTTCGATTTCAACAGAGCAAAGGCAGCCATGGACGAAGCTAATGAGAGTGTTCTTAAATACTCCCGTAAACACGCTTATGTTTAGGGGAGAGTGTTAGAATATTATAAACATAATTTCGTATTTATGTTATATTAGACTATGTCGGCTATGTTAAGTTTATTATTGATGTTTTATATATTGTATAGGGTATCTAAGTGTATCAGCTCTCTGCCCTAAAACCCTACTGACAAATTTCTGCCGTCAACCAGCTTCTGCCCTAAAACCCTACTGCCGTCAACCAGCTTCTGCCGCCTAACAGCCCCTGCCGACGCAACTTCCGGCCAATAATCTGATTCAATGGCAGCAATACTTGTATTCTCAAACCAAGAAAAGACTACCCATAATTCTCACAAATTCGCTTTCACTCTCAAGCCCACTAATTATGGCTATTGGAGATCTATGATCGAATCCTTCTTAACCTCGCATAATCTCTTCGGCTATGTTGATGGAACAATTCCATGTCCAGAACAAAAAGTTACTGTTGAAGGTGCAACAACCGATAACCCCAGTTATAAGCCATGGCTTTCAAACGATGCTCACATCCGCACGCTGATTATTTCCACCGTGTCTGAAGATTCGTACCAACACATTCAAGGGATAACATTTAGAGAAGTCTGGTTATCTCTGGAACGGGCTTATGCGCCAGTCACCGCTTCTCACGAATTTACTCTCAAAAGTCAGCTTCTACGCATTACTATGAAGGGCGACGAAAAACCTATTGATTACCTTTGCAGGGCACAAGAATATGCAACCGCTCTTGCCAATATCAGAGAACCGGTAAAAGACAAAGATCTCGTAATGTTAACTCTTGCAGGGCTACGAGAAGAATACAATGGCTTAAAGACAAACCTGTTGACTCGTCAACCACCTGTCTCTTTTCACGAAATCTATGCTTTGTTATGTGATCATGATTTTGTGGTCACCAAACTGATGAACACTAACCCATAGGCTCTCCTTGCAACGAATTCCCCATCATCTCCACAGCCGCTTTCGGCTGCCACCAATCCTGTGCCTACCCAACCGAATCTTGAACAATTGCAACAACAACTTCAAAGCATCCAACTGATGGCTTCTCAATTGGGTTACCAGCTGAATTCCACTTTGTCACCACGTCCACAGGCTTATTTTGGATCTCGTTCCTTCCATACAAACCGTGGTGGTCGGAGTTCTCATGGTCATTATCGAGGTAACTCACGTGGTTCATTCACTCCACGGTCCAGAGACAATGGTGGTACACGACAATTTTCATGGGCTTCCACTCAGAATACCGTATACGGTCATTGCAACCGATGCAGAATCGGTCACTTGCCATCTCAATGCCCAAGTCAGCCTATTCAGCAGAATCGGCCCCCACCCCAGGCCAATTTTACAGCCTTCTCGGATGCTGCTTCATCTTCTGGAAGCACTTGGAATCCTGACACTAGTGCAAACTATCATGGAACTCCAGACTTATCAAGCTTGGACAACTCTGAGGCATATCATGGTAATGATTCCTTACTTGTTGGCAATGGTAACTCTCTACCCATTTTTCATATTGGGTCGTCCAAAATCTATTCCTCAAACAAAACCTTTAACCTTTCCGACATTCTTCATGTTCCTGCCCTTAAACATAATCTTTTATCTGTTCAATAATTTTGTCTTGACAATGATGTTTATTTTGAATTTCACTCTGCTTATTTTGTTGTGAAGGACGAGTCTACATGCACTACCCTCCTCACGGGCCCCAGTGAACAGGGTTTGTACTCTATCCGCCTTCCACAACTCAAGTCTCTGCCCAAGGTTGCTTTCACTGCTGTCAAAGCTTCTTGGCATCAACGTTTAGGACATCCCCATGCTCAAGTTTTTCGTTCAGTTGTCTCTCATTGTTCTTTACCTGTTTCAGACAAATTATTAAATAATTTATGTTCTTCTTGTCAAATGGGAAAATCATCCAAATTGCATTTACCTGATTCTAATTTTCGCAGTCATAATATTTTGGATCTTATTTATTGTGATGTTTGGGGTCCATCACCGTCACCGTCCTTTGATGGTCACCGTTATTTCTTATTATGTGTTGATCATTGTACTCAATATTTGTGGATTTATCCCTTAACACAAAAATCTGATGTTTATGCAATCTTAACAAATTTCATCACCATGACCGAACGTCAATTCAACACAAAATTAAAATGTATTCAATCTGATTGGGGGGGGGGGGGTGAATTTCTCTCCCTCACCAACCTTTGTCGCGACCTTGGCATCATTCATCGATGTTCTTGTCCTCACACCAGTGAGCAAAACGGATTTGTTGAACGTTGACATCGGCACGTTGTTGAAACGGGTCTTTCCTTATTGGCTCAATCAAGCCTTCCTCAGCGTTTCTGGCATTTTGCTTTTGAGACTGGCGTTTACCTAATCAATCGACTTCCTTCCCGTGTCTCATCCAACAAGTCTCCCTTTGAACTTGTCTTTCATCGCAAACCTGATTACTCCTTTCTGCGAGTCTTTGGCTCTCAATGCTTTCCTTACCTTCGCCCCTACAACCGTCACAAAATAGAATTTCGTTCCACTCCCTGTGTATTTCTTGGCTATAGCCTTTCTCACCATGGCTATCGGTGCTTTGATCCTTCCACTGAACGCATCTATATTGCCCGACATGTCCGATTCAATGAACATGTCTTTCCTTATCAACCTTCACCAAACCCCAACCCGTCACCTACGCCCACTTCTCCATGCATCTCAATTTTTCCCAACCCCCCACCCGACTTCCCACCTGAGCCTAACTCTACACACTTATCATCTCCTTCCTCACCTACCCACCAACAGCCATCGGCCCACCCCATTCACTCACCACCTTCACCAAATTCGCCCACCTTAGCCCAACCACCAACGGACCAAAATACTATTTCGGCCCCAATACCCACGGCCCAAAACAGTGCTGATCCTACTCCTTCGACCCAAACACCCACGGCCCAACACCCTACTGGTCCTAACCTATCTACGGCCCAAATGCCCAGGCCTCGGCCTTCTAATCTTCGACCGAACCCTAAACAACCCGACCGTTATAACCCGGCTGCCTATGCGGCCACTACTTCATCCAAGCCTGTTGAACCAACCAATTTTACCATTGCTAACAAGTATGCTGAATGGCGTCATGCTATGTCCGAGGAGTTGGACGCGCTTCATAAGAATGGTACGTGGACTCTTGTGCCCCCGGTTCCTAACACTAACATTGTTGATTGTAAATGGGTTTACAGGTTGAAAACTGATGAAAATGGCAAGGTTAGCAGGTATAAGGCGCGTCTAGTTGCCAAAGGCTTCAATCAACAACATGGTGTGGACTACCATGAGAAGTTTAGTCCTGTTATCAAACCTGCTACAATTCAGACCATTTTGTCCTTAGCTGTCACTAATAAATGGTCCCTGCGACAGTTGGACATTCAGACTGCGTTTCTGCATGGCGATCTTGAGGAAACCGTTTATATGCGTCAGCCACCGGGCTTTGTTGATCCAACTAAACCGGACCATGTTTGTCTCCTGAATAAGTCTTTATATGGTATTAAACAAGCTCCTCATGCCTGGTTCAATAAATTGTCCACTGCCCTTCATCAACTAGGGTTTTATGGGTCCAAGACAGATCCGTCTCTGTTTATCCTAAACTCCTCGGGTTCTCTGGTTTATCTTCTTGTGTATGTTGATGATATTATCATTACGGGTGACAACTCCATTACTATTGCCATGCTTATTGGTGGTCTCAATTCCCTTTTTGCTCTTAAGGATTTGGGGCAACTGCATTATTTCCTTGGGGTGGAAGGTGTTCACAAAAATTCTGATCTTGTTCTCTCACAGAAGAAATATATTGCAGACATCTTACATAGATCAGGTTTGGCGGATTGTAAACCCATCTCCACCCCTATGAGCACATCTCAGGTTTTACTACCTGATGATATTCCGTTATTGGATGATCCCTCTCGGTACAGGCACACGGTTGGAGCTCTTCAGTATGCTACCCTTTCTCGCCCTGACATTGCATTTGCCGTCAATCGGGTTTGCCAGTTCATGCACGCCCCAACCGAGAATCATTGGACTAGTGTGAAACGGATTCTGCGTTATTTGAAAGGTACAATCAACATGGGTCTTTGGATTTGTCACAACACAGGCTATCGCCTACAAGCCTTCTCTGATTCTCATTAGGCTACCGATCTACAGGCCTTTTCCGACTCTAACTGGGCTGGTTGCCCAGTCGACCGTCGCTCGACGGGGGGATTTGCTATCTACTTGGGTTCAAATCTTATTTCTTGGTCTGCTCGCAAACAACGAACGATCTCTCGCTCCTCAACGGAATCTGAGTATAAGGCGATTGTAGACACTGTTGCAGAATTACTTTGGCTAAAGTCTCTTCTTCGTGAGCTTGGTTTGGACAGCGAGGCGCCAACACCCTGGTGTGATAATCTTGGCGCTACTTATCTCACTGCTAACCCAGTGTTTCATGCTCGTACTAAACATGTTGAAGTTGATTATCACTTTGTTCATGAACAAGTTACTCAGGGCAATCTCAATGTTAAGTTCATCTCCACAAAGGACCAAATAGCTGACATCTTCACGAAGCCTCTATTTTCTCAAAAGTTTGAATTTTTGCGGTCCAAGTTACATATTGCTAACCGCCCTGAACTTGCGGGGAAGTATTAGACTATGTCGGCTATGTTGAGTTTATTATTGATGTTTTATATATTGTATAGGGAATCTAAGTGTATTTAGGTTCTCTATATATTTGGTTGTAATCTTCTATCATAATTGAATAATACCGATTACTTTTTCATAAACTGATTTGTTATGTTCTAAACCTAGGATATATATACTTATATGTATGTGTGTATAACGATATACTCGAAGAGGTGTGACTGATGGTTGGTATCGTTTTTCGAATGGCGGTTATTCCCGCCAAATTCAACCGCCATCTCAACCGTCTCTCTCCTCAATGTATATATGTCTGTTACCGGGAACATTACTCGGCACCAAGACAATTAACCGCCAATAATTGTCCATTCAAATCTATCATTATCGACTCACTATCGATTCATTATCGATCTGTTTTGTTATCATGAATCCAAACCAATATGGTATTTCCGCTGCACAACAATCTGATGGCCATCATTTATACTAAAGGTAAACTTGCTGTAGAAGAAACCTAATTCTACTCAAAATACAATAACTGAACAATAGGAGATAAACATAAACTATATTATTACTAATCTAATTATCTTCATGCAGACTTCATATTCACGCAACCTTCAACCTTTGAGTTATGACAAGATTAGTCCCAACACCACCAACACCCTTACTACGGCTAAGAACCACAACCGCATTCACCATTATTTTTCTGTGATCTAAACAATTAAATAATCAAATATTAACAAACCACCTACAACTTACAGACCAAATAGTATGTTAGATATCAAGATTTAATATCTTAAATGTTAATATCCATGATCACTGTTGGGAAAAATGCTATAAGCATTTGGTTTGTCTCACAGCACCCTAAAAGTAATAAATATTCAGATGTGATTACAACCATGGTCTTCAATTCTAATTTAGCCTATTTCTGCATCCCAGAAGGCCCCATCACTTGATAATCCTCAAGCTAGGACACCAGATTATAAAAAAATCCTACAGTAAACCACAATTTTTAGAATCAAATTAATTTATTCAATGATTATGAATGCATAATAAGGATAATACTTAATAGTGCTATCGAATATGAATGAATGAAGAATAAGATGACAAAATTAAACATATTAAATATGAAGGTAATGAGGATGAAAACAAATTAAAATTGTCTTCGAGACATAAAATCAAACACCAGGCATGCATACCTGGCTTTTTGAACTAAGGGCAAGCTTTTTCCTCTTAAGAGACGCAAAAGTATATTTGATCATGCGCCTAGACCAAACAGAAGCCTTGAAAACTGAACCAGAGACAGCAACGTATCAGGCATTCGGTTTTTGCATGGTTTCGGGCTCGGTTGGTCGGGTCAACCGGTAGGACCGAGACCCAGATTATGTATTGCAGTGCTGATAACTTTCAATGAATTTTGAAGATAATTGGGCTGCTATTTTGCTAAACATTGGGCTGCAACAAAGCAGTTAATACTGGGCTGCTATTATGCTAATTTTTTAACTGCTATTTATTTATCTAATGGGTTCTAGACTTAGGGCAGCAATCATATTTTGCTAATTTCCGGGGTGAAAGTTGGTAGCTCTGGGCAACATAGAGGTGAACAAAACGATTTCTTTTACGGATCCAAGCCGGTTTGGAACCGCTTTTGCCTTTGACCAGTTTCGGTTTGAAGCCGGTTTAGTCGGTTTTTACTACTGATTTGATAGGTCGGTTCGATTCGGTTTAGTTTTGGTTTCGGTTCGTAAACCAGTTCTTGTGCTCACATTTACAAGAAATTGAAGACAATTTTTTTTTTTATATATAGAGTAAATTGTGTTTTGGTCCTTGTGGTGGTTTAGTAATTATTGCTATTATTTACAAAATCCAATTGTCTTGGAATTTTAATACCAAAATTTTTATTTTATTATGGTTTTGGTCTACCCACACTAACTTCATCCAACTTATAGTTAAATCCTTGTAACATGAGAGACATGTGTTAGATGTACCAAGCTTATTACTATAAATAACTGCTCATATATGAATAACTTAGATCCAACGCAATGATACATCTATGTTTTCATTCTTCTGTCGGTGTAATGTCTATGACTTCCATTATATTATATTCATTGATTCAAGGTCAAACTGTAAGCTTTTTCCTCAAAATCTTCTCTAATCCTCATCTCTAATCACTTCTACATCATCTTATTCATCAAAATCACACACAAACACTAACTTTCTCCTTGAAATCGACTGATTTGGACCTCTTGAAGGTGGATTCCGCTCGGTTCGCTTAGGCAACTGTTGAGGAACACCATTCATGTCACACCCCAACCGATGGCGGAAACATCAGATCTTCATGGAACTGAGCGGAACAGATTCATGAGTATCCATAACAACTATTAATTACCAGATATTTAAACGTCATGTCCTATACCACAACATATCCAAATAAAACAGTTATTACACATAATTGTCTAAAAAACAAACACTGTTCCGACAACTCAGATTTAAGCGTGACATAACTAGACCCCTAGCTTGATTCATCAAAGCACAACATTCCTAGCATCTCAAACACCTGTCACATACGTTAAAATAAAGGTCAATACACATAGTATAAAGGTGAGCATACAAGTTTAATAGTATAATAGAGTTCGAAATTGTTTACGCATAACCAGCACGTAACATGTAACAAAGTGAAGGCTAGTAGGTTATCGACAGAGAAATATGCACAGACGTGACTACGAGTTGTAGAATGCGGACAGCATATCCCCACTGGGACACGTTAAGTAAAGCCCTTAACAACCCCTGTCCACGTAGATCATAGAAGTACAAGCATGCAGAAATATGCACAGACGTGACTGCGAGTTCTAGAATGATGAAGAAGTGCATGTAGATCATAGAAGTACAAGAGTTAGATTGAAAACTTACCAGGATCATGAGAAATCGAGAGAAAGAAGGTCTTATGTGCGGCTGGTCGAATGAGGGAGCTGTCACATCAAATGATTTAACAGGAGGGGTATTTATAGGTTGCCAAAAAGGGAAAGGAGGGGCAAGTGTCGAATAAGATGCACCTCAATCGGATAGCACCTCGATCAGATGGCAATCCAATTGGATGGCCATTCAATCGATTGGCCGTTCGATCGAGTGGCTCCGACGAGTTGTGTTCCGGCGTTTCGTTTCGCGTGTTGAGCGTTGCGTTGCGATGCGTTGAAGCGAGTATGCGGTGCGATAGTATTACAAATAACTTAACCAACCCTCGCTATATCTAACATACAATCATCCTAAGTAACTTGCGTTAGCGTTTGCGATTCAATTGCGTTGCGATAGTGTTTCGATTAATTACCACAAACATAAAGTAAACATGCACAAATAACACATAAATAGCACACACACACGTAAAACAATATTGATGCATGTGTAGCGTTATATAATTTTAGTTATATTTTAAGCCCTTTTAAACACTTTAGTCAAGTTTTAAATTTATAAAACACGGTATTTTACTAACACTAAGCACACATATGGGCAAGTGCACCCATCGTGAGTGTAGTATAGCGTTGGTAAGATACCGAGGTCGTCCAATGACACAAGAGCTTTTAGTACCGGTTTATCCTCAACATCTAATCAAATCAAAAGTTTGAGAAAAAGTTTTAAACATGAAAATAGAAACTAAAAATGCTGAAAATAAAATAAAATAAAAACAGATAAACAAGATGAATCACTTGGATCCGACTCGCCTTTAGTGTAAACTTTGATGATTTCCGCACTTTTTTCACTTTTTAATAGATTATCTTAGTTATAGTAGTAGGCCCCTCTTTTGAAGGTGACGTTACCCTCAACCCAGTAGTTTGAGTCAGCAAGGATACAATCCTAAAGGGTCGGAATATTGAAAGACAATTAATTAAGTTATTAATGCGTAATGTGGTAGGCCCCTCTTTTGAAGGTGACGTTACCTCCGGCTAAGTGGTTTTAGTCAGCGGGGATACAATCCCAAGTAGCCGGGTTAATGTATTAATAGTAGTTTACATATGAGGGGATCAAGCCCTTCGCACCCCCGCCATCCAATACCAGTGGGTATTGAAGGAGGTCCTAGTAAGCTTGACCCAGGTCCTTGTAGGATCTATACACTAAACAAGGCAAGAACCTTACCAAACCATTCCCTTAACCCCTGACCAGGAGCCAACATATCTCTATATAGACCGTAGAGATATCAATGGTGTAATTCTTTTATTTTATATGGACAGTAAAATAACGCCAAGACACCACGGACAAATGATAAGGAAGTTTCACCTTCAACATAAGAAACTAGTTGTTAAAGTCATTAATACAATACTAAATAAAAAGTGCGAAAAGATTAAAAAACAAAAGTATTACACTAAATGCTTGTCTTCACCAAGTGTTGTAAGAGACATAGGAAAACATGGCCTTTGATTTCAAGAACTCTTACTATCAATCTTGGATCCCGAGACTACTACACACACTCTATGATGGATGATGGATGATGGTGGTGGATGTGGGTTGTGATGGTGGTGGAGTGTGGGTGAAGTGAGAGAGAGGTAGTTTGCCAAGGGATGCCGTTGAAGTGAACCAAGCACCTCTATTTATAGCCTGCACAGAAGCCCGGACACGGCCCCGAGTCCATTGAGCACGGCCCCGTGTCCATCCACTTTCTCTTTCTTCATTAATTGCAATTTGTCTGCATTAGCTCCACATGCCCCCGTGTCCGCTGGGCACGGCCCCGTGTGCAGAAGCGTATCTGTACTATCAAGATTTGCTTGGATTCTACGAATCTTAGCGTTGACCACGACCGTGTTGAGCTGGGCACGCCCCCGTGTCGGGAATAGAAGCTTCGATAGCTTTGTCTTTTCTGCAGACACCTGACCACGCCCTCGTGTCCGCTGGGCACGGGGCCGTGGTCAGCCTCCTGTTTACTTGTTTTTGCTTGGGAAGATGTTGTCGAGGGGTCGGGCATGCCACGTTTATTCCTTTTCTTGTAATTATGTTAGATTTTGCTGCATATTTGCTTCTTGTGTTCATTTACGCTCATTTAATCCTAAAAATGTAAAAGGAAGACAAAAGCACACTTTTTCCAACATTAGTACTAAAAAAGGGTTAGTTTTATGCCTCATTTGATGAAATTTATATTTTGCATTTTACACACATCAATATCCAGAATGCATAAATCGTGTTGCGAATGCGATTGAGATGCGATTAGCGATAAAACATGCGATTAAACCTCGATTCTTCATAGATACTCCACATAATACAACTGAAGTAAATAAAATAAAGATTCGATTACAAGTCAAAGAAGTCAAATCGGTAATTAAGCAAGGAGTGACATATCACAATTAGCAATCTTTTCTTCCTTTGACTTCAATCTTGACTTTGACATTGACTTTCGTAACACGGGGTGTTACAGCCTCCCCTAGTTATGGGAATTTCGTCCTGAAATTAGGCCTTAGCTGTAGCAAACAACTGTGGGTACTTCGCCTTCATGTCGCTTTCGAGTTCCCAGGTGAACTCTGCGCCGCGTTTGCCTTCCCAGCGAACCTTGACAGTGGGAATGCGTGAGCGCCTGAGCTGCTTGGTTTCTCGGTCCATGATCTCGACAGGCTTCTCCACGAAGTGTAATGTTTCATCCACTTGTAAATCCTCAAGTGGAATTTGCAAATCATGCTCAGCCAGACACTTTCTGAGGTTCGAAACGTGGAAAGTCGGGTGGACGTTGCTAAGTTCCTCCGGTAGTTCGAGTCTGTAGGCCACTTTTCCGGTCCTTTCCAAAATCTTAAAGGGTACCACATATCGAGGCGCGAGCTTTCCTTTTTTGCCAAATCTGACCACACCCTTCCAAGGTGTTACCTTTAGGAGTACGTGGTCGCCAACGTCAAATTCAAGGGGCTTGCGGCGTCTACCGGCGTAACTTTTCTGACAACTCCGAGCTTTCAGCAGATTATCTCGAATTTGGAGGATTTTGTCAGCCGTTTCTTACAACAGCTCAGGACCAGTTATTTGCGAGTCTCTGATCTCGTGCCATACAATAGGTGATCGATATCTTCTTCCATATAATGCCTCAAACGGTGCCATTTGAATGCTAGAATGATAATTGTTATTGTACGAGAATTCGAGTAATACATGTATGCGTCCCAATTACCACCGAAATCTATGACACACGAGTGAAGCATGTCTTCAAGGGTACGGATCGTTCTTTCAGTCTGACCGTCGGTTTGGGGATGGAAAGCAGTACTTAGATTAAGAGTAGTGCCGAGAGCAGATTAAAACGTTTCCCAAAGACGCGAGGTAAACCGACCATCGCGGTCAGAGATGATGTCGCGAGGCGTCCCATGTCGACAAATGATCTCATCGGTGTAGATTGGGGCTAATTTTTCTACCTTACAGTCTTCTCGTATCGGCAGAAAGTGAGCAGATTTAGTCAAACGATCAACGACGACCCAGATGTTGTCGTGACTTGATGGCGTGCATGGAAGTTTCGTTATAAAGTCCATAGCTATACTCTCCCATTTCCACATAGGGATCTCGGGTTGGACGAGTAAGCTAGAGGGTCTTTGGTGCTCGACCTTGACTTTCGAGCAAGTCAGGCACTTCGAAACATAGAGAGCGATATCTTTCTTCATGCCCGGCCACCAGTACTTGTAGCGAAGGTCCTGGTACATTTGTCGGTACCAGGATGAATAGAGTATCGAGACTTTTGGGCTTCGTCCAGAAGGATCTGTCGTAAGTCGGTGTGCTTGGGAATCCAAATTCGGTCTAGATAATGGAATATCCCATTCGACTTATTCACTAACTGGGCTCCATCATTCAGAATCCTTTCCTTCTTCAAAGTGCGTTTGGTAAAACACGCATGTTGGGCGTCACGGATGAGGGGTTCGAGATTATGCTGGGCTTGGGTATTACGAACGCTATGCAAATAGCTTCGTCTGCTGAGGGCATCGGCAACGACATTTGCTTTGCCAGGATGATAACGAATCTCACTATCGTAATCGTTGAGAAGTTCTACCCATCAGCGTTGGCGCATATTCAGTTCTTTTTGGCTGAGGATGTGTTGTAGGCTCTTATGATCTGTGAAGATCGTACACTTGGTACCATACAGGTAGTGTCACCAAATCTTCAACGTAAAAACAACTGCACCTAGCTCGAGATCGTGGGTTGTGTAGTTCTTCTCGTGGATCTTGAGCTGACGAGACGCGTAAGCGATAACCTTGTCTCGTTGCATGAGAACACAACCAAGACCAAGGTTCGAGGCATCGCAGTAGACAACGAAATCATCATTTCCGTCGGGTAAAGCGAGAATGGGAACATTGCAGAGCATAAACTTCAGAGTTTGAAAGGCAGTCTCTTGTTTAGTTCCCCAAACAAAAGGCTTATCTTTATGCGTGAGAGAGGTAAGCGACATGGCGATTTTAGAGAATCCTTCGATAAATCGGCGGTAATAGCCCGCTAGTCCGAGGAAAGAATGGAGTTCAGACAGGTTCTTAGGTGTAACCCAACTCTTAACGGCTTCGATCTTCGCGGGGTCGACGTGGATACCTTAACTATTAACCATGTGACCGAGGAATTGAACCTCCTCTAGCTAGAATTCACACTTGGAGAATTTGGCATAGAGTCGATTCCCTTGGAGTAGCTCGAGAACCAAACGTATATATTACGCGTGTTCGGTTTTCGACTTGGAATAGATCAGGATATCATCGATGAACACGATGACGAAGCGGTCGAGGAAAGGTTTACACACGCGATCCATCAGATCCATGAAAACCGCATGTGCGTTGGTTAAACCAAAAGGCATAACAACAAACTCATAGTGACCATAACGAGTGCGAAAAGTGGTTTTGGGTATATCCTCCTCTTGAATGCGTAACTGGTGATAGCCTGAGCGTAGATCGATCTTGGAGAAACATGTAGCACCTTGTAGCTGATCAAACAAATCATCAATTCGAGGCAGGGGATAGAGATTCTTGATCGTCAGCTTATTCAACTCCCTGTAGTCGATGCACATGCGGAATGACCCGTCCTTCTTTTTGACGAAGATAACTGGTGCGCCCCAAGGAGAAATGCTAGGACGAATGAAGCCTTTGTCAAGTAATTCCTGGAGTTGACTCGAGAGTTCACGCATTTTGGACGGAGCGAGTCGATAAGGAGCTCTAGCAATAGGATTTGCTCCAGGAATGAGGTCGATACGAAAGTCGATATCACTACTCGGAGGTAAACCAGGTAACTCATCAGTAAATACAAGAGGAAAATCACGAACCACAAGCACCTTGTCTATTTCCTTCTCTTTCTTTTCCTTCTCCGCTACTATGATATTAGCCAAGAAAGCTCTGTATTCCTTGCAGAGATACTTGCTCGCTTGGGTACATGACATAAGTTTAAGACCTTTCGAAGGAGTTTCGCCATACACACAAATTTGATCACCATTAGCGAGCGAGAATCGAATCATCTTATCGAAGCAAACAACTTCAGCATGGTTTTCGCGAAGAAAATCCATGCATACCATGACGTCAAAACTACCGAACTGCATCGGAATAAGGTCGATAGGGAAGACGTGATTGTTGAGTTCGAGGGTACAATCACGAAGAATAGAATTGACAGTGACGGTTCTTTCGGTGGCAACTTCAACATCGAACATCGAGGGGAGATGGGCGCGCTTACGATTAGGGAGCTTTTCGAATTCAAACGATACAAAACAATTATCAGCTCCAGTATCAAACAAACACGAAGCATATATACCATTCACAAGAAACGTACCATTAACCACGTTGTTGTCTGCTTGAGCCTGGCGAAAATTGTTGTTGAAAGTACGTCCGCGAGCTGCTGGCTGCTGCTGCTGCTATTGCTGGGGCTGCTGCTGTTGGGGCTCTTGCTTCACCACTCGATTTGGGCACATGTTTGCGAAGGGGTTGGGATCACCACACGCAAAGCAATCTCTAGCGTGGATCGCGGGTGCAGGAGCCGCTTGTTGGCCTTGAGGAGTAGGAAGTAGAGCTTGTTGAGCAGGAGCTTTTTGGATCTGAGTTTCTTTTTTATTGTATTTTGTGTTTGAAGTTAAGATGAAAATGGATGAGTTGTGCAGCGGAATTAAAATGAAAACAAACTTTGCATACAATCAAATGAGAGTAATACTTTAATCAAACATCTTTTACACAATGAACCGAATGATTGAATTTAATTTCAACAACGATTACAAAGATAGATGTATGAATGCAAACTCCCCCTCAGCCCGAGCTCAGTAGTTTGTTCGTGCAAAGAAGACGAATGATGTAAAGAGCTAATAGAACAGTACAAAGTACTGAACTATTTATAGGCACTTGCAAACTACTGAGCATCTTTGCTGACGTCACCATGAAAGTGACATCTAACCTCCTAACAAACTCTAACCTCTGATCTATACAGACACTGCTTGTGTTAACTACTGCTAATACATTCTATTACAAAACAGACTTTAGAACAGCTGCTGCAACCTTCTACTGCTGTGAACCCAGCAGCACTTGTCCGGATCAGCAGTGCTTGACTCAAGGCAGTAGATTGAATCAGCAGGACTTTAGTCTTCCATCAGATCTTTAGTTGAGCAGCAATTATGAGTCAGCAGTTTGGTAAGATTAGCAGATAGGATGTCATCAGTAGTTGTAATTACTTTCAAGGGGAGAGATTTGTATATCAGCATCTGCTTATTCAGAATCCATTGCTCTGATCCAGTTTTGGCTTTAATTCTCTGTTCCTCTGATAGGGTTCAATCCCAACAATCTCCCCCTGGAACAGATAATGCCAAAACCCTTCATTATTTGTGGATATTTTATTGCCTCATTAACAGCTCCCTTATCTGACCTTTAAATTGTAATTCAAAGTCAAGGGCATCTGTATCTTCATCGTCCCTGCTAAGTGGAAGATCAAGAAGATCCTGCAAATCTTCAAGACTCAGGCCAAGAGCTTGTTCCCTTGATATTTTCTCCACTTCTCCACCAGACCTGAGCAAAGTCAATACGCAGGTCTGTTTGTCAGTTGCCCACTTTTGTATTTTTGAGCCTGGTGGGTTTCTTGGGAGATGTTTATTTGCAGAAGTATTTGGTGAGGCTGGCCTGTTCATCACTGGCTGAGCAGTGGTAGCAGAGTTTTTCTGTTCAAGTTCTTCTTTTAACGTTCTTAACAAGCCTTCTTTTAGAATAGCATTTCCAGCAAGAATTTCTTGAACAGTTTCAGCTCCTAACTGGCTTTGTGTCCTTCTTTTGTAGATGGCATTACCAGCTGGAGCAGTGGCTCTCCTGATTTGCAGCTTTGATGGTCCTTTTGAAACCGCTGCTTCAGGGTAGTCAGGTTTTCGAGGAATTTTTGGATCTTTCTTTCTTAATTCCTCCAACCTTTTGTAGGTTGACCTGACCCCATCTTCTTTCCATCTAGCAACTTGTTTTTTGGTGCCAAATTCAGCAACAACTAATTCTTCTTTCATTCTTTTTAGTTCCAACTGCTTTTCAGGTACATTCTTTTTGAACCTTGCCTAATCAGGAGGAGTGTGAGTGACTTTCCTTTTTATCATATCTTGAATTCTGGCTGCTTCAGCTTCAAGCTCAGGAACAGTCCACTCTTTGTACATGTGTCTCTCTCCTTTGTATTTCTTGTAAAACATGATGCTTTCAATGTAGTCTTTCTTCAAAGTTTCAGCTGCTCTTCTGAAATTTGTTGACTGACATTCTTAGCAAAACGTTCTAGGGAACTGACTTGTGTGAGCAGATATTGGTAGTATCTTGATACTTCTTTGTCAGATTTCCCTTGTGTGTTTCTTTTCGAGATATCCTCTGCTTGCTTGGCCTTTATCTTCAAATATTCTTCAATGTTTTTGGGCCAGGGATATCCTTTGATTGAAGGCAAACTCCTTTTGGCAGGGTCATCCTCAGTATAGAAGGATTTTATCTCTTCTCTGACAGCTTCTAGTTCAAGAGGAAATTGAACACCTGCAGGAGGTAAGGGTTTGTGCATTGGAACTGAAGAAAGTGGAACTGGTTTTGGTATATTGACAGGAGCTAAAGGTTTTGAAGATGTTGGGGATGGTGAAGTGACATCATCTTTAGTAATTAGCCTTCTCCTCTTTATTTGAGGAGGGACTGATGATGTTTTGGATGGAAAGGTGGTTGTAGTGGCAGCGGTTTGTGATAGACTAACAGTTGTTGAAACAACTGGTTTTCCAACTACTGTTGTCTTTACAGTAGAAGTTATAACAACTGCTGTCTTCTGCCTTTTGACAGGAGGTGATTGTGATTTTGGTGGTGATGGAGGTAAAGCATTGGATGTAGTGTGTGTTGAAGTGGTGTGTGTTGAAGTGGGAACAGATGTTGAAACTACTGAAGTACCAACAACAGCTGATACACCAGGAGTTACAACAGGTGTTTTAGGTGGTAGTTTTTTAGCAGACTTTGAACGTCTGACCGGAATGGATTTGGGTAACCTTACTTTTTTAGTAGGCTTCTTCTTTTCATCAATGAGATTTTCATCATCTCTTGACCCTGAAGTACCCTGATCCGGATAATCCACCCTGGCTTTCTTTTTGGCCTCTCTAACCCTTTTTACACATGCAAGTGCTTCTGCAAGTGCATTTGTGGTCACATCAATTTTCTTACTCCCATCTGGCAAAGGAATCTGTTTGGTCATATTGGAATTTTCTGGTGCGAGGTAGAGACCATCTGTTATTTCTTTCCTTCTCCATTCCTGAATTTTCTCCCCCTTTTTGGCATTATCTTCGGGGAGTTGATCAATGAAGAACACTGGTGGAGGAGCAGTGCTAGTGGAGTGCAAGATCTGAGTTTTGAGAGCCTTTAGATCAGCCTGAGTGTCTTTGTACCTAGACTCCATAGCATTTCTCAATTGTTGAACATGTTTTTCATGTTGCTGATCTGCTATTTGTGCTTGATGGTGGAGAAAAGGTTGAAATAGATTCTAGAGCTCATTTGTAGCAGGTGCCTGCTGGAGAGCAGGTGCTTGAGGTGGAACAGCAGTGGATTGTACCTTTTGTACTTGTAACAACTGTTGTAGCATATCTTTGAGTTCTGCAACAGAGTTATCAAGTTTTTCAACACGAGCCGTCAATTTCTGGTACTTTAAACCATCACCCAATTTAATGGGATCATCTGATTTCCCACTAACAGTGGTTTTATCAGTGGTAGAAGTAGGGAGTTTACTCCAAACCTTAACCACTGATGCCCCTTTTTCTTGGTACTGGGGTCTTCTTCCTTCAACACTTGACAACCTTTTGATGTTGCCAGTAGGATAAATAAATACACTGGTGGTTGGCAGAAGTGCTATAAAAGGAATTGCCTCCAAGGAAGTCTTATTGATGTAACCACTGTCCAACTGTAAACCTGTAGGTTCGACAGTTGTAGTGGCTGCTTCACTTGGATGACCACAAAGAGTTACTTGTAACTTAATGGGTGTAACCTCCTCAGGTTGTGTTGGTGGGTTAGCAATGAATGATACAGCAGACTCAGTCATTTGTTGAGGCATGTTCTCATTGATAGGTGATTGAGAATGACTGTGTAATGCCTGGTTCAAATCAATTGCATCCAACAGTAGTTGTGTTTTTGGTGGAATTGAGGATATGATGGTGGGTGTAGGAAGAGGATTTGCTTCGGGCATTGAGATGTGGATGATGGAAACGAGTGTATCCAGAGCATCATAATGTGGTGGCCCTTTGTGTACAACCTGTTCTTTTTGTGAGGAAGCAGGAGGAGGTATGGTTATGGGTTGAGATATTTGTATCAACTGCTGTGAGGAAGTAGCAGCAGTGGTTTCTTGTGACATTTGTGTTGTCACAGGCATTAACTCTGGTATCTCATCCTCCAGAGTTGCCTTTTTGATTGGGTTGGGGGGTTTTGATTTTTCTTTTTGAATGGCCTTTTGGGTTTGGTAGGTGTGGGTTTCAAAACAGTTGTTCTGCTGCTTTGGTCACCTAGAGCAGTAGGCTCAGCAGCAGATACCTGAGGAGCAGTGGTAACTGCTAAATTCTGCTCAGGTACCCCTGCTTGTGTTTTGCAAGGTGCTAACATTCGTGAAAAAGTTTCAGATGTTAGGCAGTTTATTGCAGTTATTTCACCTTGGTTTATTAAAGCTAAATCATCCTTACTGAATTTCTTTTCAAAATAGTAGCTTAAAAACCTTGGGAATAGTAAGAATGATTTGCTTTCAGCATTATTAACCAAATCTTTAAAGATTTCCCAAGAATAATTATAATTTTCTTCTTGAAGAATTGCATATCCCAGATTTTGAATCTTTATAGGGATCTCATTAAAAGAAGTGGTTTTGTTTGAAACACATAGGAGGAGGGTATGAAATAGAAATCTTGGTGCAGGAGGAAAATAACCTTTTTCTAAGGTTAGTTTCTTCATCATTGTGGCTTCATACCCTCTTTCAATGAAGTTAATGTGCAACTCATTTTTAGTGAAGGAAGTTTTACCTGCCTGGTCATCGAGTTGAAAGACTTCGGAGATGGATTGTGGTGTATTGTGGACAGCTTTACCTTTTATGGAAGATTGGATTGCAGTTGCAATGTCTCCTTGTTTTTCAAGGGTTGCATTTTTCCAAAATTCCCTTTGGGTCGCCAAGTAGATGGGTGCGTCGGCGGTGAGCAAAGTTTTGTACTTTGATTTTGCCATGATGGTGATAATGGAATCGAAAACATCTGTGGTTCCTGGTTTTGTGAGAAGACCTAGGAGATTGTGAGATTTTTTGAATGGAATTTCTGTGGTAGTTGCCTTTTGATTGGCTGTTTTCGATGATTTTGATGTGGGTTTTGCAGAGAGCTTCGATTTTGTCATTTTTGAAACGAAACGATCGAAGAAATTTGTGAGAAATGAGAAGAAAAACTGCTTTGAGAAGAGAATTTTTAAGAATTCAATTCGACAGTAAAACCCTGTTTTGATGGTGAGTGGGGATGTTTATAAGAAAGAGAATGAATGCTGACGTGGCAGCCGTTACAAAAGGTCTGACTGCTATGTACTGCCCACGTGACAACCACTGGTGAAAATGAAGGACAGTACTTTTGGTGAAAGCAACTGATGAAAGCAGTGGAAAGGGGGCAGTGGATGATTTTCACTATCAGTGGATAGCATATCAGTGGATAAGACACTGCTTTTGAACAACAGTGGTTATCAAGGAATGAGAAAACAGAGGTTGCCTTTCAGCAGTGGGCAGACTTTTTGAAGTAGAGCAGACTTTTGAACAATCAGTGGTTATGGCAGACTTTTAAGGATTTTAATGAAAATTTTCATTTTTAACCTATTTTTAAGGATGGATTTTTGATTTTCTGAAAACATTTTGTTGCTTTTATTCATAGAAAAACAAGATGTTGCTTGTTATTCCATGTTTAGCATCCCAATCCTAGAGACCAAGCTTTCAAGAGTGGCTGTATCAAGTGCTTTTGTGAGCACATCTGCCAGCTGGTCTTTAGTTGGGACATGATGCAGAGAAATCAAACCTTTTTCATAGCAATCCCTCACAAAGTGATGTCTGATGTCGATGTGCTTTGTGGTAGAATGGGAAACTGGATTTTTGATGATATTTTCTGCTACCTGGCTGTCCAACATGAGTGGTGTCTTTAAGGCAGTGATACCAAAATCCAGTAACTGATTTTGAAGCCACAGGAGTTGGGCTGTACAGCTTGCAGCAGCAATGTATTCAGCCTCAGCAGTGGATGTTGAAACTGCTGCTTGCTTTTTGCTTTGCCAAGAGACTAAGCAATCACCTAGAAACTGGCACCCTCCTGAAGTGGACTTCCTTGTGGTGTGACATCCAGCAAAGTCACTGTCTGAAAAACCTGAAAGCTTGATATTCCCATTAGCTGGATACCAGATACCAAGTGTGGGAGCACCTTTTATGTATCTGAGAATCCTTTTTACAGCAATGAGATTTGATTTTCTGGGAGCTGATTGACTTCTTGCACAGACACATGTTGCAAACATGATGTCTGGTCTAGATGCAGTTAGGTACAATAAGGACCCAATCATGCTTCTATAGAGTGTTTGGTCAATCAGCTCATCCTTTTCATCAGACATGACCAGCTTATTTGTGGCCATGGGTGTGCTGCATGGTTTACAATCATTCATATCAAATTTGGTTAAAAGTTCTTTAGCATATTTGCTTTGATGAATGAAAGTTCTATTTTGCAATTGCTGTACTTGGAGACCAAGAAAGCATTGCAGCTCACCCATTGCACTCATTTCAAACTCAGCTGTCATGAGTTCTCTAAACTCTTCACACATTTTGGTACATGTGCTTCCAAAAATAATGTCATCCACATAAATTTGGACAATCATTAAATCTTTCCCTGTCCATTTAAGAAACAGTGTTTTATCAATGGTACCTCTTTTAAAACCATTTGAGACTAGAAAGTTGGAAAGAGTTTCATACCAGGCTCTAGGTGCTTGTTTCAGGCCATACAAGGCTTTGTTTAGCCTGTAGACATGATCAGGATAAAATGGATCCTCAAAGCCTGGAGGTTGACATACATATACCTCTTCTTGCAATGTACCATAGAGGAAAGCACTTTTGATATCCATCTGAAACACCTTCATGTTGTGGTTGACAACAAAGGCCAAGAACAGTCTGATGGCTTCCAATCTTGCAACAGGGGCGAATGTTTCATCATAATCAATCCCCTCTTCCTGTCTGTAACCTTGAACCACAAGCCTGGCTTTATTCTTGACAACAATGCCCCTTTCATCTGTTTTGTTCTTGAAGACCCACTTTGTGCCAATGGGACTAACCTCTTTTGGCAGTGGTACAAGCTCCCATACTTGTTGTCTCTTAAACTGTTGGAGCTCCTCTTGCATGGCTTCTACCCAGCTGTTGTCTTTTAGTGCCTCTTGGTACTTGACTGGCTGATGAAGTGATAGAAAACCAGCAAAAAGACAAATGTTTTGGGTTTGGCTTCTTGTGAGCACCCCTTCATTGATGTTGCCAATGATTTGATCAGGTGGATGAGATCTCAAGAAGATTAAATCTTCTTGGTATGGTATGATGGCATTTGTTGGTGAAGGCTGCAAATGTGTGTCATCTGAGCTAACCACTGCTGATGACTTTGATGACCCAGCAGTGGCTTCAAAAGGTGGTGGAATGGGTGGTAATGGAGTGGACCACTGCTGACTTTTATCCACTGTTTGAGGACTTTTGTCAACAGTGTTTGAGGATGTGGAAGCAGTGGTGAATGGGCTACTTTGGTCAACAACAGTTGATGTAGCAGTGGTTGAGCTTTGACAGATGTTTTGAACAACTGATGCTTTTCCCTTTGTGGCAGACCTTTGAGGGATGATGACTTCATACCCATAGTCTGGTGTTGCATCCTCTGATGGACCTGCACTGTTAGTCTTGACAGCAGTATTTTCAAAAGTGAATTTTTCAAGCTCAAACAGTTCAGCAGGATTTGCTGGGATTTTCATTGATGAAAGTTCATTGAACACTTTGTAGGCCTTGGCAGTGGTTGAGTATCCCTGAAAATAACCACAATCAATTTTGGCTGCAAATTTTGAAATGGAATCTTTTAAGTTCAAAATAAAGCATGGGCAGCCAAACACCTTGAAGTATGAGATCAGTGGTTTGATTTTATACAGAATTTCATAGGCAGTTTTTTTGTGCCTGGGGTTTATTAAAACTCTGTTCTGGACATAGCAAGCAGTGTTTACTGCCTCTGCCCAGAAAGTTAATGGCAAACCTGAATCTGCAAGCATGGTTCTGGCAGCCTCAATCAAAGTTCTGTTCTTTCTTTCAACAACCCCATTTTGCTCCGGTGTTCTAGGGATGCTGTACTGCCTTACAATCCCTTTCTTCACACAGAAAGCATCCAACTCCCTATTTTTAAATTCTGTGCCATTGTCACTCCTAAAGCTTTTCACTGGAAGGTCAAATTGCTTTTCAACCTATGTCACAAAGTCTTGCAAAATGCCTGCAGTTTCATCTTTAGAGTGCAAAAAGAAAGTCCATGTAAACCTAAAAAGTCATCAACTATAACCAAACAATATCTTTTCTTTTTAAGGCTCATGACTTGAACTGGGCCAAACAAATCCATGTGTAGCATTTGCAAACACTGGGTTGTTTTGGACTCTTCAATGGACTTGTAAGAACTTTTATGTTGTTTTCCTTTTAAACAGGAAATGCAATGTTCAGGACATGAAAACAATTTTTGTGGTAGGCCTCTCACCAAACCATTTTTTGAAATTTCTGTTATTGTCTTAAGATTTGTGTGCCCCAGTCTTTTGTGCCAAAGTTCTGTCTCTTTGTTAGAGGCAGCTGAGAACAGACATGCATCAGCTCTGGGACACTCTTTTGACATGTCAACAACATAAACATTGCCACTTCTTTGAGCAACAAGTTTAGTTTGACCATTTTTGATTATTGCTTCAATCTTTTTGACGATTTCTGGTCCAACAATCCTACAACAATCTTTTGTGAAGAATGACCCAAACCCTTTGTCACTCATTTGAGATACACTCAGAAGGTTGAATTTTAGATTGTCTATTAGATTGACATTTTCAAATTTTACATTGCCAGATTGCACTGTTCCAGACCCCCGAACCTTTCCTTTACTATTATTTCCAAAGGATATATCACCCCCACCATGGATTTTAAAGTCTTTGAGGAGGGCTTTACATCCTGTCATGTGCCTGGAGCCTCCACTATCTACATACCAAAGACTATCAAAGCATGCAGAAGCTCCCTGCAAATGAAGTAAAAGGATTAGTTCATTAAGGACTCCAAAGCCAACAGGGCTTTGGATGGAGTCTCAACAGTGTCTGGTATGGATGCAGTGTGATGGACAGTGGTTAAGTCAGGGGTTTGGACAGTTTTAGTACTGTTCCTTGCTAACCACTGTTGAGGGTCTTGCCCAATCACCTGCTGGTAACCGAAAGGATGCCTATTCACTCTCGGTTTAGAGGGCTTTTTGTAGACCTCATAAACGTGTGGAATCCTTTGGTAAGACTGTTTTTCCTTGCCTTTTCTGAACTGATTGGCAGGAGGTGCATCAGTAACCTGAACATCTCTTTTAACAGATGTTTGGTTCAGCTGTTTTGTGACAGCTGTTTGAACTGGCACAAACAGTGGTTGTTTCTTTGTGAATTTGACAGATGGTGATGCTGATTGACTCAAGGATGTTTTAGCAAGGTACTCATTCTTTTTGATGTCAAAGTTTTTGAGATACACACATGCTTGAGTTTTGTGGTTTGTTTTACCACAAACAATGCAGCTTTCAGCTGAAACTATGACACTTGTTTTGTTTATATCATAAGCTTTTAAGTGGAAACAATCTTTTGTTAGATGGTTCCTTTTCTCACAAAATTCACAAAACAAGTTATCAATTTTTTCTTTCTTCTTCCTCTTTTCAGACTCCTTTGCAGCAGAGGTTTTAACCACTGCTGGGATGTCCTTAAGAGGAATGACTTTAGTTTTTGGAGCTTTAACACCATCAGTTGATGTAAAGTCCATTGGCTTGAAATTTTCAAGAATATCACACTCATCAGACCATTTTGGTTTAAATTGATGATTTTCAATCTCCTCAAAAGCAGAGGGGCCCATTGGTCTGTCAAGTGTGATTTTGTTACCAAGTTTGTCAGTGATTTTCACTTCTTGGCCATTCTTGTTTGTGGGGATGTACTCAGCAGTTACATCAGTGGTTGAAACAGATTTTTCAAAAGCAGTGTTTTCATCATCATGTTTTCTATAGCCAACCCCAAATTTCACATTGCTTTTTATCTGTTTCTCAAGCATAACCTCATACCCTTTGCATGATTCCACCCATTTCTCACATGTGATCTGGGTGGATTCTAACTCCCTTTTGAAAACTTGGTATTTTTCTACCATAGTTTGGAGTTGGGTTTTGGTAATGCTTTGCTCTTCTTTCATGCTGCTAATCTCTTTCTCTTTTTCAGCCAATTTGTTTTTAAGTTCTTTTAAAGATCTTTCAAATTTGACTTCATCAGTTAAGATTTTGTTCCTAAGGTTTTCATTCACCTCTTTGATGTTAGCAAAAGCAATAATGCAATTGTCAGAACATAGTTTTTCTAGAACTTGAGGTGATACCTTGGCAGCAGCCATCATTGCACAATCACACTGAGTATTCTCTTCATCACCAGCTCTCTCTTCTTTTTCACCTGCCTTTTCTTCTTTCTTATCTTCTTCAGACCATAGATCTGTCAGTGGTTCAATCAGGGTACCTGAACTTTCTTCCAATAGTACTTCATTAGCCACAGCAGTAACCACTGCTTCATTCACCTCATCCACTGTTTCAGAGACCAGCTGTTTCTCTTCAGATTCAACACCCTCCTGTATTGACTCTAATGCCATCAAACAAAATTCATCATGAGAAGAAACATTAGAAGCATAGAGTGCAAAGTTTTCATCACTGAGGTCTTCAGGCATACTGCTCCAGTCAACAAACTCTTGAGTAAAGAAACTTTGTTGATCTGGTTGTGTTGCTACTGGAGCAGTGGTTTGTGGTGCAGGTTGCACTTGTGCCTGGGGAGCAGGGGTTTGAACATATTGAATCTGTGGAGCAGCTGTTTGGACATAATGCACTGGCACAGGAGCAACAGCATAGTGAGCAGTGTTCACATGTGCTGCTGGGGCATATTGGGCATAGTGCACAGTGTTTTGATTTTGAGGTCTAGGATTTGAACTAGGGTGAGTGATTATGGGACCAGTTGTTTGACTCCTACACTCTCTAGCAAAATGTCCTAACCTGTTACACTTATAGCACTTGATTTTCGATTTATCCAACCCAACCCTTAGATTCCCATGCAACCCTGGGAATTTTCGCCCTGTTCTTTTATAAAACTTGCTAGTTCTAACACTTAGCAAGGCCAGTTGATGCAAGATGTCCATTTCCTCTAGATCAGTGGGGTCAAAATGCTGTAAATCATTTAGTTCAAAGCTTAAATTGTCTGACATCTGGTTTTCATTTGCAGTGAATGCATAACCTGTAGAGTGAGGATCAGGGTTGTTAAAATTTGCACCAGCAGTTATGTCAATGAAGTGATCATAACCCTGATCCTTACCACTACCACCAGATTCTTCTTGACCCAGAAGAGCAGTGTTACCGAATGAATAATCATCAACGGTTTTCCCTGACTCTTGTAACTTCCTTTTCTAGTTCAACTCCCTTTCGTAGGTCAGGAGTCGACTATGGAGTTGTGTCCCATTTATCTGGCAGTGACCTGAGGAACCTGCTGTTTTGAGTTGAGTTTGTGAAAGTGGTTTTAACAAGCCTCAGTTCACTGATGAGACAACTGAACCGCTCAAATTGTTGCGTCGGTGATTCACCCTTAACATGACAAAATGTTTCATACTGTTGGTTCAGGATTTCCCTATTGTTTTCTATGACCTCTTCGGTACCTCCAAACTGTTCCTTAAGCGCGTCCCACAACTCTTTGGCATTGTCACAATGTAACAATCCAGCACATATTTCGTTGGCAGCGCTGATGCTACGATACTAAATGCTTTAGCATCTAGTTCAAACTTTTGATAATCCGTTTCAGTATAATTTTCAACAGGTTTTGGAACTTGTTTTTTAGCATCTTCAGCGCTTGGCACTGTAGGAACATGAGGACCAAAGATAACAGACTTCCAACAACCTGTGCTTTGTTGAGCGAGGATGTGACCCATCCTCCTCTGCCAGATGTTGTACTCATTTCTTTTTAGCATAGGTGGTTTAAAGAGAGAACCAATGTTGTTTTTATCGTCCTGAGATTGTGACGTCATTCTTGTTGTTTTACAGGTACTGAGAAATCAACTTTAGTGGTGATTAATCCTTACTCTGTTTTTCAACGACGAACAAACGATCAGTATCAACTGTTTTGAGCTGAACTATTTACGTCAAAATGATTGTTAAATCAAATTTGACTGTCCAAGCTTTGATACCAATTTTTGGATCTAAGTTTCTTTTTGATTGTATTTTGTGTTTGAAGTTAAGATGAAAATGGATGAGTTGTGCAGCGGAATTAAAATGAAAACAAACTTTGCATACAATCAAATGAGAGTAATACTTTAATCAAACATCTTTTACACAATGAACCGAATGATTGAATTTAATTTCAACAACGATTACAAAGATAGATGTATGAATGCAAACTCCCCCTCAGCCCGAGCTCAGTAGTTTGTTCGTGCAAAGAAGACGAATGATGTAAAGAGCTAATAGAACAGTACAAAGTACTGAACTATTTATAGGCACTTGCAAACCACTGAGCATCTTTGCTGACGTCACCATGAAAGTGACATCTAACCTCCTAACAAACTCTAACCTCTGATCTATACAGACTCTGCTTGTGTTAACTACTGCTAATACATTCTATTACAAAACAGACTTTAGAACAGTTGCCGCAACCTTCTACTGCTGTGAACCCAGCAGCACTTGTCCGGATCAGCACTGCTTGACTCAAGGCAGCAGATTGAATCAACAGGACTTTAGTCTTCCATCAGATCTTTAGTTGAGCAGCAGTTATGAGTCAGCAGTTTGGTAAGATTAGCAGATAGGAGGTCATCAGTAGTTGTAATCACTTTCAAGGGGAGAGATTTGTATATCAGCATCTGCTTATTCAGAATCCACTGCTCTGATCCAGTTTTGGCTTTAATTATCTGTTCCTCTGATAGGGTTCAATCCCAACAGAGCTTGACCTTAAGCTGGAGCTAGAGCTTGACGTGGACCTGTACGACAGTTGGCGGTGAAGTGGTCGTACATGTTGCAATGCACACAGTATCTGCAAGCGATTCCCACTGGATGGTGATAAGTGCAAGTAGGGCAAACAGGGTGAGGACCAGTATAAGCACGCTTAGCCAGCGGTGCGTTGGTGACCGGTGCCGCTACTTGGCGGTGTTGAGGCTGCGGTGGGGCAGGTACTGCTTGAAGAGGAGCGGCAGCTGTGACAGCACAATTCTTGCTTCTGTTGTTGTTGTTCTTCTTGGTTGCGACAGGAGGACTTTGAAGACTGCGGTGCGGCGGCGGTTTTAGCGGTTGGGACAGTGGTAGCTTGATGCAGATTCTTGGAGGCTTTATCCTAGTAACCAGACTTGACTCGCTTGTCGTTGATCTCAGCAGCCAGTAAGAAGGTTTCCTCAATAGTTGTCGTCTTTGCAGCTTGAACGAAATCATCCACGCAATTGGGAAGAGCACGTATATACTTCTTGATGGTGATTTTGGGCGTCGTAACTTGGCCTGGACAGATTATGCTCAGCTTCTTGAAGCGAGCAGTCAAACCAGCGTTGTCACCATCCTTTTGCTTGATATGCCAGAACTCGTCGTCCAACTTTTGGCGCTCGTGGGGAGGGCAGAACTCTTGCATCATAACGTCCTTCAACTCATCCCACGTCAGCCCGTAAGCTGCATCATTTCCGCGCTTGTTTCTCTCGGCCCTCCACCAATCTAGAGCTCGGGATTGGAAGACGCCGGTGGCGTTAAGAGTGCGGAGATTATCAGGACAGCCACTCTGGCGCAGGGTGACTTTGATTGAATCAAACCATTGAAACATGGCCGTAGGCCCATCTTCGCCGGTAAATTCTTTCGGGATGCAGGCTTTGAACTGCTTGAAGCTAAAAGCAGACTTTGGCGAATCAGTCCTTGACTCTTCGGAAGACTTGCTACCTTTTTCATTTAGCTCACTAACAATCTGGGGAATAACTTTCGCTATCTACTTAGCGACAAAAGAAGCGATACGCTTGTCCTCATGATTGTGGCGAGTAGATCGGGAATGGGATGATCCAAATGACGACATTGTCTGCAACAGACATCGCCATAGGAGTCAAACACTATATATATCAAATCTCGCTTCAGAAACACCTAATACTACTAAAGCTCAGGAATACAATCACGTAACACATAGACACATAGTCACGTAGGCACGTAAACACATAAGCACGTAATCACATAAGCACGAATACACATAAACACATAGAGCACAAAAGCACGTAAACCATAGAAACCAATCTATATTTGCACGTATTCGTCTACCCTGGTCACACATAATCACCTATCATTCAAAGTCCGCGAGTTTGAGAATAGCGAGCGCGATTAGCGAGTACACAGCGAGTAGAATAACACAAGCGAGTAACATAGCATGCGATCATCCACAAGTAGCAGCGATTTATTAATGTTTTGAGATAGATGTGCAGTGCGAATGTGTGTGTCTATCAAATCGAGAAGCGTAAAGCGTATACATCACCAAAAATCGAAACACATAAATAGGTAAAACCACATAAAACATGAAAAATCCACATAAAAGCGACAAATATCAGAGTCAGTGGCTGCGGAAGCCAAAATCGAAATACATAAAACCAAAAGTAGATTGTCTTGGCTAGTAGACATTGACTATCCAAAGTGGTTCGACTATTCACAAGGACCTTGAATACATACCTTGGCCTTCCGGACTGTGCTCTCGCCTTGATTTTGGGCGAACGACACGCATCCTTCCAGTTACGGCATGATTCAAGTCGTTGGAGTCCGTCGAGACTTTGGTGGGAGTTTTGTAAAACCGAAATAAAGAAAGGAATAAGTTATCAAGGTTCGGGTTTCACCCCTGTCTTAACATCTTTGTTCCTGTCTTGTTGAGATAGAGTGGAAAATCTGCGTTAACTTACAGATTTCACTCCTGATTCAATTCCCCTATTTATAGATAGAAATGCGGGTCGAACAAGAGATACAGTCGAGAGTTTGCGGTTTTCACACCTAATCTCGACCTAATCACTCGTTCATTTTCGAAAAATAGTGTGCGTTGATAGTGTTGTGTTTAGCGAGTGTAAGCGAGAACAGCAAGTAAGCTCGTACAAAACCCCTACAGGGCATGTACAAGTCGGTCTGTTGGTACTTAGACTATAGACTAGGTCATTTCTAAGACATCGGCCCGTAATAGGTCGAGTCTTGCCTAATTCCCTATAGTTATAGCTCTGATACCAATCTGTCACACCCCAACAGATGGTGGAAACATCAGGACATGGCACTGAGCGAAACAGATTGTTCATGAGTATCCATAACAACTATTAATTACCAGATATTTAAACGTCATGTCCCATACCACAGCATATCCAAATAAAACAATTATTACAAATAATTGTCTCAAAAACAAACACAGTTCCGACAACTCAGATTTAAGCATGACATAACTAGACCCCTAGCTTGATTCATCAAAGCACAGCATTCCTAGCATCTCAAACACCTGTCACATATGTTAAAATAAAGGTCAATACACATAGTGTAAAGGTGAGCATACAAGTTTAATAGTATAATAGAGTTAAAAATCGTTTACGCATAACCAGCATGTATTATGTAACAAAGTGAAGGCTAGTAGGTTATCGACAGAGAAATATGCACATACGTGACTGCGAGTTATAGAATGCGCAACACATATCCCCACTGGGACACGTGAAGTAAAGCCCTTAACAACCCCTGTCCATGACAGGTGCTGAGTCCAAAGTATAGTATTATCGTTGCTAAGGTGTCAGGCAACAATCATTGTGTTAACATAACATACAAGCATTCATCGAATAACACGTAACATGCAATAACGGTCAACGTATAAATAGTGGTTGCGTTGTGTGTCGAAGTGATTTGAATAAGTAACGCATGTAAGACACAAAAGTGCATAAAGCAAAAAGGGATCGAGTATACTCACAGATCGTGCTTAACAAGTAAACACTCTCTCGGATTGAAGGGAGCGCTGAGAGATTAGGTTGAACAATTAACGATAGCATAAGCGAAGAACGTCGCGTTAAATACTGAAAAGAACCAAGTGTCAAATAGTAATCCGATCGGATGGCCATTCGGTCGGATTGACATCTTGTTTGTTAAGGATGTGTTTATGTATGATGGCTTTGAAGTTTTCGTTGTAGCATTTTGAAAACAGAGAAGTATCTCTACCTTTCAGGTCGTTTGATCGAATGGTAGTTCGATCGGATGGCGATCCGTCCGGTGAGGTATTTCTCAGAGAACAAGTTCATAGCAGGATTATCATCCAATCGGATGGTCTACCGATCGGGTGGCAATCCGTTAGAATTGACTTATGCATTGGACAGGTTGAAAATTGTTTAAGTGTTGAACCTCAAGTGCAATTCGATCGGATTGCAGTTCGATCGGATGGCAATCCGGTCGAACGACAATCCGTCCCGCGATCTGACCGTTTTGCAACTTGAAGATTTGTTAAGTTTTGAAAGTTTTGGGGTTTGCTCGAGACGATATGATAATGCATTAAACAACAGAACCCTATCAAGACCCCAATGTTTCGATCGAACATGAATCACCCTAGTCCGATCAGTTAACTGTTCGTGATGGTTATTCACGTTTAACCCGGAATAGTTGTCTCTTAAATAGAAATCAGATCTTGAACCAACACTTCACTAAGAATGAGTAGAAGATCAGAACGAGCTCCGATTCTATCGGTTTTGAGTGCATTAAGTGTAAAAGAGTTGAAAGAAAGTTGAAAAAGCTTCTTTCAATCCTTTTAACCTTGAAAATGTTTTGATCTATGCGAAATCATTGTTTATTCATGTGGAAATCTTTCAGACCTAACTTGTTCTTGGTGGAATGAAGCCAAATCTTGAAGTTCATAAGAACTTCATGATGACATCATCATAGAACACATCAAATCCATTGATTTCACGGTTAAAAGTTAGGATTCAAAGGTAAGAATGATGATGAAGTGCATGTAGATCATAGAATTACAAGAGTTAGGTTGAAAACTTACAAGGATCGCGAGAAATCAAGAGAAAGAAGGTCTTGAGTGCGGCTGGTCGAATGAGGGAGCTGTCACATCAAATGATGTGACAGGAAGGGTATTTATAGGTTGCTAAAAAGGGAAAGGAGGGGCAAGTGTTGGATAGGATGCACCTCGATCGGATAGCACCTCGATCGGATGGCAATTCGATCGGATGGCCATTCGATCGATTGGCCGTTCGATCGAGTGGCTCCGACGAGTTGTGTTCCGGCGTTTCATTTCACGTGTTGAGCGTTGCGATGCGTTGAAGCGAGTATGCGATGCGATAGTATTACAAATAACTTAACCAACCCTCGCTATATCTAACATACAATCATCCTAAGTAACTTGCGTTAGCGTTTCCGATTAAATTGCATTGCGATAGGGTTGCGATTGCGTTTCGATTATTTACCACAAACATAAAGTAAACATGCACAAATAACATATAAGTAGCACACGCACGTAAAACAATATCCAGAACGCATAAATCGTGTTGCGAATGCGATTGCGATGCGATTAGCGATAAAGCGATAAAACAAGCGATTAAACCTCGATACTTCACAGATACTCCACATAATACAACTAAAGTAAATAAAATAAAGATTCAATTACAAGTCAAAGAAGTCAAATCCGTAATTAAGCAAGGAATGACATATCGCAATTAGCAATGTTTTCTTTCTTTGACTTCAATCTTGACTTTGACTTTGACTTTGACTTTCGTAACACGGGGTGTTATAATTCAATTAAGATTGGTCCCAGATCTAAAGGATTTCCTCAATTTTCAACTAAGTTATGAAAGATTTCAACACTTTTTCATCTGTTTTCAACTTTTCTTCGAAGTTTTACAAAATATTGATGGAATCTAGACTCAATCAGACTTTCGACTCGTTCCGTACTCGA
This sequence comes from Helianthus annuus, assembly GCF_002127325.2. Taxonomy (NCBI): domain Eukaryota; kingdom Viridiplantae; phylum Streptophyta; class Magnoliopsida; order Asterales; family Asteraceae; genus Helianthus; species Helianthus annuus. The sequence goes on from NC_035442.2 coordinate 41,143,550, forward strand.
GAGTCGGCTTGAAAACGGATTTCCACCGGAGAGATGGATCGATTTACCGGTCAAACATTAAATTCCACCAAGAACAGCTCGTCTGTCCGAAGGGGTGGTACCCATCCGACCGGATGAACTGGATTTGGTATGTTTCTGTTGTTTGACACGTCGTCACGCCGTCTCCGTTAACTCAAAACTTTTACTTAGAAAACTTTATAAAAACTTCAACTACAGATCATCTCGCTCGAATGGCCATCCGTCCGGATGACCATCCGACCGAATGACCAGACTCTTATTTAAAACGTTTAAACAATGAGAACTTTAAATTCACACTTCGAATTTGAACGAGGCAACAAACACCCATACACTGTTCGAATGGCCATCCATTCGAATGGTCATCTGTCCGGATGGAACCCATCCGTTCGAATTGCCGTCCACCCAGATGATCATCCGTCCGGATGACCATCCGTTCGGATCACCTGTTAAACATTTAGCCCGTTCGACATTCTTTTTACAACCATTCAGCCCCGAGGAAGACATGCTTCTGTTTCCATGAACAGGCTGACCCAACACGCTCCCTTCAATCCAATCCAGCTTGTGTTTACTTGCTAAACATACACTGTGAGTATACTCGAACCCATTTTCGTTTAACACACTTTTGGGTGTAACATACGTTCTCTATCAAAAACAAAACAGTTAAATGCATTACAAACGCTAACCGCACTCAAATGTTATACGTGATTAGTTGCATTATTTGTTGCTATGCTCATACAATGTTACACAAGACTGCCTCTAGCAAAGATAGTACTATAGTTTGGACTCAGCACCTGTCGCGGACAGGGGCTACTAGAGATCACTTTACTCTACTTCACGTGTTCACTGAACATGTGTCGCGCATACTCTACAACGCAGTGTAACACCCCGTGTTACGAAAATCAACGTACAAGTCAAAGTCAAAGTCAAAGGAAGAAAAGATTGCTAATTGCGATATGTCACTCCTTGCTTTACTATGGATTGTACACCTTGACTTGTAATCGAATCTTTTATTTTATTCGCTTTTGTTGTATTGTGTGGAGTATCTGTGAATAATCGAGGTTTAATCGCTTGTTTTATCACTTTATCGCTAATCGCATCGCAATCGCATTCACAATTCAAGTTATGCGTTCTGGATATTGTTTTACGTGTGTGTGCTACTTATATGTTATTTGTGCATGTTTACTTTATGTTTGTGGTAAATAATCGAAACGCAATCGCAACCCTATCGCAATGCAATTTAATCAGAAACGCTAACGCAAGTTACTTAGGATGATTGTATGTTAGATATAGCGAGGGTTGGTTAAGTTATTTGTAATACTATCACATCGCATACTCGCTTCAACGCATCGCAACGCTCAACACGTGAAATGAAACGCCGGAACACAACTCGTCGGAGCCACTCAATCGAACGGCCAATCGATCGAATGGCCATCCGATCGGATTGCCATCCGATCGAGGTGCTATCCGATCGAGGTGCATCCTATCCGACACTTGCCCCTCCTTTCCCTTTTTGGCAACCTATAAATACCCTTCCTATCACATCATTTGATGTGACAGCTCCCTCATTCGACCAGCCGCACTCAAGACCTTCTTTCTCTTGATTTCTCGCGATCCTTGTAAGTTTTCAACCTAACTCTTGTAATTCTATGATCTACATGCACTTCATCATCATTCTTACCTTTGAATCCTAACTTTTAACCGTGAAATCAATGGATTTGATGTGTTCTATGATGATGTCATCATGAAGTTCTTATGAACTTCAAGATTTGGCTTCATTCCACCAAGAAGAAGTTAGATCTGAAAGATTTCCACATGAATTAACAATGATTTCACATAGATCAAAACATTTTCAAGGTTAAAAGGATTGAAAGAAGCTTTTTCAACTTTCTTTCAACTCTTTTACACTCAATGCACTCAAAACCGATAGAATCGGAGCTCGTTCTGATCTTCTACTCATTCTTAGTGAAGTGTTGGTTCAAGATCTGATTTCTATCTAAGAGACAACTAATCAGGGTTAAACGTGAATAACCATCACGAACAGTTAACTGATCGGACTAGGGTGATTCATGTTCGATCGGAACATTGGGGTCTTGATAGGGTTCTGTGCTACTTATGTGTTACTTGTGCATGTTTATTTATGTTTTGTGGTGAATATTCGAAAACGCAATCGCAACTCTATCGCAATCGCAACCTAATCGCAAACGCTAAACGCAAGTTATTTATGAGGATTGTATGTTAGATATAGCGAGGGTTGGTTAAGTTATTTGTAATATTATCACATCGCATACTCGCTTAAACGCATCGCAGCACTCAACACGCGAAACGAAATGCCGAAACACAACTCGTCGGAGCCACTCGATCGAATGGCCAACCGATCGGATTGCCATCCGATCGAGGCGCATCCTATCCGACACTTGCCTCTCTTTTCCTTTTTTGGCAACCTATAAATACCCCTCTGTCACATCATTTGTGATGTGACAGCTCTCTCACTCGACCAGCACACTCAAGGATCTTCTTTCTCTCGATTTTTCGCGATTCTTGTAAGTTTTCAGCTCAAATCTTGTACTTCTATGATCTACACGCACTTCTTCATCTTTTTCACCTTTGAATCTTAACTTTTAACTATGAAATCAGTGGATTTCAGGTGTTCTAGGGTGATGTCATCATGGAGTTTTTATGAACTTCAAGTTTTGGCCTCATTCCACCAAGAACAACTTAGATCTGAAGGATTTCCACAAGATTAAACAATGTTTTCGCATAGATCTAAACATTTTCAAGGATAAAAGGATTGAAAGATACTTTTTCAACACTCTTTCAACTCTTTTACACTCAATGCACTCTAAACCGATAGAATCGGAGCTCATTCAGGACTTCTACTCTTCTCTAGTGATGTGTTGGTTTGAGATCTGAATTCTACCAACGAGACCAACGATTTCGGGTTGAACATGAACATGAACATCGTCACGAACAGATAACTGATCGGATTTGGGTGATTCCTGTTCGATCGGTTAACCTGGGTCTGATGGAGGTTCTGTTGTTTAAACACGATTGTCGTACCGTCTCGAGCCAACCGTGAAACTTAACAAAATTCTAAGTTGCAAAATGATCAGATGCTATGGGATGGATTGCCGTCTGATCGGATTGCCATCCGATCGAACCGCAATTCGATCGGATTGCACTTGGACCTCAACACTTAAACAATTTTCAACATGTTCAATGCATAGTCAGTTCTAACGGATTGCCACCCGATCGATAGACCATTCGATCGAGTGACAATCCTGTTGTGAACTTGTTCTCGGAGAAATGTCTCGCCGAACGGATCGCCATCCGATTGAACTACCGTTTGATCGAACGACCGTTCGATCGAACGACCGTTCGATCGAACGACCGTTCGATCGAACGACCTGAAAGGTAGAGATACTTCTCTGTTTTCAAAATGCTACAACGAAAACTTCAAAGCCATCATACACAAACACGTCCTTACCAAACGAAATGTCAATCCAACCGAATAGCCATCCGATCTGATTAACGTTCGACACTTGGTATTCTTGCACCGTTTACGCGCCGTTCTTTTGCGTATGCTATCGTTAACTGTCCAGGCTAATCTCTCAGCGCTCCCTTCAATCCAAAAGAGTGTTTATTTACTTAAACACAATATGTGAGTATACTCGATCCCTTTTTGCTTTACGCACTTCTGGGTGTTACATACGTTATCTATATTTAAATCACATCGATCACACAACGCAAACACTATTTATACACTGACCGTTATTGCATGTTACGTGTTATTCGATGAATGCTTGTATGTTATGTTAACACAGTGATTGTTGCCTGACACCTTAGCAATGATAGTACTATAGTTTGGACTCAGCACTTGTCGTGGACAGGGGTTGTTAAGGGCTTTACTTCACGTGTCCCAGTGGGGATATGTGTTGCGCATTCTACAACTCGCAGTCACGTCTGTGCATATTTCTCTGTCGATAACCTACTAGCCTTCACTTTGTTACATGTTACATGCTGGTTATGCGTAAACGATTTCGAACTCTGTTATACTATTAAACTTGTATGCTCACCTTTACACTGTGTGTATTGACCGCTATTTTAACGTATGTGGTAGGTGTTTGAGATGCTAGGAATGTTGTTCTTTAATGAATCAAGCTAGGGTCTAGTTATGTCACGCTTAAATCTGAGTTGTCGGAACAGTGTTTGTTTTTGAGACACTTATTTTAATAATTGTTTTATTTGGATATGTTGTGGTATGGGACATGACCTTTTAATATCTGGTGGTTAATAGTTGTTATGGATACTCATGGACAATCTATTTCGCTTAGTGCCATGTCCCGATGTTTCCGCCATCAGTTGGGGTGTGACACGCAGTCTCGTGGTTAGGTTGTAGCATTGTGGATAGCTTACTTGATTCGCCTATTATGTGTTACATGCTGGTTATGCGTAAACGCTTTCTATACTATATCTATGCAAACTTGTATACTCGCCAATACTTTTTGTATTGACTTTATTTTAACGTATGTTGCAGGTTAATCGCAGTTTCTCTCGAATCAACACTAGGAAGTCTAGAAACCCACATAAAATCTAGGTTGTCGGATTTGTATTGTTTGAGAGACATGCAATCTGTACAACTGTTTGAAGAAATATTGTTTTTTAGTATGGGATAATGAACGCATTAAATATTGTCACTAAATAGTTGTTATGGATTCTCTTGAGCAATCTGATTCGCCTAGTGCCGCGCCCCGATGATTCCGTCATCGGTTGGGGTGTGACAATTGTATTATTGTCTTTTTTGGTTGTGATTGTGTAAGCATCTTCTTCCTTTTCCTTTTCCTTTGGGGTTTTTACCACCTACATTTGTCGATGCTTATGGTAAGTTAATGCTTATTTCGCGTCGTTGGTATAACATTTGATTATTGTTTTTTCTTACAGAATGTTGAGTGTTAAGTCTAACGCTAACATAATGGATACATTCATTCCCAAATATTTTTAGAAGCATTGAGGAATTCCTACTAAATATAGGTATGATACCTTAAATACCGATATCTTTTATGTTTATGTTTAACTTTGTTGGCATTAGGAACTTATGCATTTTTCTTGTTTTGTGAATAGGCTGTTAGACTTTACGCCGAACTTCATTTGCTTTGTTTATTTCTAATTTCCTTATCGCCTACCCAATTGGGTAGGTATTTCAAATTCACGTTATGTGCTAGAGTTGATTACATGATGGTAAGCTTAGTAATTACCGTTTTTTTATTAATTATATTGTCTTATGCTAACAGACAATTACGTATTAGTTTTGTAGATCAACCGACACAAATAATTCCAAGATAGTAAGTGATTTTTTTATCTCAATCGATAGGTGTAACTGCGGATTAAACCCATTTTGTCATAGCTAGTGATGGGAAAGAAAACTGCCACGAAAAAATGATGCTAATGCTTTTGTTGTACACAAAAATTCGTTGGGCTTATTAATTACGTAAAAGTGTTATTTGTAATAGTTTTACTTTGTGCATTGTTAGTGGTACTTTATTTTTTCTTTATTTTCTCTACTTTGTTGATATATATGTGTGTCTATATAAGATGAGGTTTGGTGGGACCATACTTTGTTGATATTGGCAAATATAAGATGAAGTTTGGTGGGACCATACTAAAAAAAAGGGAAATAATTATTACTGGATTCCAAAAATAACAAATGACAAAGTACCATACTACCTCTAATTAAAAGAAAGTTTAAATTAATTTTATGTATTTACCATCTTGCCATTCAATATCAATGGTTGATATTGGTTCATTTAGTTCTCAAATAAGAGTTGGTTCACTCTTGAACCCTACCTTGAACCCTAGGGTTAGGTTCATTTGTGAACCTTTCCCTATTTGTGAACAAAAACGAACTCCCTGGCCATTGATCTTGTTTAAAAATTAGAAGGGTAGGATGGTCATTAGACACTAAACATTATTTTTTATTTAAATTTTATACAGTTTTCATTTTTGAGTAATCTTAATCAGTTACCAAATATATATAAAAACTCTTACAATCTTGCGATCTAAACATCAGATCAAATCAGTTATGCATATCATAATAACCGGTTTCCCACAAATTCGTAATTGAAACAGTTTTTGTTCTCTAAAATCATTCATTCTCAAAAATCTGATTTGGAGAAACACGAAGAAATCAATCAGATCCTTAGACTTGTTCAATCTGATAATCTTGGTTTCTGTCTCATCTTCGTATTCCCGATCAGTACATACTATGATTCCACCGATCCAGTTCATTTGGTTGATTTCTTTATCATCTTCGTATTTCTGATCATTACATATTATTTTTCGTCTTCGTAGCATTTGGGTAATTCAAAGAGATCAACCAGATAATTTTGAGATATGGAAATATTCATTTTGGTAGCTAATGATTTGGTTTGTTGTTGACCAGGTAGTTGAATTTCTAATCGGGAAAGCACCGGTGAATAAAGAAAAAAATACATAGGTCTCATGGAGAAGAAGGTGACGGTGATGTATTTTACTATTTTACATATACACATAATAGCTTTATGTGGAGAAGAAGGTTCGTTGTAGTGGATGGGTCAAGAAATGCTTCACCCACAAGTAGGAAGAGGCTTACAAATGAACATTTAAGGAGAGCAATATATGCTAAAAATAATCCATGCCGTTAAGATGGGTTGATGATTGATTCTAGAGGCTTGATACAACAGAACTTTTAAGAGGATAACATATGTAGAGTTTGATGATTCTTGTGAGGTTCTTATTGTCACAGGTAGCTAGGATAAGAAAAGAAGGCCCATTTAGTACAAAGTGGATCTTAGACATGGATGTGAGCAAATTAGTAGGATAGATTTCTCATCAAAAGGTTGATGCATTTAGTCAAGGTATTTAAAACAGAAGGAGGTTGTTCATTGAGTGCAACTTTATTCTTGGCCATGTAAAGGCCTGTTAGTTGACGAACATAATTCAAATAATGCAAGGCCAGAGGTAATATATGTTAAAGGATAAAAAGAGAAGAAGATATTTTGTGTGTTATAGTCTGGGTCAGTCCTCTATAAATCTACGGGTCCAATCTCCGGGTCCGTTGGAGCTTACACCGGAGACCGAATAAATATATGTATATTATTATGAATTTACACATACGTACATTGCTTGATTTTAGTTGTTTTGTAATTGTTGGGAACATTGTTTAAATGATGTCCTAATATACACATATGTATATTAGGAATCTACATATATGTACTTTACTTGATCTTAGTGTATTTTCAACACATAGCTCATGTGTACCTATGTGTATTTTTTAAATTATAAAACAATTGTGTACATATATGTATATCATTAAACCAAGTAATAACTTGTATATACATATACGTATTTATGAAAGCATAGCGGTACATAACAATACATATATGTATTTCCGAAATGGTATATGCATAAGAGAATATAAAGCATATATATATGTATCTCAGTTGGACATAAAAATGGACTATTACACATATGTACATATTTAGTTATCCAAATTAATATATTATATAACTATTATAATAGTGTTTCACAAATCTGTTCAAACATTTTATAAAATAATAGTATTATTAAATCCTTCATGTAAGAACATACACATTATATGAATCTAACATGCTACGAGGATCCATGTAGTGGGCAAAATAAAAAAATATATATAAAAATTTTATAATAAAATGATGTAGTGGGCAAATTAAAAAACCGGTTGATATTGGCAAATATAAGATAAGGTTTGGTGGGACCATACTAAAAAAAGGGAAATAATTATTACTGGATTCCAAAAATAACAAATGACAAAGTACCATATTACCCCTAGTTAAAAGAAAAGTAGTTTAAATTAATTTTGTGTATTTACCATCTTACCATTCAATATCAATGGTTGATATTGGTTCATTTAGTTCTCAAATAAGGGTTGGTTCACTCTTGAACCCTACCATATATATATATATATATATATATATATATATATATATATATATATATATATATATATATATATATATATATATAGGGAGCCGCTAGAATGAAAACCACCTCGAGTTGTAAGAACCGCGAGAACTACACCCCACGGAGCGCCGTTCGCCATGATTTTTTTTTTACAAGTAGATGTGTATATTATAAACACAGCCGTAAAAAATCATGGCGAACAGCGCTCCGGGGGTGTAGTTTTTTACACCACAAGTTTGGTGAAAAAAAAAAGAAAAAAGAAAAAAAATTAAAAAACACCAAACTTGTGGTGTAAAAAACTACACCCTACGGAGCGCCGTTCGCCATGATTTTTTACGGTTGTGTTTATAATACACACATCTACTTGTAAAAAAAATCATGGCGAACGGCGCTCCGTGGGGTGTAGTTCTCGCGGTTCTTACAACTCGAGGTGGTTCTCATTCTAGCAGCCCCCTATATATATATATATATATATATATATATATATTATATATTATATTTGTGTGAAAGTGTCGTGTACTACAAAATAAGAACACATAATAACAATTTACGGTCCGTCTATCTTACAAAAAGTTTGTGTTTAACGTGTTTGCAGTGCAATGCGCGCAGGCAAAATTCCAGTTATATTAGATTCATGGGCAGAGCTTTATTGGGGCCTGGGCACTTCATTAGTTTTTCGCTCGTAGTGTTAAGTTTACAGATTGTAGAGTAAAATATTGGATTTTTAAGAGTCCGGCCTCCACCAATTTAGATTTTGAGAGTTTGGCCCCCATTGAGTTTTCGTTTAAGCTCCACCACTTAGATTAAATTTGTTAAATATAGATTATTGTAATTACCCATACCACGATTGTAAGACATAACGTGATTACCTTCTTTTGAATTATATATATATATATATATATATATATATATATATTAAACCCATTAAGTCTAACCACCTCTGAAATCATTCTTGGCCGTTAGATCTTGCTGAGATTAAATCATGTCCGTTTAAACTAGGAAAAATAACCGCTACAAGCGGCGGTTCAGAGGAGTTACGAGAAGTTACTGGTAGTTTCCGGTGGTGGTTTGGTTCCATACATTTCTGCCCCATGATCTGGTGGTTTTGCTCCATGTATTTCTGCCCCATTATCTACCTGCAACCGATAAATGCGGAGGATTTTTAAAATAACAAAAGCCACGATAAATGTGGAAGTTATTTTCAGCAAATCACATTTTTGTTTAGCTGGAAGTTACCTCCGAAATCTCTGTTATTAATGGTTTTTATTCAGTTTTTATTTTTCCTAAAAAAATGGCCATGTTCTCCACCTTCCTATAATTTAGTTCCTTTGCAGTTATGCCTACTTTTATAAATATTGAAACCTGACCGATCAATAGTACATCCTGCTTTATTTCTTTACCTTATGTCGCTGCGTTTATGTCGCTGAACATGGAGCAGCAGATTGAAGATGCAACAATGGATAAAGTTGTTAAAGTAAGCTTCAGACATACCTGTTTATTGCGGCTGGTTGTAAACTCCACCTTTTTTTTTCTTTCAGGTTGCATCAATGGACAATACATTCCTTCGCTCAATCATGTGTAAACCTACATATGAATCGGATAAGGTAAGTAGGAGCTTCATAATCAATTTAATAGCTTTTTTATACCTATGATTTTATTGTTATAATTTATCATACAAGTCATATATTATTGTGTAAAAAAACAGGAAATTGATGACGTGGAGTTTGAGGGATTGAATGGTGCTCACAAAGACATTCATCCAGTATCGTGGATAGCCAGCAAGCAATCATCTCTCTGAACTTTTCTATGAATTGGCAAAAGTATAGACATTTTACTAAATTTAATTTTGTACGCGTATTAATATACTATTATTCTCATGACTTAAATGTATTTTTAGGTTTGCAAGTTTAAGAGAATCAACAACAGGACAAATGCTTTAGAGACTTGGAAGTGGGATGAAGTGATACAAATTGATAGTGAAACCGAAGATGAAGAAGAGGATGCTACACCTGTGATAAAAGAGCTAAGCATGCTTATGTTGTTGAATCAAATTTTGTTGGGTAGAAACGGAAATGTTTTTTGAAGGGGTCTTGTAGTGGTGTTAAAAATTGTAGGTTGTAATTTTTGTGTTTTTCCTTTGCTAGGCTGGACCATGTGGCTGTATCTTTTATTGTATTGAATGAAATGGCTTTGTTTTGATGTTTAAACCATTTACGGTTTTATTGGCTGATACTTACATGAAGATGATGTGTCTTTCATCCATTGTTGACCTGCTGCAAGTAAATCTTTATCGGCTTTAGTGAAAACCATTCGTGGTGTTTGTCCATGTATGTTCAAAGCTTCATTATAGGAAGGTTTAGTTGATTTTTCTACTTCCTACCAAAATCCATGGTATATGTTAACAACAAAATGATGCAACTATGTAGGATCTTTAAGTTAAAAATAAGTTTAGCATAAAGCTTTGGTCCGATTGGTTTTTTAGGTAAGCAACATCTTCTTCTCAAAAGAACAACCAGAGTTTAAAGAACTGAGAATATGCAACCCAGCTTACAAAAGTTTTAATCTAATGCTATCTAATCTACTAGCAGTTTGTTTCTTACTGGCCCTTTGTGGACTTCCAGTTTCTTACTAGCCCTTTGTTCTATTGGAATTACAACAGAAGAAATAAGATAGTCAAATTACACAAAAAATAGCAAATTCTAAAAAAATTCTTATTAGTTTAATACCCTTCCATCAGAGTTTAAAGAACTGAGAATATGCAACCCTTCCATCAGAGTTTAAAGAACTGAGAATATGCAACCCAGCTTCCAAAAGTTTTAAGCTTATGCTATCTAATATACTACCAGTTTGTTTCTTACTGGCCCTTTGTGGAGTTCCAGTTTATTACTAGCCCTTTGTTCTATTTTTAGCAGCTGTTAAAAAAAAGAAACCCAAATGTTGACCTTTGATCTTTCAATGTTGGCCCAAATGTCTAATTTGGGTTGACTTGGACTTTACAAAGAAAGTCATGGGCTGTTTTGGTAAACATTGTTATTTTCATGTAAGATAACCGACTAACCAACCCATCACTCCACTAACCCCATGACTTCGCTAACTACACAGTAGTTTATAACATAAGTCATGTTTTGATTACTGTTTCCTGCAAGCAGTTATTTTCTTAAAGATAACCGATAATCCAACCCATTACTCCACTAACCCCATGACTCCAAGCAGTTATTTCCAAGCGATCACATTTTTATGTTTTTTCAAAAGTTTAATTAATTTTTCTTTTTCTACACTATTTAATTTAGACGAGATAATTACAGGTGAATTACCATCTTTGTCTAGAAAAGCATATTCCAAACCTTTCGGAAGTTCTTTGAGCTTAAGGGGCGGGTCTTTAGGAGACTCCTTATTTTGGGGCTCATTTAGATCAAGAACTTTAAAGGTTTGTTCTATAGCGACCTCTTCTTCAACAAAGTGGTCAATCTTTTCACTTATATCGGGTGGCTCATCTTCATCTTCAATTAGGGGGTCATCGTTGCCAAAAGGATATTTCATTGAACGCTCAAGATCTATGCTCCTTTTAAATGCCCCTAATTGAAGAGGTAGATTACTAAACTTCCGGTTTTTCAAAGCTTCATGAGTTTTTACAAAAGGTCGTCCCAACACTAGAGGAGCGTCATCGAGGATCACAAAGTCGGTTGGGATTACCATTTGATTTGTTTGAACCAAGACATCTTCAACTACACCGATTGATTTTATTACTCTCCGATTGGATAGAAAATTGGGTATTTGAAGTGGAGCAAAATCACTAATACTCAATTTTTCGAAAATGTAGTTAGGCATTATGTTAACACAAAGATCCTTATCAATGGTGACGTTACTAATAAATGAATTTTGAAAAAAACATGGAACCGGTGTAATGTTAATTTCAAAAGGGTCTTCTTTTATTAGCGAAGTTTAATCATTAGTTAACTTAACACTTACCATTTCTTCAATTTTTATGTTAGTGTTTAACTCTTTTAAAAACTTAGCATGAGTTGATACTAAACAATTATTTTCAAAATATGGTGACAAGAGATTAATTTCTTCAAAATTAGACTCTTCTTGAAGTTTAACATTATCGACCTCACCTCTTTCGTTGTTTAACTCATGTGTCGGTTTTTCACTTATATGTTCTTCCATTTTTAACTTTTCAACTATCGTTTCTTTATTTAATTCTTCTTTTGCGCGGGACTCCTCTTCACTTGTGCGAGATTCTTTTATGTATCGTTCGATAGTTTTAAGTTTTTCTATTATCCTATCGGCCACTTCGGTAGTAGAGAAAGGATCGGGATCCTCAAAGCTTGAATCTGGTTGTTCGATCCTTGGTTCCTCATAGTACCCATATGAAGTAGATGGTTCATACCATTGTTCTTCATTGTAAGCATATGATGGATAGGGGTCGTAATTTTGTTCTTCATAGTACTCATATGAGGTGGGTTGTTCACGCCATGGTTCCTCATAATAAGAATATGAAGGTGGTGGCTCTTATCTTGATTCCTCAAAGTATGAGTATGAAGGTTCATACCTTGGTTCATCAAAATATGAGTATGAGGGAGAGGGTTCATACCTTTGGTCCTATAGGTTGTGTATGAAGTTGATGGCTTGTACCTGGGCTCCTCATAATAGTTGTATGAATTGGATGGTCGGGATGAGTTGTAATATTGAACCGACTGTGGGTTACCACAATTAGTGCAATAGTCTCTCATGTAATCATCCTCCTCAAAGGTGTAGTTGTAGCCTCCTGAGTATTGATCCATAGGAATCACTCAACAGACCACAACCGAGTCTCGGGACCAGAAAACAAAAATAAAGGTGGAAACAGAGGCTGGAAACGGCCCCGTGTTCAGTGGACACGGCCCCGTGTTCAGTGGACACGGCCCCGTGTGCAGTGGACACGGCCCCGTGTTCAGGATCTGTATCTGGGCGTTTTAATAAAAGTTACTAGTCTCGTTGAGCACGGGGGAGTGTTCAGTGAGAACGATGTCGTGTTCAGACTATGTATCTTAGTGTTTTATGAAAAATATGCAGCACGGCCCCGTGTTCAGGCTACTGTAAATGCAAAACTAAACTAAAATGCAGAAAAATGTGCGCGCGGTTTGAAAAAGTTTTGAAAAGTCGATTTTAAGCTTTCTTAAAATCCTTGTGTCCCCGGCAACGGGACCAAAAACTTGATGTGCGTTAGGTGTAATATAATTTAGGTATATATATTAAGCCCTTTTTACACTTTTTAGCCAAGTTTTAAATTTATAAAACACGATATTTACTAATACTAAACACACATATGGGCAAGTGCACCCATCGTGGATGTAATATAGTTTTGGTAAGATACCGAGATCGTCCAAGGACACAAGAGCTTTTAGTACCGGTTTATCCTCAACGTCTAATCAAATCAAAATGTTAGAAAAAAGGTTTTTAAACTAGAAAATAAAACTAACTAAAATGCTGAAAAAAAAAATAAAAAAAAAAACAGATAGACAAGATGAATCACTTGGATCCGACTCGTGTGTAGTGTAACCTTTGATTATTTTCGCACTTTTGCATTTATTTAAGAGATTATCTTAGTTTTTATAGTAGGCCCCTCTTTTGAAGGTGACGTTACCCTCAACCCAATAGTTTGAGTCAGCAAGGATACAATCCTAAAGAGTCGGATTATTGAAAGATAATTAATTAAGTTATTAATGCATAATGTGGTCGGCCCCTCTTTTGAAGGCGACGTTACCCTCAGCTAAGTAGTCTGAGTCAGCAGGGATACAGTCCTAAGTAGCTGGGTTAAAGTTTTAATAGTAGTTTAACTTATGAGGGGATCGAAGAGTTTGGACCCCCCGCCATCCAATACCTTTGGGTATTGAAGGAGGTCCTACTAAATTTGACCCAGGTTCTTTGCAGGATCTATACACTGAACAATGGCAAGACTCTTACCAAACCGTTCCCTTAACCCCCGACCAGGTAGCCAACATACCTCCATATAGACCGTGGAGATATGAATGATGAAAATCGTTTATTTTATATAGACTGTAAAATAATGCCAAGACACCACGGACAAACGATAAGGAAGAATCACCTTCAACATAAGAAACTAGTAATTAAAGTCATTAATACAAAACCAATTAAAAAGTGCAAAAGATTAAAAATAAAAAGTATTACACTAAACACTTGTCTTCACCAAGTGATGTAAGAGACTTAGGCAAACATGGCCTTTGATTGTTAGAACTCTTACGATCAATCTTAGATCCCTAGACGACTCACACACTCTATGATGGAAAATGGATGATGGTGGTGGATGATGGTGTTATGGTCGTGGTGGGTGGTGGGTGAAGTGTGAGAGAGGTGGTGTGCCAAGGGATGAGTTGCAAGAGCTCCAAACACTCCTATTTATAGGCTGAACAGAAGCTCGGGCACGGCCCCGTGTCCGCTGGGCACGGCCCCGTGTCCATCCGCGTCTCTCTCTTCATTAATTGCAATTCACAATTCCAAAAATGTGCCTGCAGGAAGTTGACCACGCCCCCGTTTCCGCTGGGCACGGCCCTGTGGTGGGCAACAGAAGCTTCTATGGCTTTGTCTTTTCTGCTGGTACTTGGGCACGGCCCCGTGCTCACTGAGCACGGGGCGTGTTCAGTCTTCTGTCTTCTTTGTTTTGCTTGGGAAGATGCTGTCCGGAGGCCGGGCATGCCACTTTTGTTCCTATTCTTGTATTTATGTTAGATTTAGCTGTCTTTTTGCTTCTTTTGTTCATTTGAGCTCATTTAATCCTGAAAATACAAAAGGAAGACAAAAGCACACTTTTTCCAACATTAGTACTAAAAAAGGGTTAGTTTTATGTCACAATTGATGTAATTTATATGTTGCATTTTGTGCACATCAAATACCCCCACACTTGAATCTTTGCTTGTTCTCAAGCAAAACTCTTTATAATGTGGCTTTTTTCACTCCCAAATGGAATGGGTAGAAGAGAAGGTTTTTGGGCTTGTCATAGAGTGTTGGGATTTCCAAGATTCTTTATTTAGGTTTTATTTTTATTTATTTACAATCCTATTCGTCATGATTTATTAAAAACGTTTCATAAAATAAATTACTTATTAGGGCATAACATACTTTTTTTTTTATTCCATTTATATACAAGTTCACTTACCTCACGGGGGGTCGCTCAACACTCGGCCGAAGGTGTATTTTTAGTGAATCACTCGAGAGCGGCGTGGAACTTACTTCTACCATAAGCTTGCCAAGCAATCAATCCTCCTCCTTTTTAACTATATACCTATGTAAATATCAAGAGGACTTTTTGGGTGAAGGGTTAGGCTTGGGCTAAAGGTGGGTGGTTGGGTTAGTGGTTAGTAAAAGGGCGAAAAGCGTAACAAAACGTTGGTTTTTGAGAGACTTTTTATTTTTCATATTTTTATTTTATTTTGATGAACCATTCTTTTTCAAACAAAGTTATTTTTGATGAACTTGTTTGTTTATTTGGTTTCATCAAAAAAAATTATTTTTTTTCAAGTCATAAGAAAACCGAACGCTGTTACTAAAAGAAAGGGTTAAAATAAAAAGGTTTAGGTGGGTAAAAAGGGTGATTGTTTTGGGTTAAGAAATGAAAAGGTTTAGGCTCAAAGGGGTTAACTAGGGGGATTTTGGGTAGGTGGTAAAAAAAATGAAAAATAATGGTGTAGAAAGAAAAAGGGTTAGTCCTAATGCTTCCATCATTTACTTACTCGAGTTTAAGCTGGTAAGGACCGGGAATGTATTGTTGTGGCAAGTTCTAGAGTCATACGAACCAAGCGGATATTCACACAAGAAACGAAAAATAAGCATTTAATGTAAAGATATGTATTTGTGTGCTCAATAAAGGCTCAAAACTCACTTTTGTGGGAAAGGGTTTTTATGTGATCAAGTATATATAATCAAATTTTAACTAAGTTTGTCATGCCGTTTCATAATTTTCTTCTGTTGGTTCTTTTTATCATGACGCTATCGGTTGTAAACTTTTAAAAATATAACCTTGTTAGAACTTTAATTCCCAACTTAAACTTAGACAAGTAAAAAGAAAATGAAAATTTTTGAAAAAATTTGGGGTGATTAGCAGTTCCAATAGAGTTTTGTGTAAGGCTTATTATTAGGACTTACAAGATTCAAGGTTTTAGCATCCCCCCACACTTAAATTACACATTGTCCTCAATGTGTCCCAAAAATAAGTTTTTAGGTTGATTGGATGTGTAAAAGGGTGTTAAAAGCAAAATTTACTGTTACTGGCATCCTGGACACGGCCTCGTGTCGGATGGACACGAACCCGTGTTCAATCGCCAGTAACTAAAACTTACAGAAGATGGACACGGGGGCGTGTTGGCTGGGCACAACCCCGTGTCTGGCAAAAATCTGCAGAAATTAAACAAATAGCAGGTTTGGGAGGTGGGCACGGGGGCGTGTCGGCCAGACACGACCCCGTGTGGACATTCTGTAAGGTTGAAAAACAGGTTTCTTTCTCCGGTTTTCCTGCCCTGGCTTTAGTAGCACTAATGTTTAGCATTCTAAGCCTCGTATGTACCTGTTTTATCAATAAATACCACACCAAACAATACCAAACGTCCTAGATTACCAATTTTAGCATCCAAACCATCAAGTTAAAGATAAAAACAAAAACAGAAAATAAAAATAAGTTAGGGAAAGTAAATTGTTCAACACTTCGGCACGCAGGCCGGAAATTGTTCGATAAAAGGGAATTTAACCTGTGGGATCACCAACCAGCCGCTCCTACTCCTACCCCACCCCACCCGCCTAGTCCATGTCTTCATCACTGTCATCACCTCCTCCCCCATGCCCCGCCATGTACTCCCGGATGCTTCCGATGTCATCTTGGATATCGGAGATGTTTCTTTCAATGGCTCCGACCCGGTGGTATGTGTTGTTGGCGAGGTTGTTGGTGTTCCTATTGCACATAAGGGTTTCCTGCAAAAGATCATGTAAACTTTGAAAGTTAGGAAAACCACCTCCTTGTGAGGAGGACGGGCCCGGTTCACAGTGGGGTTGGTACTGGTATTGGAGAGGTGGAGCGTGAAGGACTAGCGCCTCTTGCGGGTTCCATGCATGGCCCTACATCCTCTGAAAGCTTACCGATCCGTCTTCCGCCTCATAGATTAGGTTTATGGAGCGACAAATGTGTATATTTACCCGTCCTGACCATGGGCTCCTTTCGAAAGACCTAGGTATGTTCGCGAAGTACTTGAAGAGGCGGTATACCCATCCCCCGTAGAAAATAGGGGTTGGTGCATGAGCAAGCCGGTTCAGATGCATGTTCTGGAGTAGGAGGAATGGAACATCGAGGGATCTTCGGTTGTGAATGCAGTGAAGGACTACCAAATCTCTCAACCCAACAACGCTGCTGCTGTCATGTCTTTGACTAAGAGAGCAAGCGAGGAGCCTATGAATGTAGCGATAAAGCGGATCCCTCAGCTTAGTGCTCTTAGTGCTGCTCGGATTGTAGAATCCTTCCCCAATCTGAGCCCATGCGGCTTGGCGTGCATTCTCATCCAATTCTCGCATTCCTCCGGTGTTCTCTTCACTTCCCGAATCCTCCTCCGTATACAGCCCAACTATTGCCCCGAATTGTGCCATAGAGATCGAGTACCTAGTTCCACCACACCGAAATGCAACCTCCTCATTGTCGAACGGGTCACACCTTGAATTGAAAGTGAAGGTGTTGTAGAACTCCATAGTGCACTCATGGACAGAACGAAGTTGAGTGGTTAGGGCAACCCTTAGTGGGCCGGTAACGAGGTTGTTAAACCGGTCAAGTTGGTTCACCATGATCAAGAGATCCGTGCATGCTTGTCTTGAGTATTCTTCGGGTCTTGTTTGAAGTATGTCATATCTAGCCCTAGCATCGAGCTCATTTGCGTTGAATCTTGTGAACTTCTTTGATATCTGAAAGAATACACCAAAAGTTAGCACGAAACAATGAGATTTTTGGAAAAAACTACAAACAGTGGGCTGGACACGACCCCGTGCTCAGCAGGCACGACCCCGTGTCTAGGCGTCTGTTACTCCAAATTTCCATTTTTTGACCCGGTCCCGAAAATCTGAAATTTTTGGCCAAGTAGGTGCGGTGTCCCCCGAAAATGAAACCCCAAGTGCCGTTTTCCCAAAACAAACCGTTTACCCCTTCAATTTTATGTTTTTCGGTTCAAAAACAAGGGTTTGTGGTTTTTGTGAGAAATCGAGCAAATATATCAACAATACAAGTGGGTTTACTTCCCATAACACTAATCTAAACTAATGCTAACATATTTAAGCAAAATTTTGAGGTTTGATCCGGATGAACTTCAAGAACCCTATATTTTTCCCCAAATTTTTGATGTTTTAACTACATGCAAGTAAATAATCTAACTACTAATGATGATAGAATCATACCTTGATGTTGTTAGAATGAGAGGAGACGTCAAAAATCTGCGGAAAATCGCCTGGACCAGAGCGTTTTTTCGGGGAAACGGGGCATATGGAATGATGTAACTGTTATGAAAAAGGGGTTTTATCCCGACAGTTGCGCGGACACGGCCCTGTGTCCAGCGGACACGGCCCCGTGCCGAGCATATATATATATATATATATATATATATATATATATATATATATATATATATATATATATATATATATATATATATATATATATATATATATATATATATATATATATATATATATATATATATATATATATTTACTGTGCTCGTGTGAGTGCCCTGTTTTCCCAAAAACTTGGTTAGAAGACTTACCGGTTTCGATTTTTACCTGCTTGTTCGTAACGTACCAGGTATGATGTTGATGCCTTTACTCGTCGACCGTTTGAAGCGAAATCTCTTCCTCCTCATCCTCAATGGATCCTTGATAGAGTTTCAGCCGCTGGCCATTGACTTTGAATGGAATTCCATTCCGAGATTTAATTTCTACTGTACCGTGAGGAAAAATATGGGTGATGGAAAAAGGTCCTGACCACCTAGATTTTAGTTTACCCGGAAATAATCGAAGTCGTGAATTAAACAATAGAACTTGATCTCCTACTCGAAATTTATTAGGTTTAATGTGTTTGTCGTGTAAATTTTTCATTCTTTCCTTATAAATTTCAGAGTTAGAGCATGCATAATTCCTTAATTTGTCTAATTCATTTATTTGACAAAATCGATTTTTACCTGCAATTTCTAAATCCAAGTTTACATTTTTTATTGCCCAGTAGGCCTTGTGAGCTATTTCTATCGGCAAATGACAACTTTTTCCATAGACGAGCTTATATGGGGTTGTGCCTATAGTTGTTTTATAAGCAGTTCGAAAAGCCCATAAAGCATCATCTAATTTATCGGCCCATTCCTTTTTATTTAAACCTACGGTTTTTTCAAGTATTCGTTTTAAACCTCTATTAGTCACTTCGGCTTGTCCGTTTGTTTGAGGGTGATATGCTGTTGAGACCCGGTGATAGACCCCATATCTTGTTAAGATTTTTTCAAGTTGATGATTACAAAAATGGGTACCTCTATCACTTATTAATGCTTTAGGTGTTCCAAAACGAGAGAATATTTTTTTTAGAAATCTTACCACGACTCTTCCATCGTTTGTTGGAAGTGCCTTAGCCTCAGCCCATTTAGACAAGTAATCGACTGCCACAAGTATATATTTGTTTCCTTTCGACGGTGGGAAAGGTCCCATGAAATCGAGTCCCCACACATCAAAAATTTCACAAATGAGAATGCCATTTTGTGGCATTTCATTTTTGGAAGAAATATTACCTGATCTTTGGCAAGCATCACATGTCTTGACAAGATTTAGCGCATCTTTGTAAATGGTCGGCCAATAAAATCCTGAATCAAATACCTTTCGTGCGGTACTAGCGGCACCATGATGTCCTCCATATGGACCTTCATGACAATGGCGGAGAATCCTTCGTGCTTCGTTGCCATGTACGCACCTTCGGATGAGTTGGTCGGCACACATTTTGAAGAGATAAGGATCTTCCCAAAAGTAATGCTTTACATCAGCAAAGAATTTCTTTCTTTGGTGATGTGGCCATCCCTTTGTGACTATACCGCTAGCTAAGTAGTTAGCATAGTCGGCATACCATGGCTCTTGTCTATGTTCCGCCATTTCCAGGGACTCTGTTGGAAATTTTTTGTTGATTTGCTCGTCCCTGGTTACCTCCAAAGCTGGGTCTTCTAAGCGCGAAAGATGATCTGCTGCTGTGTTTTCTGCTCCTCTTTTGTCTTTGATTTCAATATCAAATTCTTGGAGGAGTAGAATCCACCTGATCAAACGGGGCTTTGCGTCTTGTTTCTTGAAAAGGTATCGGATGGCTGCATGATATGTATAGACTACAGTTTTAGAAAGAACAAGGTAAGAACGAAATTTATCAAAAGCAAATACCACAGCTAATAATTCTTTTTCAGTGGTTTTGTAATTCTCTTGTGCATCGTTAAGTGTTTTACTAGCATAATAAATGGGGTGGAAATGCTTTTCTTTTCTTTATCCCAAGACTGCTCCAACAGCAAAGTCACTTGCATCGCACATGATTTCGAAAGGTAATTTCCAATCAGGCGCTATCATGATAGGTGCATTGACTAGCATTTCCTTGAGGGTTAGAAATGCTTGATTGCAATCCTTGTCAAAGATGAAAGACGCATCTTTTTCAAGTAATTTTGTTAGAGGTCTTGAAATTTTAGAAAAGTCTTTTATAAACCGTCTATAAAATCCGGCATGCCCTAAGAAACTTCTGATTGCTCTAACGGAGGATGGTGGAGGTAATCGAGAAATTGTGTCCATTTTTGCTCGATCAACTTCCATTCCTTCGCTTGAGATCTTGTGACCGAGTACTATTCCCTCTGTTACCATGAAATGGCATTTTTCCTAGTTAAGGGCGAGGTTAGTTTCCTCACATCGGGATAGCATTCGTTCAAGGTTATTGAGGCATTGGTCGTATGAATCTCCAAAGATAGAAAAGTCGTCCATGAAGACTTCTATTGTCTTTTCTATCATGTCATGGAAGATGGCCACCATGCAACGTTGGAATGTTGCGGGGGCATTACATAGACCGAATGGCATGCGTCGATAAGCAAAAGTTCCATAGGGGCATGTGAAAGTTGTCTTTTCTTGGTCTTCAGGCGCTATCGGAATTTGAAAGTAACCTGAAAAACCATCCAAGAAACAATAAAATTTATGACCGGATAGTCGTTCTAAAATTTGATCAATGAAGGGCAAAGGAAAGTGGTCTTTCCTTGTTGCTTCATTTAATTGTCTATAGTCTATACATACTCTCCATCCTGTGACGGTTCTCGTTGGTATTAATTCATTCTTTTTATTAGTTATTACTGTCATTCCTTCTTTCTTTGGAACTACTTGAACGGGACTCACCCAAGGACTATCGGAGATAGGATAAATAAGTCTGGCGTCAAGTAGTTTGATGACCTCATTTTTAACCACTTCTTGGACATTTGGATTTACTCTTCATTGTGGTTGTATTACTGATTTGTAGTCATCGTTCATTAGAATTTTGTGCATGCACATGGAAGGGCTTATTCCTTTTATATCTACAAGCTTCCAAGCGATCGCATTTTTATGTTTTTTCAAAAGTTTAATTAATTTTTCTTTTTCTACACTATTTAATTTAGACGAAATAATTACAGGTGAATTACCATCTTTGTCTAGAAAAGCATATTCCAAACCTTTCGGAAGTTCTTTGAGCTCAAGGGGCGGGTCTTTAGGAGACTCCTTATTTTGGGGCACATTTAGATCAAGAACTTTAAAGGTTTGTTCTGTAGCAACCTCTTCTTCAACAAAGTGGTCAATATTTTCACTTGCATCGGGTGGCTCATCTTCATCTTCAATTAGGGGGTCATCGTTGCCAAAAGGATATTTCATTGAACGCTCAAGATCTATGCTCCTTTTGAATGCCCCTAATTGAAGAGGTAGATTATTAAACTTCCGGTTTTTCAAAGCTTCATGAGTTTTTACAAAAGGTCATCCCAACACTAGAGGAGCGTCATCGAGGATGACGAAGTCGGTTGGGATTACCATTTGATTTGTTTGAACCAAGACATCTTCAACTACACCGATTGATTTTATTACTCTCCGATTGGATAGAAAAATGGGTATTTGAAGTGGGGCAAAATCACTAATACTCAATTTTTCAAAATGTAGTTAGGCATTATGTTAACACAAAGATCCTTATCAACGGTGACGTTACTAATAAATGAATTTTGAAAAAAAAAACATGGAACCGGTGTAATGTTAATTTCAAAAGGGTCTTCTTTTATTAGCGAAGTTTAATCATTAGTTAACTTAACACTTACCATTTCTTCAATTTTTGTGTTAGTGTTTAACTCTTTTAAAAACTTAGCATGAGTTGATACTAAACAATTATTTTCAAAAGATGGTGACAAGAGATTAATTTCTTCAAAATTAGACTCTTCTTGAAGTTTAATATTATCGACCTCACCTCTTTCGTTGTTTAACTCATGTGTCGGTTTTTCACTTATTTGTTCTTCCATTTTTAACTTTTCAACTATCGTTTCTTTATTTAATTCTTCTCTTGCGCGGGACTCCTCTTCCCTTGTGCGAGATTCTTTTATGTATCGTTCGATAGTTTTAAGTTTTTCTATTATCCTATCGGCCACTTCGGTAATAGAGAAAGGATCGGGATCCTCAAAGCTTGAATCCGGTTGTTCGATCCTTGATTCCTCATAGTACCCATATGAAGTAGATGGTTCATACCATTGTTCTTCATTGTAAGCATATGATGGATAAGGGTCGTAATTTTGTTCTTCATAGTACTCATATGAGGTGGGTTGTTCACGCCATGGTTCCTCGTAATAAGAATATGAAGGTGGTATATGAGTATGAGGGAGAGGGTTCATACCTTTGGTCTTCATAGGTTGTGTATGAAGTTGATGGCTTGTACCTGGGCTCCTCATAATAGTTGTATGAATTGGATGGTCGGGATGAGTTGTAATATTGAACCGACTGTGGGTTACCACAATTAGTGCAATAGTCTCTCATGTAATCATCCTCCTCAAAGGTGTAGTTGTAGCCTCCTGAGTATTGATCCATAGGAATCACTCAACAGACCACAACCGAGTCTCGGGACCAGAAAACAAAAATAAAGGTGGAAACAGTGGCTGGACACGGCCCCGTGTTCAGTGGACACGGCCCCGTGTTCAGTGGACACGGCCCTGTGTTCAGGATCTGTATCTAGGCGTTTTAATAAAAGTTACTGGTCTCGTTGAGCACGGGGGCGTGTTCAGTGAGAACGACCCCGTGTTCAGACTCTGTATCTGTGTGTTTTATGAAAAATATGCATCACGGCCCTGTGTTCAGGCTACTGTAAATGCAAAACTAAACTAAAATGCAGAAAAATGTGCGCGCGGTTTGAAAAAGTTTTGAAAAACTGATTAGGCCGTCGATTTTAAGCTTTCTTAAAATTCTTGTGTCCCCGGCAACGGCGCCAAAAACTTGATGTACGTTAGGTGTAATATAATTTAGGTATATATTTTAAGCCCTTTTTACACTTTTTAGCCAAGTTTTAAATTTATAAAACACGATATTTACTAATACTAAAGACACATATGGGCAAGTGCACCCATCTTGGACGTAATATAGTGTTGGTAAGATACCGAGGTCGTCCAAGGACACAAGAGCTTTTAGTACCAATTTATCCTCAACGTCTAATCAAATCAAAATGTTAGAAAAAAGGTTTTTAAACTAGAAAACAAAACTAACTAAAATGCTGAAAAATAAAATAAATAAAATAAAAAAAAACAGATAGACAAGATGAATCACTTGAATCCGACTCGTGTGTAGTGTAACCTTTGATTATTTTCGCACTTTTGCACTTATTTAAGAGATTATCTTAGTTATTGTAGTAGGCCCCTCTTTTGAAGGTGACGTTACCCTCAACCCAGTAGTTTGAGTCAGCAAGGATACAATCCTAAAGGGTCGGATTATTGAAAGATAATTAATTAAGTTATTAATGCATAATGTGGTAGGCCCCTCTTTTGAAGGCGACGTTACTGTAACACCCCGACCCCGCTAGGGCTGACGTGTCACTCTTACAGATACCAAAACTAAAAACCAATCTATAACATTAAATAAAAGATCCTAATTACATTTATTACATTACTGAAATAAAGAATCTTGACCAGCAACTTCCTAACGCTCCTCACTGAAATCCCAGATCATCTCATATTACCTGTAAAACAAATAGGAAAAACACAAAAAGAAAAATACGGCTGAGCCAAAAATTGCTCAGTAACGGAGGAATCAACAGTACAAGTAAAGTCATATCAGCGGAAGCAAAACACGACAGAGCAGAACAGAACTGAGACTGAACTGAAACGGTCATTGACACGATTACTAAAAACAAATGGAGGCACATGACTGATTCAAAAACTGATACACGAACCGATATGAAATTGTAACGGAAACTGATACGGAAACAAAAAGTAGACATATACATAACTGTTACCGAACCCAACACAAACCGATGTGGAAACTAGAAACTGATACATCATTGACCATGATGTCAAAAGCATTTTATCTTGTATAAAAGGACTTATTTTAAAACATCATTTAAATAATCTAGTATTCATACAACAATAAAAATTTCTAACCTATCGTTTGTAAATGAAACGTTTGAACAATAAAAAAAAACTAATAACTATAGAATAGTTTAAACAACGTTTAATAATGCTATTATTTTTCTTTTACAAGATACTTGGCAAAGCTATTTTCTTATATTGAACGTCTGAACTTCATCAAAATAAAATAGGTTATCATATTTATAGCAAATCATCATTGGGCAAAAAGAATTAATTTTCTAACTTTGAAAAGTTATATTACAAAAAAAATAGAATAATTTAAATAATCTGGATTTCCGAATGAAACACTTTCGACCATTCCGTAAACAACATGGGAAACAGAAACAAAACAAATAGCTAAGCCATAAATACCATTTAAAATCCCATGATCTTTAAAAGAAAAGAATTGTCGAACTATTATATTTAAATACACGTTTAGATTCCACTTCATATATTAAATTAATCAATATTCATAAGTTATTATTTAATCAAAATAACTATTTTTGTAACTTTAGAGATTATTATTTAGTAAACAAAATACTTTAGATAATCTAAGTTTATATGTAAAATAATAAAATCCTAACGAAATTACTTAAACCGATTGAGAGAATCGACACGAAATAAAGACAACTCTAACGGCAGGAATAGAACAGACATTGAATCAAATACTGAATACATATACTGACGGATACAAACTAAACGTATAACACCGAATCTAAATCTTAATTAAGACTGATACTGAGACGAAACTGATACGAACCAGTACAGATACTGAGTCAAAACAGACATAACTAATACATAACAGAATCAGACACTGAACATAGTCAGAAGCGTACTTAACCCAATACTGATCGGAAGCATAATCAGATGCGTACAAAACATATCAAACATATCAGAACAGATACTGAACATATTCACATACAGAAACATATACTAACTTACACGACAGATATATCAACAAACTAAGTCGTGTAACATGGAAGCACCCAAAGCCATAAACAGAACAGACTGGTACACAGCTAGCTAGTCCATGCACCTATGAGATGGTGAGTGTGGCGTTCACCCATTATTCCATCTCCAGACAAACAAACTCAGACTCAGAGCTAAGATCGATCTATACGCCTCTAGTGGCCAAGGTGCTACACAAGCACGAGCTAGAGACGCCGTGAGCTTTTGATTATGCACTGTCACGATAAGTGCCATGCCGTTGACGCCCAAACGACAAGCCAGACATGCTTGGGTGACAGAGTACAAATACTAAGGCCATATATATATAATTTACAGATAACTAAAATTAATTACCGACAGGAACATGCGACCATGAGTATAAGTCTGAGGTGTGGCATGCTACAACACACTAATAAACAAGCAAACAAAGACAATACCGACTCAGATAACGTATCACATATCAACAGATAAAGGTATCAAACCATGACAATCAGACCTTAAAACAGGGACAAGGATCCGTACCAAAGACTAATGAAGATAAGATTATACTATGATAAAGAGCTGGAATTTGTACTACGATGGAAAGGAGACAGAATCTGTAATACGACGTAACGAATAGTAAATAATACTATGATGTGAAGACCAAAGAATCCGTACCTTAGTTAGCAAGCAAAGCAAAGATCCACAATTTGAGTCGCCCCCAAAGTTATGCAAACCTAAATCCCGAATCTTCGAGGTTAGTTTTATTATGATTTTATTTAAATTAAAATTGTCTTTTGTTGAGTTTCCCGACGACCGCGAACTAAACTTTCCCGCAATAACTTATCGAGGTGCACTCTTGATTAACACTCGCAACGACTAACTTAACCGCCTAAAAGTATAAATTACACATATTTTTAAAATAGGATTGATATCTTTGATCTTATTTCAGATCAAGAATACAACTAATATTATTCTAACCAAAATATTAAAAAAAAGAAACATGGATTTTGAATTCATTTCATATAAAATTAATCGGTTGATTTTAAAAAAATAAACTAAGGAAAAATCAACTAAGGATATATTACAAGAAAATGATTGTTGTCCATGTTTTTAAGAACTACCATTTTATTTCTCTGTTTGTCATTAATTGAAAATAGGATATCACATGCACTCAATCATGTAAACTCACACCACATAATAGATCTTCACACACACACACACAACACACGCATCAGCACACACACACACCATGCATACACAAACCACATACACACCACACATCGCAATACATACCCATACATGCATATCACATTCAAAGTTAAATACACTCCATACCCACACATTAATATATATATATACACACACATATCACAATACACATACGTACACTTAGCGCACACACATACATACTTGCAGTTTACATTGAAGCCTCCCTTAAAAGACCCTCTTGTAAACCGTCGGTATAACCAACCCAAACACTCCAAACCCTCGATCGCCGGAAACATAAATACCCCACCCAAATCAGAAACTTTAATAAGAAAATAAAACAACGAGGCTGGTTGAATCGTTTACCTTGTAAATCGAAACAACGAGGTGGTTACGGTCCGGTAACCGGAAAGATGACGACGACTATAATTCTCAGCGGCTGCAAAACTAAAACAATGGCGGTAAGTAATTATGGTGGCGGCCATGGCGGAGAACGGCTTCGGCAGCCCACAACCACTGGCACCATGGTACACGGTGCGTGGGGTGGCTAAATGTGAACACGATTTGAGCAGTGGCGGTGATGGTGGTTTCAACTTGAGTAGAGGTGGCGGGTCTGGTGTGCGGAGGCTTGGGGTGCGGCTTTGATGAACTTGTTTGACGGCGAAGTGTGATGGGGGTTTTTGCGTTAGGTTACGGAGAAGACTCATCAGATGAAGATTTATATAATTTACCATTTTCAATTCCTACCCAAGAGTATAAGTCAATTTATAAACAAACCTTTTTGTTTAGTTTGAATTTGAAAGAAGCCTAAACTATTATAAGTATACTTACATATATTAAAGGTTATTATTAACTATTTATATTTACTTAATCATTTATTTTATAATACAAATGATATCAATATTCTTACGTAATCTTTACTAAATAAAATATACAGTTTAGAAAAACGATACTCGTTTATTCGAATTTAAAATGCATTAAATTCGTTCAAAGCGGACATAATTAATAGATATTTATTTTTTTGGGTTTTCAAATTTTCATGTATTACAGTTACCCTCAACCCAGTAGTCTGAGTCAGCAGGGATACAGTCCTAAGTAGTTGGGTTAAAGTTTTAATAGTAGTTTAACTTATGAGGGGATCAAAGAGTTTGGACCCCCCGCCATCCAATACCTTTGGGTATTAAAGGAGGTCCTACTAAATTTGACCCACGTCCTTTGCAGGATCTATACACTAAACAATGGCAAGACTCTTACCAAACCGTTCCCTTAACCCCTGACCAGGTAGCCAACATACCTCCATATAGACCGTGGAGATATGAATGATGAAAATCTTTTATTTTATATAGATAGTAAAATAATACCAAGACACCACGGACAAACGATAAGGAAGAATCATCTTCAACATAAGAAACTAGTAATTAAAGTCATTAATACAAAACCAATTAAAAAGTGCAAAAGATTAAAAATAAAAAGTATTACACTAAACACTTGTCTTCACCAAGTGATGTAAGAGACTTAGGCAAACATGGCCTTTGATTGTCAAGAACTCTTACGATCAATCCCGAGACGACTCACACACTCTATGATAGACAATGGATGATGGTGGTGGATGATGGTGTTATGGTGGTGGTGGGTGGTGGGTGAAGAGAGGTGGTGTGCCAAGGGATGAGTTGCAAGAGTTCCAAACACTCCTATTTATAGGCTGAACAGAAGCTCGGGCACGGCCCCGTGTCCATCCGCGTCTCTCTCTTCATTAATTGCAATTTGCAATTCCAATAAATACGCATGCAGGAAGTTGACCACGCCCCCGTGTCCGCTGGGCACGGCCCCGTGGTGGGCAACAGAAGCTTCTATGGCTTTGTCTTTTCTGCTAGTACTTGGGCACGGCCCCGTGCTCACTGAGCACGGGGCGTGTTCAGTCTTCTTTCTTCTTTGTTTTGCTTGGGAAGATGCTGTCGGGAGGTCGGGCATGCCACTTTTGTTCCTATTCTTGTATTTATGTTAGATTTAGCTGTCTTTTTGCTTCTTTTGTTCATTTGAGCTCATTTAATCTTGAAAATACAAAAGGAAGACAAAGCACACTTTTTCCAACATTAGTACTAAAAAGGGTTAGTTTTATGCCACAATTGATGTAATTTATATGTTGCATTTTGTGCACATCAACTAGAAATGTTGATGGGAATGAGGTTTCCACACCGTATGATGATGAGTATGCTGAGCCTCAAGGTTAATTTGATGATACTGCTGATTCGCTAGAAACTTTCAATAAGAATTTGAAGATTCCAACAGTTAAAATTCACAGTCGCTCTTGGGTTGTTCGTCTTTGAACTTATTGTTTTTTCGTGTTTTGTTTACTATGTTGTCTGTGCATCTTTAGTATGTTTTCTTTCATTGTAATTTTTGGATTATGTCTATTTATAAATTTTGGATTATGTCTATTTAGCTTCAGTTCCCAAACGCACCAAATAATGTCATGTGTGGAGTCATGTTGGATGTAACAAAATGAAGATAATGGTAAAAACAACCCGATTCAATTACTACTGATATACTTGGTGTTGTCATGCTCGATATACAAATACAGAGTTTCTCCATTCAATTTCATGTCAAGCCTATCAATTACTACAAATGTTTCTAACCACGTGACAATCCATCTAATCTAAGCTATTGGTTACCCTTGATAAATTGATAACAATTCTTCTCATACTTTTAGTTTTTAAGAGTTTTGGCCTATATGATATGGCTTAATTCTAGACGACTACACACAGGCACGATCAATTTGAAACACTATATATTATCTGAACATGTGGAACAAATATCATACCATTATTTTTCCAATCTTCGAAAATTAAAAATAGTGGTTAGTTTGAAAATATAAAAAATAAAATTATAAATTAGTGGAATTTAAAATGTGGTGATGCTACCTAGGTGTTTTGAGCCAACATGGGTTAGCCTATGGAGCCCCAATTGATCAGATTGCTGTATGCAAGTTTTCTTGCCCCTAACCCACTGCTATCAGTAACTACCCGATTCCACTTTTTATTTTATCGATTTTCAAAAGATTTAGATTTCAAAATTTTATACCTTCTTCTCCATCAAGATTACCCACCTGTCCATAATCTCTCCTCCTAACTTACCCACCTCCCATAATCTCTCCTCATAACCTACCCACCTACCCACCTCCCCATAACCTCTCATCATAACCTACCCACCTTCCCACAATCTATCTTCATAACCTACAGTTATTAACTATACCCTATTCTATTGTTTTATATCTCTTTCATCATCTAAAAAATTTCAATGTCAATGTATACCAAGCTACACAATTTACTAGCAAATGGCGCCAACAAAGAATATCTTGTAGGTTGCCCTCTTTGTAATATAATATGCCTTGACATGCACCAATACAATGTCCATGTATCTTCCCGCAAACATCTTGATAGGGTACATCTATTTGAAATATCTTTCATTTATATTTCATCAGTACATAATTTAACGTTTCATTCATATTTTGATGCGACAGGTAGACAAAGCTATGTTTGCTTTCATCGATCTTCATTGTGGTTTGTGCAACATTTTTTGTACAAGTTCTATGCAACTTGACGCTCATTTGAGAGGGAAGAAGCATGCAAAGATGATGGTGCAAGGGGCAAGGGATAATAACATGGAAGGTGAAAGTGATGTTAATGAGATTACTGAAGAGCATGTTGCGGCTTAAGAGCATGTCGCAGCTGAAGAGAATGTCAGGGCTGAAGAGAATGTCGGGTCTGAAGAGAATGTGGGGGCTGAAGAGAATGGTGGGGGTGTAGAGAATGTCGGGGCTGAAGAGCATGTTGGGGCTGAAGAGAATGTCGGGGCTGAAGAGAATGTCGGGGCTTTAAATAATGATGGGGGTCATGGTCAGGGTGATGCCGGTGCTGCTGGTGCTGGTCAAGCTTGTATAGGGTGCCAAATTTATGTTAATTTGCCTCTAGTAATGCCGTTTTGTGGCGAGTGCTACCGTCTTTTTAGAAGCAATTATTATTAGGTTTTTCATTTACCTTATGTTTTTATTTCTTTTGGATTCTGTTTCTCAATAGAGTTTAGTTACGTTAGGGTACTTGATTTTCATATTGTGTGTTTTCGTGTTCTATGTAAATTATGGTATTATCTTTCCTTTGGATTTATATTATGTTGCGTTGCGTTGCGATATTTGTGTGTGTTTATTTTAGTATACAAAAATAATTGATGTTTATGATATTATAAAAGGGGAAACTGAATACGGTGATGGTAGATGTGTAACCTTACACGAAATCCCAATCAAAAGTACGTCGTTTTGATTAAAATGCCTTTTAATCGAATAAAAAACATTTCGATACTGATATATATATTTAAAAGATCTCATCCCTTTAGTGTTGTTAGTCTGCTATTCAATTTACAAAATTACTTCTGAACTTCCATCTTTGTGGTGTTTTTAAACATATCACAGTAAACGTTCTGTCTATGACGTTACTTATAGACATTTACTGTGAATAAAAAAATAGTTTAATAAGGTGTCAAATCATACCGAAAGTCTTATTTCAACAAAGACTCGAAATTTAATGTTACATATTTTTAATTCTAAAACAATTTAGCTAATTAAGGAATTTTTAATCAAAACGACGTATTTTTTTGATTATTTTTGGTTTAAGTTTTGGCGTCTAATATCACCGTATTTACTTTCCCCGTTATAAAATCGCATTGTTATTACCTGCTGTGAAGATTTACAATGTGAATACCTAACCGTCATAATATTTCATATTAAACTCTAACCTCTATAAACAATTGTTAAAAGTAGAGACCCATTCAGAAATAACAGTTAAAATTCAATGCCGGACCCCCTAACCCGGCCACAATGATACCTAAATAGAATATGTAGTCCATTTGAAAAAAAAATGTTGATTTCATATACTTACATTATAGCTCAGCAAGGCTCTTGTCTTTTAAAGCTCCTCATTGCAAAACCAACCAGCCGTATCAAAGGACCAGGCCCAATTCTTGAAGGCCATTTAGCATAACTTCTCCAATGCAAGTTAAGAAGTTACAAAACATGGATTAGTTTTTTTTTTTAATTTGGTAATTCAAACATTTAAATAACTTCTATATTTATGGTTCCATTCCCCATTATTACCTAATTTTTGCTAATCAAAATCTTTCCTACATATAATATGTCTTTTCACAAAAAACATTTGATCTATCCCAACTGCCGCATTGAAAAGGTATGTATTGTTTAGTGTTTTCATAGTTGTGTTTTACCATTGTTATCAACTTCCTTGATCAATTATTGTCTACTCCTTAGGCTTAACATACTTAAGAGACAATTAATCGAGTTCAAGAATTCAATCTACGGTTTTATTTCTGCTAATCAATAGGTATGTTAAAATCTCTTTGTGTTACCTATTCATTTATGGTCATTTAAAGTATTATGAATCTTTTTTTTATCTTTAATGTTGAACTGTGTTACTGTTGCAATAATATGAAACTAAGTGTTAACTTTGTAGACTCATCTTATGTAACACCCCGAAAACAATCCCGTTAATACTAAAGACGAGGAAAGTACCGTTAGTGGTAAAAGTAAACTGGCAAGTATTAGGAATTTATTTAAATAATCCTAATATTTATTTAAAGTAAATAAGAGCTTTCAAGAAAATAGGAAGATAAAAGGCCCGATTTAACGGGACTTAAAGTAAAACGGGTTACGACTTCCCAAACGTACTAAGCTAACTAGGAATACTTCTAACCTAGTTAGGTAGTGACTGATGAATGGGTTCAAACACTTAAATTATGAACTAAGGAAAATGGAGGGGCCAAAGATGTTAAAATTGAAACTAATGTTGCTAATTCTAATTAAAACAAAAACCAAACACCCCATTTGGGATGTCTGGTCGTACAAGAACAAGCAGGGGCGATCCCCCACTCTCCAAAACCCTCAACATCACTAAACTTTCAAATTGAAGGCTCAATCCAAGCTGAAATCGAAATTGAAGCATAGATTATTGATCCTCATCACAAGAGGATTACAAGGTATGTAAAATTTGATGAAAACTCTCAACTCGAAATTCTCATGAAATTGGGAATTTCTGAAATTTATGGTTGCATGTTAGTTTTATGATGAAATAAGAACAATACAGTGTATATGGACAAACCCTAGACCAATACAAGTTGAATTCATGTGAAAATATAGTAAAAATCCATAAACACCATTGTAGGTGATTAGTGAGTTATGTAGATTTTATTATAAACACTAGGAAATTAGGTGATATTCTAGTGTAATTTGACAATTGTGAAGTGACTTCAGAATTATAGAAGTTAACAACCTTGTAAGATGGTTGATTTATGTGAAATTAGGGCTAAGAGATAAGCTAGAGACTTGATAAATAAACATGTAAAATTCTGCCCTTAAAGTGTTTGTAGAAATGCCTCAAAGAAGGCTCGAAACTAGAATTTTTGTAGTTAAAACACCTAATTGTGATGTTTTGGCTATTATGCAAAATGTGATTAAAAAGAGTTCTAAATGTGATAAACGTGGTTAGCCCTTTGGTTAAAACGGTGGTCTAAAGATAACGCCTACCGGGTAATTAAATAACGCTAAAACTAATTGATGAACTCGATTATGCAATTAGAATACTAACGGGCATTTGACTTTTAGAAAAAGTCAAACTGACCTACGATGTGATGAATGATAATTAGACATAGAATATAAGTGAGGTGGAATAGTCGTGATTGTTATTGACTAATTTAACCGCCTTGTAAATGATGAATAATAGTTGGCGCTTAAACAAGCCAGGTGAAGCTTGGAGTGAAAGCGGGTCAAACGAGTCAAGCATAGAAGAGCTCGGATGCAAGGTAAGTGAAACTTACACACTTATGTAGAATACTTTTTTTTACCTTACTAGTAATAAATGCGATAACTATAATAACGAAAATATGGTTTCCGACGCGGTTGGTACGAGTCGGAACATATAAGGATGATAAAAACCATGGTTTATGGTAAAGAGGGTGAATCGGTAAATTGGTCATGTAATGACTAAGAGATTATGAGTTTTGATAAGATTACCTTGGAGTGTAATATAATATTGAGACAATGGGTAAAAATGGAAATTTAATCTAGTGTTGATTAATGTAAATTGACAATAAAAGGATACCCATGGCGTAAGCCGAAATAGGGTCAAAATTGTAAGAAATGAGTTAAAAAGAAAAGAAGGGGTCAAGAGGCAACATCCGAAATGGGTCGGATGTGTAAATTGGAAATTGAAAACCCCGTTTTACTACATATGTAAATGTTCGGTCATATGAGCCAAACGGGTCAAATGGTGGTGATAACACCATTTGACAATAATGACTAATGTTGGTTGTCAAGTCCTATGTAAACAGGAATGAGTAGCAATTTTGGGATAATTGCGACGCTATAGAATATTGGTTAATAAAAGCGAGGTGTAAACGGGTCTATACGTTGATCCGAGCCAGGTACGCATAAATAAGTTGTAGTAAGATGTGCAATTTGGTCAAATATTAGTAGAAGTCCTTCATCGTAAAAATGAAGGATTAAATGTGACCAAAAAGCCCTTGATGGGTAAACCGGGTAAACAACCCTTAGAGGTTGTTTAGAAACTCATATTATGATTATTGTAACCTTTAGATGCGTATAAAAGTTGTAGGCGTGACTTTCAAAGGTTAAATGCCTTAAAATGCTTCTTGCCGTAAAATCTCTTATCCGAGGGGTAAAACTCGGAATATATAGATATCCACATTAGATCCAACACACTTATAGTTGTAGTGGAAGATTATAGGATAAGAAATGTGGTGATGAAATGTTAGAAGCAATCAGAAGCGATTTTAGGCTCGAAAGTGCTTAAATACCCTTAACGGGTCAAAATAAGCATACAAGCGAAAACGGGTTTAAATTGTGTAACAAACCTATGAATAGAACCTAATATGGTAGGTAACATTAATTTGAAGAAGTGTATGTGATATAGGAATCAAACAAATACGTTTGTTTGATAAAATGCATAAACGGGTTAAAATTCGGTAAAAAGGTGATGAGTCGAAGGCTTAAAAGTCTAAAAATTTATTTTGTTGGATGTTGGGTTTCAACTCCATAAGATGGAGGATTAAATTACGGACACGTAGGAAAAAGAATCGGGTAAAACGGATCAATAACGAAGAAGTTATGGCCGTTTCCGTAAAAACTAGCATAGCTGAACTGAGCTGCAGATCTGCTGGAAAACAGTCTCCCTCGCGTGGCGCGACGGAGCAACTGGGTTCCTTCGCGTGGCGCGAAAAACCCTGTTTTGGCGAAAAAATTTTATTTTAATCAGTTTCGCTTCCCAGACTCGTTTAAATACGTTTTAAGTTACGTATGACTAATCCAACTCATGTTTTATGAGTTTCAGGTATAATTTTAGCACCGGAGGACGATCAAGCACAACGAAGAACCGAACACGATCAAGATATAAGCTTCCGCACTTTGTATCGTTGTTATGTAAAATGACGAACTCACCCATAATATGTTGTATAGTTTTTAATTCTGTAAATAAAGTTTAATGAACTCGTATTTTCAATGTATTTGAAATCATAATTACTCGTTTGTTTTCGTAAATTATACGAAAACCTTTAAATAATAATAAAAGTGTTACAAGTTGGTAATCAGAGCTCAAGGTTGTTGACAAATGTGTTCGATTCGAGGCTTGATCGCAAATCCGGTAAGTACATGTATGTTAATAGCTTAGCATGCTAAAGTGTTGTAAACAACACATAGGGCTATCGTGTGATACACGTTACCCCAATAAAATGATTAATATGGTTGACGAAAATACGCGCGTTGACGCGTATAATAGAAAAAGCCTTGTATTATAATACGGGCGATTATTGAAGTTGAAATTACTAACTCTTGTGAATGTTTTAATTGAAGGACACTCGCGTCTGAAGATGACGAGAGTTGAACAAATTGTGGGTATGATGATGGAACAGTCCGAGATATGACAAGAAAAGCATATTCATCAAGGACCTAAATCGCGTAACAATCGCAAATAAGAAATGGCAAGAAAGCCAGTTAGGGCAAGCATTTACCAGGTGCACGTTTAAATTATTGCATGAATAGAAATATGCAACAAATACGTAGAAACGATAGTTGCATATGTAGATTGAAAACTTGGAAAAACTTGAATAGAATGCCTATCCAGGATATTGTTTCCAAGAGAAATAAATAGAGGTGTTACTTACATGGGGTGTGATGTGAAAGTTATAAAAGGGTCATGTGTGTCATGTGTTGATCGCCTACTCTGGCCAAGTAGGTAGTGAACACAGGATACCATGAACTTTTTATGATGGACACGCTTACACCCGATGTAGTAAGGACGGGGTGAGTGAGACAAATTAAAAAGTACCCAAATGAATCAGATAAGCAAAATATCTGATCATAATGTAAACGCACAGCCGAGTGACGGAAGCGTATTATATAAGAATAATGAACCCGGAGAATGCAAAACATGTAAAACGATTAAGATACGCATTGGGAGGGGGTGTACTTACACTCGAACCCGGAGAATGCAAAACATGTAAAACGATTAAGATACGCATTGGGAGGGGGTGTACTTACACTCGAACCCGGAGAATGCAAAACATGTAAAACGATTAAGATACGCATTGGGAGGGGGTGTACTTACACTCGAACCCGGAGGATGCAAAACATGTAAAACGATTAAGATACGCATTGGGAGGGGGTGTACTTACACTCGAACCCGGAGGATGCAAAACATGTAAAACGATTAAGATACGCATTGGGAGGGGGTGTACTTACACTCGAACCCGGAGAATGCAAAACATGTAAAACGATTAAGATACGCATTGGGAGGGGGTGTACTTACACTCGAACCCGGAGAATGCAAAACATGTAAAACGATTAAGATATGCACTGGGAGGGGGTGTACTTATACTCGAACCCGGAGAATGCAAACATGTAAAATGATTAGGATATGCTTTGGAAGGGAGTGTACTTGCACTCGAACCCGGGAAATGCAAATATGCCTCTTAACGGGCCGTTTTTGTAAAACGTCAAACTCGAGGATAAAGTCGGAATATAAAAATGAAGCAAGGTCTTAATGCATACCGGGAGTGTTGCAATAATAACGACTTCGGTAAAACACCCGGTCGATGGGTAAAAAAAAAATTAAAAAATTAACACATGCGTAGACCGAGAAACGGGAACTCGGATGTAAGGTTAAAAGACTCGGGTTTTGAGTCATAACTAAAAGACGACAAGATAATGTAATTATAAATTTTGAATAAATTATGTTCAACTATTTTTAAGTCGAACAGGTAGAATATAATATCATGCCGGACGACATGAGTAAACGCAAGCGGAATCATGGTAACGTTAAAAGCAAAAGAGTAATGAGCCCGGTAATGGGACATAACCAAATAAGAATATATGCAAATAAAATAACAGTAAGCATAAGAAGAACTGATGCATAAATGACGTGAGAAGTCATAAAATCGGAAAATTGTCCGAAAGAAAACAATTGTAACCACGAAACTACAATTAAGGTTAACGGAACCTAAGCTTGAAACCAAATGATTCTTCGAACAAAAACAGGGTGCCTTAACACCAAACATGTATTTTAAGAATGGCATGAGTAAGGAGTGATCTACGGGATCAACATAACCTTTAGGGCTATAAACAAATGAAAGGTCTACGAGACTAAAGCGACCCACGGGTCATGATTAGAAACGAATTATAAGGACTTCGCCCTAAAGAGGTGAAAGCCTAATCAAAATAGCCCATAAGGCTAAATGATAAAAACCTACGGGTTAATTAGATAAAGCGAGGG
This sequence comes from Helianthus annuus, assembly GCF_002127325.2. Classification (NCBI taxonomy): domain Eukaryota; kingdom Viridiplantae; phylum Streptophyta; class Magnoliopsida; order Asterales; family Asteraceae; genus Helianthus; species Helianthus annuus. The sequence continues at coordinate 41,181,150 of NC_035442.2, forward strand.
AATCGGTTGAGAAACCCGCATAAAACTAAGACTGTAAAAGAATAAATTATGGACTGTCAATATCCTGGTATGGATAATTGACAAAAGTTAAAGAGAAGATCCTAAAACTAAAACCTTGGTTTTTAGTAAGAAACAACGTTTTTACAAATATAAATTCTAATAGGAATTTAAATAGTAAGCATGAAGGATACAAGTCTTGACACTAATAGGCGCAAGACGATATATTCGAAAAGAGATGTTCTCAAAAAAATGAAAGGTTGATATAAATTAAACATGCGTGACACGATCACGGTCAAGAAATGCAATGTGAAGTGGAATCACATTATAACCAAGCGAGTGGTAAAAAGTAACTGGACTAATAAGTCTAGTTAGTGAGACAGGTTAAGGTCATTTAAGTAATTTGGTTGCTTGTAAGCGGTAGATCCGGTATAACTGAACCGAATAAATGAATTTTGAAAACAAAAGAAATTGTTGCTAAAAGTGAAAGATTTCACTAAAGACCTTTAAACGGGTCAAAGTAACGGATTCATAAGGAATTCGATAGTATATGAAAGCGATGGATATCGCTAAGTTAACTAAACTAGTGGAAATAACGAGATTACGTTATTTCAAAGTTACACTATGTCGTATGAGATATGTAGACAATTAGTAACCAAAAAGATGTTACCATACTTTTCGGGTAATACTAACGATTGGTTAAAAAGTATAGGTAATGTTTAAAATATTTCTCGGATAGAATACATTGAGTTTAAACTCAATGAATTACGTAAGAAAAGGTTTCGAGGACGAAACCTCTTTAAGGGGGGTAGACTTGTAACACCCCAAAAACAATCCCGTTAATACTAAAGACGGGGAAAGTACCGTTAGTGGTAAAAGTAAACTGGCAAGTATTAGGAATTTATTTAAATAATCCTAATATTTATTTAAAGTAAATAAGAGCTTTCAAGAAAATATGAAGATAAAAGGCCCGATTTAACGGGACTTAAAGTAAAACGGGTTACGACTTCCCGAACGTACTAAGCTAACTAGGAATACTTCTAACCTAGTTAGGTAGTGACTGATGAATGGGTTCAAACACTTAAATTATGAACTAAGGAAAATGGAGGGGCCAAAGATGTTAAAATTGAAACTAATGTTGCTAATTCTAATTAAAACAAAAACCAAACACCCCATTTGGGATGTCTGGTCGTACAAGAACAAGCAGGGGCGATCCCCCACTCTCCAAAACCCTCAACATCACTAAACTTTCAAATTGAAGGCTCAATCCAAGCTGAAATCGAAATTGAAGCATAGATTATTGATCCTCATCACAAGAGGATTACAAGGTATGTAAAATTTGATGAAAACTCTCAACTCGAAATTCTCATGAAATTGGGAATTTCTGAAATTTATGGTTGCATGTTAGTTTTATGATGAAATAAGAACAATACAGTGTATAGGGACAAACCCTAGACCAATACAAGTTGAATTCATGTGAAAATCTAGTAAAAATCCATAAACACCATTGTAGGTGATTAGTGAGTTATGTAGATTTTAATAAACACTAGGAAATTGGGTGATATTCTAGTGTAATTTGACAATTGTGAAGTGACTTCAGAATTATAGAAGTTAACAACCTTGTAAGATGGTTGATTTATGTGAAATTAGGGCTAAGAGATAAGCTAGAGACTTGATAAATAAACATGTAAAATTCTGCCCTTAAAGTGTTTGTAGAAATGCCTCAAAGAAGGCTCGAAACTAGAATTTTTGTAATTAAAACACCTAATTGTGATGTTTTGGCTATTATGCAAAATGTGATTAAAAAGAGTTCTAAATGTGATAAACGTGGTTAGCACTTTGGTTAAAACGGTGGTCTAAAGATAACGCCTACCGGGTAATTAAATAACGCTAAAACTAATTGATGAACTCGATTATGCAATTAGAATACTAACGGGCATTTGACTTTTAGAAAAAGTCAAACTGGCCTACGATGTGATGAATGATAATTAGACATAGAATATAAGTGAGGTGGAATAGTCGTGATTGTTATTGACTAATTTAACCGCCTTGTAAATGATGAATAATAGTTGGCGCTTAAACAAGCCAGGTGAAGCTTGGAGTGAAAGCGGGTCAAATGAGTCAAGCATAAAAGAGCTCAGATGCAAGGTAAGTGAAACTTACACACTTATGTAGAATACTTTTTTTTACCTTACTAGTAATAAATGCGATAACGATAATAACGAAAATATGGTTTCCGACGCGGTTGGTACGAGTCGGAACATATAAGGATGATAAAAACCATGGTTTATGGTAAAGAGGGTGAATCGGTAAATTGGTCATGTAATGACTAAGAGATTATGAGTTTTGATAAGATTACCTTGTAGTGTAATCTAATATTGAGACAATGGGTAAAAATGGAATTTAATCTAGTGTTGATTAATGTAAATTGACAATAAAAGGATACCCATGGCGTAAGCCGAAATAGGGTCAAAATTGTAAGAAATGAGTTAAAAAGAAAAGAAGGGGTCAAGAGGCAACATCCGAAATGGGTCGGATGTGTAAATTGGAAATTGAAAACCCCGTTTTACTACATATGTAAATGTTCGGTCATATGAGCCAAACGGGTCAAATGGTGGTGATAACACCATTTGACAATAATGACTAATGTTGGTTGTCAAGTCCTATGTAAACAGGAATGAGTAGCAATTTTGGGATAATTGTGACGCTATAGAATATTGGTTAATAAAAGCGAGGTGTAAATGGGTCTATACGTTGATCCGAGCCAGGTACGCATAAATAAGTTGTAGTAAGATGTGCAATTTGGTCAAATATTAGTAGAAGTCCTTCATCGTAAAAATGAAGGATTAAATGTGACCAAAAAGCCCTTGATGGGTAAACCGGGTAAACAACCCTTAGAGGTTGTTTAGAAACTCATATTATGATTATTGTAACCTTTAGATGCGTATAAAAGTTGTAGGCGTGACTTTCAAAGGTTAAATGCCTTAAAATGCTTCTTGCCGTAAAATCTCTTATCCGAGGGGTAAAACTCAGAATATATAGATATCCACATTAGATCCAACACACTTATAGGTGTAGTGGAAGATTATAGGATAAGAAATGTGGTGATGAAATGTTAGAAGCAATCAGAAGCGATTTTAGGCTCGAAAGTGCTTAAATACCCTTAATGGGTCAAAATAAGCATACGAGCGAAAACGGGTTTAAATTGTGTAACAAACCTATGAATAGAACCTAATATGGTAGGTAACATTAATTTGAAGAAGTGTATGTGATATAGGAATCAAACAAATACGTTTGTTTGATAAAATGCGTAAACGGGTTAAAATTCGGTAAAAAGGTGATGAGTCGAAGGCTTAAAAGTCTAAAAATTTATTTTGTTGGATGTTGGGTTTCAACTCCATAAGATGGAGGATTAAATTACGGACACGTAGGAAAAAGAATCGGGTAAAACGGATCAATAACGAAGAAGTTATGGCCGTTTCCGTAAAAACTAGCATAGCTGAACTGAGCTGCAGATCTGCTGGAAAACAGTCTCCCTCGCGTGGCGCGACGGAGCAACTGGGTTCCTTCGCGTGGCGCGAAAAACCCTGTTTTGGCGAAAAAATTTTATTTTAATCAGTTTCGCTTCCCAGACTCGTTTAAATACGTTTTAAGTTACGTATGACTAATCCAACTCATGTTTTATGAGTTTCAGGTATAATTTTAGCACCGGAGGACGATCAAGCACAACGAAGAACCGAACACGATCAAGATATAAGCTTCCGCACTTTGTATCGTTGTTATGTAAAATGACAAACTCACCCATAATATGTTGTATAGTTTTTAATTCTGTAAATAAAGTTTAATGAACTCGTATTTTCAATGTATTTGAAATCATAATTACTCGTTTGTTTTCGTAAATTATACGAAAACCTTTAAATAATAATAAAGGTGTTACAAGTTGGTAATCAGAGCTCAAGGTTGTTGACAAATGTGTTCGATTCGAGGCTTGATCGCAAATCCGGTAAGTACATGTATGTTAATAGCTTAGCATGCTAAAGTGTTGTAAACAACACATAGGGCTATCGTGTGATACACGTTACCCCAATAAAATGATTAATATGGTTGACGAAAATACGCGCGTTGACGCGTATAATAGAAAAAGCCTTGTATTATAATACGGGCGATTATTGAAGTTGAAATTACTAACTCTTGTGAATGTTTTAATTGAAGGACACTCGCGTCTGAAGATGACGAGAGTTGAACAAATTGTGGGTATGATGATGGAACAGTCCGAGATATGACAAGAAAAGCATATTCATCAAGGACCTAAATCGCGTAACAATCGCAAATAAGAAATGGCAAGAAAGCCAGTTAGGGCAAGCATTTACCAGGTGCACGTTTAAATTATTGCATGAATAGAAATATGCAACAAATACGTAGAAACGATAATTGCATATGTAGATTGAAAACTTGGAAAAACTTGAATAGAATGCCTATCCAGGATATTGTTTCCAAGAGAAATAAATAGAGGTGTTACTTACATGGGGTGTGATGTGAAAGTTATAAAAGGGTCATGTGTGTCATGTGTTGATCGCCTACTCTGGCCAAGTAGGTAGTGAACACAGGATACCATGAACTTTTTATGATGGACACGCTTACACCCGATGTAGTAAGGACGGGGTGAGTGAGACAAATTAAAAAGTACCCAAATGAATCAGATAAGCAAAATATCTGATCATAATGTAAACGCACAGCCGAGTGACGGAAGCGTATTATATAAGAATAATGAACCCGGAGAATGCAAAACATGTAAAACGATTAAGATACGCATTGGGAGGGGGTGTACTTACACTCGAACCCGGAGAATGCAAAACATGTAAAACGATTAAGATACGCATTGGGAGGGGGTGTACTTACACTCGAACCCGGAGAATGCAAAACATGTAAAACGATTAAGATACGCATTGGGAGGGGGTGTACTTACACTCGAACCCGGAGGATGCAAAACATGTAAAACGATTAAGATACGCATTGGGAGGGGGTGTACTTACACTCGAACCCGGAGGATGCAAAACATGTAAAACGATTAAGATACGCATTGGGAGGGGGTGTACTTACACTCGAACCCGGAGAATGCAAAACATGTAAAACGATTAAGATACGCATTGGGAGGGGGTGTACTTACACTCGAACCCGGAGAATGCAAAACATGTAAAACGATTAAGATATGCACTGGGAGGGGGTGTACTTATACTCGAACCCGGAGAATGCAAACATGTAAAATGATTAGGATATGCTTTGGAAGGGAGTGTACTTGCACTCGAACCCGGGAAATGCAAATATGCCTCTTAACGGGCCGTTTTTGTAAAACGTCAAACTCGAGGATAAAGTCGGAATATAAAAATGAAGCAAGGTCTTAATGCATACCGGGAGGGTTGCAATAATAACGACTTCGGTAAAACACCCGGTCGATGGGTAAAAAAAAAATTAAAAAATTAACACATGCGTAGACCGAGAAACGGGAACTCGGATGTAAGGTTAAAAGACTCGGGTTTTGAGTCATAACTAAAAGACGACAAGATAATGTAATTAGAAATTTTGAATAAATTATGTTCAACTATTTTTAAGTCGAACAGGTAGAATATAATATCATGCCGGACGGCATGAGTAAACGCAAGCGGAATCATGGTAACGTTAAAAGCAAAAGAGTAATGAGCCCGGTAATGGGACATAACCAAATAAGAATATATGCAAATAAAATAACAGTAAGCATAAGAAGAACTGATGCATAAATGACGTGAGAAGTCATAAAATCGGAAAATTGTCCGAAAGAAAACAATTGTAACCACGAAACTACAATTAAGGTTAACGGAACCTAAGCTTGAAACCAAATGATTCTTCGAACAAAAACAGGGTGCCTTAACACCAAACATGTATTTTAAGAATGGCATGAGTAAGGAGTGATCTACGGGATCAACATAACCTTTAGGGCTATAAACAAATGAAAGGTCTACGAGACTAAAGCGACCCACGGGTCATGATTAGAAACGAATTATAAGGACTTCGCCCTAAAGAGGTGAAAGCCTAATCAAAATAGCCCATAAGGCTAAATGATAAAAACCTACGGGTTAATTAGATAAAGCGAGGGAATCGGTTGAGAAACCCGCATAAAACTAAGACTGTAAAAGAATAAATTATGGACTGTCAATATCCTGGTATGGATAATTGACAAAAGTTAAAGAGAAGATCCTAAAACTAAAACCTTGGTTTTTAGTAAGAAACAACGTTTTTACAAATATAAATTCTAATAGGAATTTAAATAGTAAGCATGAAGGATACAAGTCTTGACACTAATAGGCGCAAGACGATATATTCGAAAAGAGGTGTTCTCAAAAAAATGAAAGGTTGATATAAATTAAACATGCGTGACACGATCACGGTCAAGAAATGCAATGTGAAGTGGAATCACATTATAACCAAGCGAGTGGTAAAAAGTAACTGGACTAATAAGTCTAGTTAGTGAGACAGGTTAAGGTCATTTAAGTAATTTGGTTGCTTGTAAGCGGTAGATCCGGTATAACTGAACCGAATAAATGAATTTTGAAAACAAAAGAAATTGTTGCTAAAAGTGAAAGATTTCACTAAAGACCTTTAAACGGGTCAAAGTAACGGATTCATAAGGAATTCGATAGTATATGAAAGCGATGGATATCGCTAAGTTAACTAAACTAGTGGAAATAACGAGATTACGTTATTTCAAAGTTACACTATGTCGTATGAGATATGTAGACAATTAGTAACCAAAAAGATGTTACCATACTTTTCGGGTAATACTAACGATTGGTTAAAAAGTATAGGTAATGTTTAAAATATTTCTCGGATAGAATACATTGAGTTTAAACTCAATGAATTACGTAAGAAAAGGTTTCGAGGACGAAACCTCTTTAAGGGGGTAGACTTGTAACACCCCAAAAACAATCCCGTTAATACTAAAGACGGGGAAAGTACCGTTAGTGGTAAAAGTAAACTGGCAAGTATTAGGAATTTATTTAAATAATCCTAATATTTATTTAATGTAAATAAGAGCTTTCAAGAAAATAGGAAGATAAAAGGCCCGATTTAACGGGACTTAAAGTAAAACGGGTTACGACTTCCCGAACGTACTAAGCTAACTAGGAATACTTCTAACCTAGTTAGGTAGTGACTGATGAATGGGTTCAAACACTTAAATTATGAACTAAGGAAAATGGAGGGGCCAAAGATGTTAAAATTGAAACTAATGTTGCTAATTCTAATTAAAACAAAAACCAAACACCCCATTTGGGATGTCTGGTCGTACAAGAACAAGCAGGGGCGATCCCCCACTCTCCAAAACCCTCAACATCACTAAACTTTCAAATTGAAGGCTCAATCCAAGCTGAAATCGAAATTGAAGCATAGATTATTGATCCTCATCACAAGAGGATTACAAGGTATGTAAAATTTGATGAAAACTCTCAACTCGAAATTCTCATGAAATTGGGAATTTCTGAAATTTATGGTTGCATGTTAGTTTTATGATGAAATAAGAACAATACAGTGTATAGGGACAAACCCTAGACCAATACAAGTTGAATTCATGTGAAAATCTAGTAAAAATCCATAAACACCATTGTAGGTGATTAGTGAGTTATGTAGATTTTAATAAACACTAGGAAATTGGGTGATATTCTAGTGTAATTTGACAATTGTGAAGTGACTTCAGAATTATAGAAGTTAACAACCTTGTAAGATGGTTGATTTATGTGAAATTAGGGCTAAGAGATAAGCTAGAGACTTGATAAATAAACATGTAAAATTCTGCCCTTAAAGTGTTTGTAGAAATGCCTCAAAGAAGGCTCGAAACTAGAATTTTTGTAGTTAAAACACCTAATTGTGATGTTTTGGCTATTATGCAAAATGTGATTAAAAAGAGTTCTAAATGTGATAAACATGGTTAGCACTTTGGTTAAAACGGTGGTCTAAAGATAACGCCTACCGGGTAATTAAATAACGCTAAAACTAATTGATGAACTCGATTAAGCAATTAGAATACTAACGGGCATTTGACTTTTAGAAAAAGTCAAACTGACCTACGATGTGATGAATGATAATTAGACATAGAATATAAGTGAGGTGGAATAGTCGTGATTGTTATTGACTAATTTAACCGCCTTGTAAATGATGAATAATAGTTGGCGCTTAAACAAGCCAGGTGAAGCTTGGAGTGAAAGCGGGTCAAATGAGTCAAGCATAGAAGAGCTCGGATGCAAGGTAAGTGAAACTTACACACTTATGTAGAATAATTTTTTTTACCTTACTAGTAATAAATGCGATAACGATAATAACGAAAATATGGTTTCCGACGCGGTTGGTACGAGTCGGAACATATAAGGATGATAAAAACCATGGTTTATGGTAAAGAGGGTGAATCGGTAAATTGGTCATGTAATGACTAAGAGATTATGAGTTTTGATAAGATTACCTTGTAGTGTAATCTAATATTGAGACAATGGGTAAAAATGGAAATTTAATCTAGTGTTGATTAATGTAAATTGACAATAAAAGGATACCCATGGCGTAAGCCGAAATAGGGTCAAAATTGTAAGAAATGAGTTAAAAAGAAAAGAAGGGGTTAAGAGGCAACATCCGAAATGGGTCGGATGTGTAAATTGGAAATTGAAAACCCCGTTTTACTACATATGTAAATGTTCGGTCATATGAGCCAAACGGGTCAAATGGTGGTGATAACACCATTTGACAATAATGACTAATGTTGGTTGTCAAGTCCTATGTAAACAGGAATGAGTAGCAATTTTGGGATAATTGTGACGCTATAGAATATTGGTTAATAAAAGCGAGGTGTAAACGGGTCTATACGTTGATCCGAGCCAGGTACGCATAAATAAGTTGTAGTAAGATGTGCAATTTGGTCAAATATTAGTAGAAGTCCTTCATCGTAAAAATGAAGGATTAAATGTGACCAAAAAGCCCTTGATGGGTAAACCGGGTAAACAACCCTTAGAGGTTGTTTAGAAACTCATATTATGATTATTGTAACCTTTAGATGCGTATAAAGGTTGTAGGCGTGACTTTCAAAGGTTAAATGCCTTAAAATGCTTCTTGCCGTAAAATCTCTTATCCGAGGGGTAAAACTCAGAATATATAGATATCCACATTAGATCCAACACACTTATAGTTGTAGTGGAAGATTATAGGATAAGAAATGTGGTGATGAAATGTTAGAAGCAATCAGAAGCGATTTTAGGCTCGAAAGTGCTTAAATACCCTTAATGGGTCAAAATAAGCATACGAGCGAAAACGGGTTTAAATTGTGTAACAAACCTATGAATAGAACCTAATATGGTAGGTAACATTAATTTGAAGAAGTGTATGTGATATAGGAATCAAACAAATACGTTTGTTTGATAAAATGCATAAACGGGTTAAAATTCGGTAAAAAGGTGATGAGTCGAAGGCTTAAAAGTCTAAAAATTTATTTTGTTGGATGTTGGGTTTCAACTCCATAAGATGGAGGATTAAATTACGGACGCGTAGGAAAAAGAATCGGGTAAAACGGATCAATAACGAAGAAGTTATGGCCGTTTCCGTAAAAACTAGCATAGCTGAACTGAGCTGCAGATCTGCTGGAAAATAGTCTCCCTCGCGTGGCGCGACGGAGCAACTGGGTTCCTTCGCGTGGCGCGAAAAACCCTGTTTTGGCGAAAAAATTTTATTTTAATCAGTTTCGCTTCCCAGACTCGTTTAAATACGTTTTAAGTTACGTATGACTAATCCAACTCATGTTTTATGAGTTTCAGGTATAATTTTAGCACCGGAGGACGATCAAGCACAACGAAGAACCGAACACGATCAAGATATAAGCTTCCGCACTTTGTATCGTTGTTATGTAAAATGACGAACTCACCCATAATATGTTGTATAGTTTTTAATTCTGTAAATAAAGTTTAATGAACTCGTATTTTCAATGTATTTGAAATCATAATTACTCGTTTGTTTTCGTAAATTATACCAAAACCTTTAAATAATAATAAGGGTGTTACATCTTAATGGTTAAAGATAAAGTAAAAGCTTTATCGAGTATAAAACGTAATCTATAGTTTAGAATTTAGAACTAAGTATGTGCCAAATACTCAATATAGAACATATCAAATGAAAGTCTAACCTCTGATCAAAACAATTTTTAAACTTCGAAGCCCATTCAGAAAATACAGAAGGATTGTAGGTTACCTGTCATCCGTTTTGCTATTTCATGCTTTGTGATGTCCATTTGGTAGGTACTCTTATAGAGGTTAAAATAACCATTATTTTGCCCAGCACCATTAGCATAAAACCGTTAGAAAAAGCTTGCCATAAATCAAATACAGTTGCAATATTTAGTTAGAAATCAAACATTCAGATATACACATAGAATTAAGTTAACACAAAGATTTAGAATCACGGTTAGAATCATAGCTGAAAAGGGAAATCATTATCGCTCTTTTGTAATACTATTGTGACTTCAAAAATTCCTATTTGATTTGTATTAATATTAACTGCAGTGAATACTTCTCATGGATAGTCTGCATCCAGTTAGAAAGAAAATACATATGAGACGCCATGCACACAGTAGGACGTGCATTGATGATATTGGTATTGATATACTTGTGTCTCATATATTAATTAGGCTTCTGGCAAGGTGTGTGGGTCGGTGTAGGTGTGTGTGCAAGGAATGGCTTTCTTTACTATTGACGCAACAATTTGCTATCACGCATTGTCGCCACATATCGACTATCTATGACCAAAAGTTCATATTAATCGGATCGCTATCGGGTTACGTTTATCCTGTTGTTTTTGACCATTTAAGTCGTTCCTCAAAAACTGTACTTTCACTTCCATTCGAACGTTCTTCGTGTCATGTACGGATTCTTGCGAGTTTTGAAGGATTATTATGTATTTGTTTGTGCCATACCGGTGAGATGCTTATTTGGAACCCACTAACACAGGTGTATAAAATGTTGGCTAACTCAAAAACTCGTGGTTTATGCAACCCCCGACTGGATGTTGTTGGTTTTTATGTTGATTATTCGAATGAGTACATGCTTTTACATTTAAAGCGTATTGGTGGTAAAACGTGGCTTTATATATATTCATTGAGGCGTGACTTGTGGCGGAAAGTAGGTTTTCTTAATGAACAGAAGTATTTAAAAAAGAAGCTTAAATGGTCTAACGGAACTAGGTGTTGTTTATTTTACGGTTGACTTCATCAAAAATCATTTTCACTCGGGAAGCATGCTACTTGGTTTTAATGTGAAGTTAGAAAATTTAATAAGATACGCTATCCAAACGTTCCACATGATGACCTAGAAGGGCATTTATTCCTTATACGTAACAATCTGCACATATTTCTTACTCACGGGATGCCTTTTTGGTCAGTGGATTTGTGGAGGTTGGACGGTGACAGTTGGATAAAAGTGTGGGTTTTCCCTCCAATTCGGCCGATTCTTTTAGGGTGCACGATTACATACGTGATTAGTACTGGCAAGTTTCTTGTCGTAGGCGATTATGGAGATGTGAATGAACTAGACATAACTTTAAGTGGCGAAGATTGTTACTATCCTGTGATAGGTTGCTATTCGAGGTTGGTAGGCGCGATATTCACGGAAACTCTGGTGTCACCAAATATGTAGCTCTGTTACGTGTTTTGTTTTTCTATTTTCATGTTACCGTTTGTTAACTTATTTCGTTTTCTTAGGCGTGCATTCTATTTGCATTGAATTGTACTGATTATGCATTATATGTGTTTTATTATTGTTTTTTAGTATTTGCTCCGTTGTTGTTTCATACAAGTGTAATTGTGTCATTAGTTCATACCACTATACTACCTGTACCGACAAAACTTAATTTATTTTAGGGTTAACTTTGTAAAAAATGTAATGAAGTTTGCTAATTGATCCAATTAACTCACTATATCTTTTTTTCCCCTTTTATAGTCATCGAACTTTCATTTGTTGTTCTAATATTATGTATTCATTAGGTTTTCAGATTACCTATAACGATGTATTAGGTTTCATTAATTTTTAGTCTTTAATATAATACGGAAAATATAGATAATCACACCGATTTTTCAAAAGAAAAAAAAAGTAATCTTTTTTTCTAACAGTTTTAAAATAATCAGTTTTGACTTATATATATATACATATATATATATACATATATATATATACATATATATATATATATATATATATTAATTCTTCATATTTTATCATCTATGATCAAATCGAACAAATTATAAAATAAGAGAAACTCAAAACCCAGACCAATTTATCTTCTTAGCTTTTAACACCTTCGAAAAAATCAAAACCTAGACCAATTTACAAACAAATTATAAAATAAGAGAAAATAATTGTAAATTGTTGTTGGTCAAGGAAAGGTCTGGTTGATGTTGACCAGGTTTAAAAATAAGATTGATGATTGAAATGTCACACTTGGAAGCAGATGGTTTAAAATTAACTTTTGATTGATATGAAATCCACCTAATATATATTATAACTATATAAGAATTAAAATAAAAAAAACAATAACTTGGTTATCTGCTAATTACACACTATTGAAACACTAAATTGAAGTTTATTTAGTTTAGAGATAAAAAAAAAGTTTGTATTACTTAATAGAAACATTTTACAAACTTGGTTAAATTTATATGGCATTTCCCTTTTATTTTTAACAAAATATAGTAATTTATTTATATATCTAATAAATATAACCATCATACCACGATATGTGGAATGTGGGTAGTCTCCTCAATTAGTGGGGGTATAGCCATGTTCGATCTTTTAAGCTCTGTTTAACCGATTTCAGTGGTTATACATATCATTTTTTTTATTTGTTTTCCCTTGATAGTGGTTATACATATCAGATTGTTTTTTTGTTTAGGTTTTGTCAGTTACTTCTTGGTAAGAAGGGAGCATCCTCAACAGAAGAAAAGCACATGAAATAGATCAAAGAAGGTGACAAAGACACTCAAACCAATGCCAAAGGTATACGTACACCTCCGCTAACATTCATGGGGTATTAAGTTATTGTGCTCAAATCTTATTTTATTTACGAGGGCGACAAAGTTGAGGAAACTATTAGTGAATTGGTATGATTTTGTGTAAAACTTAGTTTCACTTTTTTGTCTTCAAATTCTTTGACTATTTTCAACTAAACTAAGTCTTTCATTACTACCAGATTCGAAGGTGTGATCGATCCAACAAACGGGCAAGAGCTATACTAACTTGGCAATGGGATGATGTTATTGACATTAGTAGTTCCAATGAAAGTTGTGAAGTTGTTAACAACACTAGGGGTAAAGAAAATGATTTCGACGAGTACGCTGATACTGCATATTCAATCTGGTCAGTGAGGAAAAAGCCAAAGATTCCAAAGATGACTGTTTATTTTTGAATGGTAATTTAACGATGGTTTTTTTTTAGTTATTTGTTGAACAATGTTTTTGTTTCGTTGTTTAACTATGTTTTTTTTAATTATCACTTGAAAAATGTTTTTTTTTTTTATGTTTTGCTTAGGTTTCTCCTCTGTTCAGCATGATTGATCTACTAAATCAATTTTTTTTACTTTTAGATAAAAGTAACTTTTTATCTATCAAAAAATAGAAATCTCATAGTTAATACCTGTGACAGTAGATATGTTCTTCTGGCAAATTCTGCAAAAATGCCTCATCAGTCAAGTTCTTCATGTCACTGTAATTAGACAAGTATGAAACGTAAGCTTTGATTTTAGACCCCATCTTCTTAATCAAAAGTTTTCAACATATACAGCAAGAAGACACTATTTAAAAGTACCTTCATAAGATTACGTTTTCAATACACATCCGTGTTTAGAGTACACAAATGAAAACCCAAACCCCTAACCAAACCCATCATCAAGATTAAAACTTTTCAACAAATGCAACAACAAGACACCATTCGAAACCCCCTTGATGAGATAAATATTTTGATACACTTCGTGTTTAGACTACATCATCAAAAACCCAATACCCTAAATTTGAAAATCCACAAAACTGAAATCAAACCCATCATCAACTTCAAAACTTTCCAACAAATGCAGCAAGAAGACACCATTCGAAACGTCCTAGATGACATTAATTTTTGGATACGCATTTGTGTGTAGACTACACCATCAAAAACCCAAAACCCAAAACTCCTTAATTTCAAAAGCCACAAAATCAACAGCATATCCATCAATAAAATCAAAAATTTTCAACAAATACAGCAACAATACATCATTTAAGGCACTTAACTGACATTAATTCATATACTTATTCGTGTTTAGACTACACCTTCAAAAAGCCAAAACCCTACATTTCAAAAGCCATAAAATCAACACCATACTCATCATGAAGATCAAAACTTTTCAACAAATATAGTAACAACACACCATTGAAAACACATAATAAGCTAACCCAAACACCCTCTAAGTTTTGTAAACCCTAAAAAGGAAAAGAAATATGTACCTGATCACTGGGAGGATTGAAAGAAGCTTCCGTCTTTTTCGTCAATGACGACACCACAACTGCCGATTGATTATTGGTGTCCCTACCCTCCAGCAACCCCTCTTCTACTAGATCTGCTCGTCGAAACAACCTATTTCCCTCATCTTCATCGCCGTTAAATTAACCCACCAAACACACTATCGTTACCTATTCCGACATCCCAACCAGCATCATAGGCCGACACCCACTCCCGTCGTCATCTCTCTCTCATTAGCAGTTTCATTCTCTCCGGCCTCACTCTATATGACTCTGAAGATGTAGTCAAAGACAACCATGAAACAAAACAGGTAGTTTGTCGTGTGAAGAGGGAAGACCAGAGGTGAAGCACTAATAATTCAACTTTTAAATTACAAAACTACCCCTGAGAAGCCTTTCATATTTTGTTTTTTTATTATTAGGGCAATGCTAAATAAATATTATTTGTAAATGGAAATATGAAAGTCCGACATTTGGTTATCGACGTAAGAAGTCAAAAGTATTCTGAATATGTCAAAAGTAACTTCGTTAACTGTGTTATTCAATCTTTTATATATGCTTTTATTTTATTAATGGAGTTTCATATGTGAAAATTCGGGTCAATGCTTGATTTTTGTTAATTAGGCGAATGTTTATTCATCAATCAAGCTTCAAGGAATGAATGTAACGGATTCAATTTCATTTTCATCCTTCCAACTTTCACATTTTACGGTAGACCAGTGGGATTATTTGCTCTCCGAAACGGGTTTCGGTTGCTATTGGTTGATATCGGCACTTTATATACCAATAAAAAGAGGTGTTTAATATTGAACAAAAAATACAAAACAAATATCAATTTTGATGTTCTTCGACAGGAATCAGTTCGGTTTATCACAGTACCATATCGTGTTGCGGCAACAACAACGTGTTTATGACTACGTAATAATTAGATTTTTTACCATGCCGTGCGATGTGTCAGTAACATGTTTATGATTTTTTATACGTGTTACAATGATGACATTAACATGTAATGGCCGTGCATAACATGACTTTTGCCACACGTTACATCCGTGCCATTAATATGGTACACCGGTTACTAAGTTATTTTTTTTTCCAAATAATTACACTTAGTGGTTCTCATTTGTAGTTGACATTCGTCCAAAAGAATATTAACACATCTGTTATTGTTTTAAAAAAATGATATCAAATTTAAATTATTTTGATAATTACCGATAATTTTAACACAAAGAGTGTGATTGAAAAAAGAAAAGCCAATAGTAAACAATAAAAAAAAATTCTACACATATATGATTTTTTAATAGATGAACATCCTATATATATTTTTACAAATATAAATAGAAAAATTATATTGTATGCCCCCATCATGTTCCAAAACCACTCACTGAGTCAACGTTGACATTCAATTTTACCTATTTGTCTTTACTAAAACAACTCTCCATCTGTCTCATATCAAATCAAATGTTTAAAAATTCAAAAACCAAGCGAGGATCTTTACATATCTGTTCTGAAAATCGTTTGAATCGTTACAGATAAGTGATTTCTACAAAGTGGGTGGTGATGGTATGCGGTTCAAGTTCAGTCGGCGGCCGCTTTGAAGTTGATGTTCAATTCATTACCAAAATCAACTGATTCAAGCAATGATGGTGGATTCTATACCTAGATAATCGGATGTGGTAAGTTAGTCGGATAGATATGGTCAGGGGTGGCGCTGGGGGTGGGGTAGGAGGATCACCGGCGATGACCAGTTATTTTGGAGGGCACATTTTTAACGGTGAAACTGCAGTGTATTTGCCTGAATTTTTTTGATATGTTCAAGATGAGACCTGCAAGAATGAGAAGATGGGTGTATGGTGTGAAGAAGTTGATGATATCAGGGTAAATCAAGGGTAATTTTGTCATTAAACAATCCAATAAAAAAACTGTAAAAGTTGATATTTGCCGGTAAGTTGGCCGTAGGCCAGTACAAACTTTCTGTCAAATGGTTTAATTTGTTTTACAAATATAGTTATAAGTTAAAAAATGTCTTTCGTTTACCTACATTTTGCCCGTTTTATTAGTTTAACTATTTCGCTTAGTAGCATTTTACATAACTTATTGGTTGTCCCAAATATGTTAGGAGTGGTGATCAAACAATTTGGTGTCAAGAATCTTAAAAGGGCATCATAAAATCTTTGTCTAACTATAACATTATGTCATCTAGTACTTTGATTTTGTAATGTTTATTGCTGTAATGATAATCCTTGCTTAAAATTTAGTTTATATAATTCGTTAGGGTCTAACAGCCTTTTTTCGACCTTCTACAGGGTACTTAAATCTTCAGGGTCGGCCCTGTATACGGTAGCTTTGATTATTGATTTTGGCGGCATGTCTATAGGTGGTGTCTTGCCCAACCACATAGACGGCTGCCGACGAATTCTTTTCTTGCCAAAGATTCCATGTCCAGCAGCCGGTTGCCTCGGTAGTACCCAGAATGAAAACAAAAATATATAGGTCGACTAGGACAGGCTGAATAGAGAACACTTGGAATCAAATAACTAAGATTAGTTTTGTTAGTTTTAATGCTTACTAACCCATTAACTGATTTTTTTAAGCTATAACGTACTCATTTTTCGATTTTTGGGGTCGTTGATATTAGGGATGGCCTAGGCAAACTGCCATAGTAGAAAGCAAAGAGGGAAGACCAAAACATCCACCCTGACCACTGATGATCATTTTTAAGGTATGTATAATAAGTATACAACTTCATTAAAATTTAGGTTTTTCAGCTTTTGACTTTTTGTAGTTAATCGCATCATTCGAAACCACCTGTGAAGACACATGACTTGCAGTTGTGTTTTTAAGGTCCTCATCATTGAAAACCCACTCCCCATGTAAAGAAGTTACAAAACAGGGGTTTTTTTAAACAACTTGGTTATTCAGACATTTAATTAACTTCTATGTTTATGGTTCCACTCCCCATTATCTCCTATTTTTTTGGTAATCAAAAAGTTTCCTGCATATAATTTTTATTTTCAGAAAAAAAAAATACATTGATCTATTGTAAGTGTTGCTTTGAAAAGGTATATATTATTTAGTGTTTTCATAATTGTGTTTATTATTGTTAACCCCTTCGTTAATCAGTTGTTGTGTAATTCTTAGGTTGAATTCACTTAAGTGTCGGTTCATCAAGTTCCACAATTCAATCTACACTTTTCCTACTAATCAACAGGTTTGATAAAATCTCCTGCGTTATCTGTTCGTTTATTTTGATTTAAAGTATCATTATATGAACTCATAAAAGTAGTAAATAGCTTATATATTTGGTTTGTTGTAGTGATTCATCAATCATATCTTTTACTTGGATACACACGTGTTTAAAAATACTTATGTCATTATGATATTCGTACTTAGGATTAGGATTAGGATTCGGATTATGATGGTCAGGTCTTTCTTTTATATTATACGTGATGAAACTTAAGAAAGTTAGATAAAATGAAGTGGATATGATGCTGGACATGTGGCGAAAGAAGGTATGAATTGGATAAGTTGCCTGACACGTGGTGAAACAAGGTATATAAGTTAAGTCTATGCCACATATGAATATGACTAATGGAAGTAAATGATAGGTTTTGTTACACAAATGTAGCAAATGTTCGTTTATCATAGTTAGTCCGATACAAGCTATCTCACAATACATATATTTTCTGCTCACAAGGAGAACTAGCAAGTTACGAGACAGATGGGTCGTCCTCGCTTACGAGATCGGCCACTTTCTTTGCATAATGACAACACACCTTCACAAATTCGTCGTCTTGCTGGTGGTAGAAGTGCAATAAGCCCTTTAACTCCACCAACTTGTGCAGTACCATCTCCCTCAAGCTGTATCAGTTTGAATTCAAACGTCCCTGTATGTACTCCTCAAAACCAAATGCGAAACGGTGCATATGGCCAGTATCAAGATGAAAACACACAAGGTAATGCTTTTACCATTATCTAACTTTTTTTCATATTTTTTATGCTGATTTCGTAATTTTATCATCACTTATACTTTGATCATTCTTATTGAAGGTCGTGTTCAATCGAACTGGGACTGTGGTGATGCAGATCATGTATGTTCGCATTGTGATGCAATGGTGTGGTATGCGGAACGAACTCTGAAACATTTTGCGCCGTCTGTTCCTAGACTCAGGTTATGTTGCGGTGAGGGGAATGTCATTTTACCTTTACTTATGAATCCTCCACAGCCATTGCTAAGTTTACTGAATCGCCATTCTGAGCCACGGTCATCAGTTTATAAAGACCATATCAAAGTTTTTAATTCAATTTTTTCGATGACGTCAACCGGTGGAAGAGTGTGTTCGGAATTAAACGATAGTCGTGGTCTGTATGCCTTTCGCTTGAATGGACACAACCATCATAAAATTGGCTCTCTGCTTCCAACTCATGATGATGGTCGGCCTAGATTTGCGCAATTATATATTTATGACACGGCCCATGAAATTAATAATCGCTTTTATGCTTTAAGAAACTGTGTTCTATCATCTTCTGATGAATCCATTTTTCATTCGTTGGTGGTTGACTTGCTGGCCATGCTTGATGAAAATAATGTATTAGTACAAGAGTTTAGGATGGTTAAGGGAGAGGTTTGATTATTCGTCTAGGCAACCAGTTAGACTTCGCTTGCTTGGCACACGAAATACACAGGCTCGTCAATATAATTTACCTACAGCTTCCGAAGTGGCTGCATTAATTCCAAGTGATGGTAACCGACTGGCTCGCGTGATATCCTTATTCAAGAGCGATATACTTGTACTACAAAACGCATTTCGGAGTTGCACCCAAGTTACATGTCTTTGCAATATCCGTTGCTCTTTCCTTATGGGGAGGATGGGTTCCATCCAAACATTCCCTTACCACGTAATACGTCGGCAAGGAGGAAAAGCATATCTTTAAGGGAATACTATCGGTATCGTTTACATGTTAGGGATACTGAAGCTAGAACATTGCACTTATCTGGTCGTTTGTTTCAGACGTATGTGGTTGATGCTTTTAGTGTTGTTATGGAGAGTGAATTAGAATGGTATAGGCGAAACCAAACTACGATTCGTTCAGATCTATATAACGGATTGTATGATCATGTATGTAATAGAGAAACAACGTGTGAGTTTGTTGGACGCAGGGTTATCCTACCAGCGTCATTTACTGGGGGGCCAAGGTATATGCTACAACAATATCAAGAGGCAATGGTGATTTGCCGTTGGGCTGGGACACCAGATCTTTTTATTACCATGACTTGCAACCCGAGATGGCCTGAAATTGACGGTCACATTAGTGCTACCACACCTGGGCTGACAGCATCAAATAGACCAGACATTCTTGCACGCGTTTTTAAAATTCGACTTGATGAGCTCATTAAAGATATAAGGGAAAAAAAACATTTCGGCAAGACGAGGGCTGGTATGTTAGTTATCTTTTTATTCTACATTCTTTAATTGAACATATATTTCATTATTCATAACTAAAAAATATGTTTTGCTTAATTTGTAGTTATTTACGCAATTGAATTCCAAAAACGTGGACTTCCGCATTGTCATGCTTTGCTTTTTCTAGAACCTGCGGATAAGATTGGTACAACGGAAGATATTGATAGATATATATCCGCTGAACATCCTTCTGAATTGCAAGATCCGGCTGCTTTTGCGGTTATTAGCAAGCAAATGATGCATGGACCATGTGGTGAACTAAATCCATCCAGTCCTTGTATGCATAATCATAAATGTACGAAAGGGTATCCAAAGAAGTATTGTAATGTAACATTTATAAGAAATGATGGGTGGCCCTGTTATAATAGGCCGAACAATTCAAGAACAGTCAGGGTTGGTAGTCAAGATATTAGGCTTGATAATCAATTTGTGGTTCCTTATAACCGTGACCTACTTGTCAAATATGGTTGCCATATAAATGTGGAGTGGTGTAACCAGGGTATGTTGGTTAACTACTTATTCACGTATCTTAACAAAGGACCAGATCGTGCGACTGCTGTCTCGGAAGGTCCTAACAGTAGAACATCATTTGCATTGTTGTTACGAAATGAAAATGAAATTGAAGAATATATAAATTGTCGGTACATTTCAGCGATAGAAGCGTGTTGGAAGCTGTTTTCATTTGACATGAATTACCGTTCAGTTGCGGTTGAAAGACTACCATTCCATGAAGAAGGTTGTAATAGAGTCTACTTCCGCGATGATGCTGATGTTGCTGATGTAGCACAACGATCAACATCTACCCTTTCTAAGTTCACTGCATGGATGGAGGCAAATCGGGAACACCCAGAGGGTCGGAATTTAACCTACATTAAGTACCCAACTAAATACACATCGCATGAAAAGGATAGGCAATGGATGCCAAGGTATGGTGGTACTACTATTGGTCGCATTTATCATGTGAATCCTTCTATGGGTGAGAAGTATTATCTCCGTTTGTTATTCAATGTTGTTCGCGGTCCACATAGCTTCAAAGAAATTCGTACGGTTGACGGTGTCAAGTATCCAAACTATATGTTAGCTTGTAAAGCACTAAGTTTACTTGGAGACGATGTTGAATGGGTAGAGGCTATACGTGAAGCCTGCCAGTGGAAGTTAGGGAATCAATTGCGTGAGTTGTTTGTGACAATTCTTTTAAATTATGCATAGTTAGTGATTAGTCGAAGTTATTTTATGACTGTCTTGAATACTTATCCGAAGATATTGTTTTCAAACAGAGAGCACTTCTAGGTAACCAACTTGTGGTGTTCACGGATGAGGAGATACTTAACTACACGTTGGTCGATATAAATTCAATTTTAAACAATCACAACAAATCATTGGCCGACTTTCCAACTCTACCTCAGCTTGATCCTCATTTAACGGTTGATGGTTCCAATGGGTTGATTACTGCTGAGAAAACATATAATGTGCAAGAAGAAGCTGTGAAATTCAATGAGCTACATAGCGGGTTAAATGTTATTCAAAGGCAAGTGTTTGATGCTATACTTGATTCAGTGAATAACAAGAATGGGGGCCTTTTTTTGTATATGGCAGCAGAGGGACATGTAAAACGTACTTGTGGAGAACACTTATTGCTTGCCTTCATTCACGTAGGAAAATTATATTTTCCATTGCATCGTCCGAAATTGCATCTATGTTGTTACCCGGGGGTCGTACTGCACAATCACGGTTTCGCATTCCTATAGATATTGAAAATGATTCATGTTGTTCGATCGACTATGGCAGCAACCTTGCTCAGTTAATCAACGCTGCTGATCTAATAATTTGGGACGAAGCACCTTTACAACACAGGTATGCATTTGAGGCTGTCGACCGAACCTTTAGAGATATTTTTCATGATAACATGGTTGACGCTCGGCATCGGGTATTTGGGGGAAAAGTTGTGGTTCTTGGAGGTGATTTTCGTCAAATTTTACCGGTTGTTCCGCATGCACCACGTAGTCAGATTGTCGCGTCTGTTGTTAACAAGTCAGACACAATATGGAATGTATGTAAGGTATTTCATTTGACGACTAATATGCGCTTACACAATCCAGATATCAGTGGAGATTCGCTTGAAAAAATGAAAACGTTCAGCAATTGGATCTTGGCCATGGGGGCCGGTCGCCTGCCTACAATTTCATTGGTGGGGGAAGATGAACCCTCGTGGATCAAAATACCTAACGATCTTTTAATCCCAGTTTCTGAAAATCCGATTGGCGCATTGGTTTCCAATACCTTTCCTAATATTATAGACAGAGTCAATGACATTCACTATTTAAAGAACGCTGCATTTTGTGCCCAACGAATGATGAGGTCGATAAGATCAACCTTCACGTCCTTGAAAAAATGCCAGGTGAACTTCAAGAATTGTTAAGTGCTGATGAAATATGTCAAAGCACAAACAACTATGACGAGATGTGCGCTTTGTATCCACCCGAGTTTCTTAACACCTTGAATTTTTCTGGGATTTCAAACCATAGGTTACAGTTAAAGATCGGTGCACCGATTATTTTGACGCGCAACTTAAATTTGCAAAAGGGCTTGTGTAATGGTACACGGTTGGTGGTTACGCAAATTAGTCGGCGTGTTATTGAGGCAGTAATTATTACCGGTACGCATGTTGGCGAAAAGGCATTTATTGGTAGGATCGATATGACTCCAACGAATACATGTTGGCTTTTTTCTTTTAAAAGAAGGCAGTTTCCAATAAAGGTTTGCTTTGCTACGCCTATCAATAAAAGTCAAGGGAAAACTTTTAAACATGTTTGCGCGTATCTGGTAAATCTTGTCTTTATACATGGTCAGCTGTACGTGGTTGCATCCCATGTCACGTCTCGTGATGGCCTAAGGTTTTACATTGACAATACTAGGAAGTGCAATAACAACCTCACAAGGAATGTTGTTTACAAAGAAGTGTTCTACAATTTACCATCTGTAGCAACACGTGGTTTAATGTAGTCGATGGTTGGTAATTGTATAGTTTTGCATAAATATGGTCTATCTTCTTTCCATGGTATAAAAGGTGCTATTTTACTTTGTACTCAATATTATTGTTCTCGTCACTAATGTAATCATTTAACGTGTGTATTTGTAAATATTGTCTTCATGTTTACCATATTTGTATTTACTCATGTTTGACCAACTTTTCAGGTTTCCCATCACCATAGCATGGCTTATAATTTCATTTCAGACTTACGGTGCAATCATACTGACAACCGGAGAATAGTTGTTATGGTCTCGCACATATGGACAACATACAACCCCAAAACAAACCGTGTTCTTTCTAACGACATCATTCTTTCAGATGAATGTGTAAGATCATATTTTTTAGACCAGGCAAACGGGTCGGGTCGGGTTGGGTCGGGTCGAGTCATGGGTTGAAACTTCAGGTTGAATCGGGTTCTGGTCTAACCGGGTCAATTACCTAAAGGGTTGTTTTTGGTTCGGGATGGAACGGGTTCGGGACTGAACGTTTTCGGATGGGAACGTTTCGGGTCAGTATGAGTTTCGGGCCGGACGAGGTCGGTCAAAAAATGTTTGTTTTATCTTTTGCATTTATTCAAATGCATAACATCAAATGTTAGTAACAAGCAATGTGCTGCTTAAGATACGAAAAAAATACAAAATAATTTAGTCATTATGTTACAATCATGTCATCTGATTGTTGAAGATTTACAATTACAAAACCAACTACAGAAATCATTTAAAACACGTATATTAAGCAGTAGCCGATCTACCTTCAGCTGGCCAGAAACGAACGGTACTGGTCGTCTTTCGTTTTAGGTAGGATATCTGGAACTGTTTCCTGCATGTTTCAAACATACTCGACTGGTCAAGATCATATAAACCGAAAGCATGCAGAAAAATGACTTTCTTTAGATATTAGGAATAAACAATCCTGGATAAAAGTTGGAACGGGTTCGGGTTGGAATGTTTTGTGTCTAAATGTTTTGCGTCAAATCGGTACGCGTTGAAACTGTACTGGTCGACACGGTACTGATCGAAACGGTACAGGTCGAAATTGTTCGATTCGAAACGTTATTTGTCGAAATATTACGGGTTGGAATGGTTCTCGTCAAAACGCTTTCGCAGCGAAACGGTTCGATTCAGTACGGTACGTTCGGACCGGTACGAATCGCAATGGTTCACTTCGAAACGGTACGCGTCGAAATATCTTTCACACATTGACCCATTTCTTTAATGTTGTCGATCCGCTTTGACCCGAAAATATCAAGATGAATTTCAAGGGACCCATTTACTTAAAATATCTTTACCCAAATCAACCCATATAATATTAAACGTAACCCAAACTGACCCACTTGGAAGGCTTTGGGTCAAGATTACCCTTCTAATATTTATTTTCATACATAGCGGTATAACATCTTCTTTTTTCTAAGACTTAACATTGTTTCTTTTTAGGGTTTTACAATTCATGCAAGGATACCTGCTAATTTGATTTACATTTTCAAGAACCGTTTGGAAGAGGGATGTGTCTATATGATTGATAACTTTTTTGTTCATCCCTATGATATGTTGTACCGTCCTTTGCGACGTTGTAAGTATCTTGAATTTTCACGGTGGACGAGAGTCTCTGCTTCGTCTATTGAACCGTGGTTGTTTAAATGCTATGTTTTTTATTTGGCTCCATTTGAGGATCTAACCAAACGCATAAATGATGATCACTATCTGACAGGTTTTAGCGACGTCCCTATCATTTATTTTTATCTAGATCATTATGTGTAACTTTTTTTTAAATGTAGATGTTTTTGGTGCACTACGCGCATGGGATCATGTTACCACTGAATCTGCAAACGTTCAATCATGTAATCGGGAGATGCGTCACATAGTTTTATCTTATGAGCGGTAAATTTTATTGTACTTTTTCTTTGTATATGTTAGTTGTCTATTGTAACTATGTTTTTTTTTTCAATGTTGCTTAAAACAATATAGTGGCAACAAACTTTGTGTTATGTTATGGAGCAAAGCTGCACTCAAGTTTACTGACGAGGCCATCGGCAGTTATGAAAATAATCAAATTTTGGTTATTTTGACCGGTTGCAAGGTCCGAATGTTCGACGGCATGTTTTTTCTAAAATATTATGTATTTACATCAGTTAATATCTCAAAGTATATATAATTGTGTCAAATTATACCAGGGGGTCCGTGTTTAGTGTCAACGGTTGCGACTGAACTTTATCTCAATCTGGATTTCCCTGTTGTCATTGAGGCCTTCAAAAACATGTACAACAATTCTTTCCTAATTTTCCTTTCATTATAACAAACGATCGGTCTACTTGTAAATACTGACTTTATTTATTTATTTATGTTAACAGTGTTGTGCCGCCGTTAACAGTGTGGTGCCGCCTGTTACTTTCACATTGGATGATCAAAGCAATGAGGACATGTGTGTTGTTAGTGTCCTTGACATCTATAATTATATTAAAGATGGTCTTGCTAAGGTATCGTTACTACTTTTTAGTCTACAACCAGCAGCTTTTACCATGGTCATGCCTAAATTTCTTTTTATCTTTTTAAAGGGAAAAATGTACAATGTGAAGGCACAATAATTGGTGTTGATTTGGAGGAGGATTGGAAGTACGTACGGTGTACCATATGTCGTAAGAAGATGACTTTTTCTGATGCACGCTACCTTTGTTTGAAATGCAATAGATATGCCGTCAATCCCCGTCATTCGTAAGTTTCTATAAGATATTAAAACTAGGGATGAGCTCGGTACCAACCAGTACCGAAAAGCCCCACAAGTGGGTAGCGGTACCGATACCTAATGTACTCGGTACGGTATGTTTCAGTTCCTGTATGGTACAGATATTTGTGGGTAGAAATTGGTAAAGGCCGGTTCCTAAGAATAACCTAACCAGCACCAGAAAATGTCGTCAGTTTGTCAGTTTGTATCGATTTGGTACCGATAATTACCCGTTCGGTCGATTCGGTACCGGTTCCGGTTGCTATATTAATACTGTGCTCTTACCCACAAGCTGTTTTGACTATTATTTGTGGATCTGACTTTTTTATTCTTATATATTCTTATCGATTTTCTTTATTTAGTTATAAATTGGCTGTTCAATTATGGAACCAAGAAAAAGAGATTACATGTGTTCTCTTTGACGATGCTGCAAATCTTCTTCTCGGACTTACGGCTGAACAATTGATTATAAAGACCTTATCAGAGGTATATTTTTATATATTATCATGTACTAATCACAACATATATGTCCTCGGATCTTTATACTTAAAAATGCCCATGTCTATATACTCATTCATATTTTTTTTTCTTTTTTTCATGCTTATGTTTTCCTTTTTTGCTAATTTATAATATTGTTTCTTGTTGTTTTTATAGGGTCCTGATGATCCATATTGGATATATGAATTTCTGATGGATGCTTTATGTGCTCGGCATGTGATCTTTAGGATAAAACTTGATGATTACAATTTGGCACCTACTTACAGTCCACGCTTCACCGTATCAAAATACTTGGGTGACAAAATTAATAATCTTGCTAGCACTTCACTTCCTTCAACATGTCCTTCTGTTGATGTTCTTCATGACGAAACTAGCGAGTTTTTAGCTCGGATCAATGACGATGAATGGGACATGATACATGAGTCATTATGGGGACCACGTATTTTGCCGACAGAATCTAAAACGTCGACGTCATAGGTAATTATTTTCACGTGTAGACAAACTTTCTATATATACTTTTTTCTTTACTCTTAATGCGTGTGTAATAACTTTAGGCGATTGTTGATATGGAACATGAGGTTGATTATGATATTTCTTAGTCTGCCCCAACAAACGATCCCAAAAATACATAAAATTTGTCAGGTGCGGACCAGACGACAACTCAGCAAGAAGAAAATAGGTCATCGGTAATCGTTTTTACATCTAAAAACCTTTGTGTATATACTTTATATTACTTATATTCAAATTTGTGTAACAACTTTAGATGGTTGATAATGTGGAACATGAGGTCGACACTGGCAATTCTAAATGTTCCCGGGTAGATGATGCTAGATGTACACCAAATTCATCAGATGTCCACAATGCAACAAGTCAGGAAGAATTGGTAGTTGTTTTTACATGTAAACAAACTTTATATCTATACTTTGTATTCCTTACTCTCATATTTAACTTTCAGGTGGTTGTTGATGTGAACCATCCCCAGGATGCCTCAGTAGTAGATGATGCCAAAAATACCCCAAGTTTGACAAATGAGCACCATGCATCAACTCAACAAGTCGAAAAGAGGCTATCTTTGAGGTTAAAGAGGACGATCCAAAAGCCGAAAAAATTGAGGTAGTAAACCACGTTTGATTGTTATAACACTTTTCCCCAGAGTGCTGCCTACCATTTACTTTTGCATTAAAATGACAGTATTGCATGTTTTATCTCTCTATCAGTTTTATTTTATACTGTTTGTGGTTGTACATGTTTGATTGTTATAACACCTTTCCCCAGTGCTGCCTACCATTTACTTTTGCATTAAAATGACAGTATTTCATGTTTTATCTCTCTATCAGTTTTATTTTATACTGTTTGTGGTTGTACACCGTTCACGTAGGTTTTGCTTTTATAAATTCGAGAAAAATGCAATTTGCGTCCTTGTAGTATGTGTGAAAAATCAACCTGAGCCCCTAAATTCATTATTTGGTTTTTTGAGCCCTTGAGCTTATAAATTCATAACAGTTAAGTCCCTCCGTCACACTTCCGTCTGTTTAACTGTTTGAGCCAGGGGTAAGACTGTCTTTTGGATTTGTTTCCCTTCTAAAAACCCCAAAATTCATTATTAAGCCCTAAGTTAAACAGTTAAGCATCAAACATGGACACAACATATCACTAAGTTAAACTTGGTACTCTTGACGGAACTTACAGACTCGATAACAAAAGACCGTAACATACACCGTAACATACAACGTAAACAAGGCCGTGTACTGGTTCAACAAATTGTGGATCTTTACTGACTGGTGCACTTCGGAATGTAGCTGATAACCCCCTTTAGTGTAGCTCTTTGATTTTCCTTGAAATTCCAGAGCTCGCTAATTATATATCTGCCACTGGGGTTATATTCATTCATATGCAATTTATCGTTCTTGATCAATCACTTCCTTATGTGCACCGCACCATCTTCTAGGAGGTTGTCAAGTATTCTCGCCTTCGTAGTTGGTGTTTTACGTATCTTTACATCCGCAGCCATTCTGTACAAAAAAAAACATCCATAGTAAGACGGCTGATACAGTACTTTCATAATGCATATATGTATACATATATGAGAAACCCAATATGAGGAACCCAAAATACAGTTGATCTCATATAGAGAAAACACATTCAAATGACTAATATTAGGAACCCAAAACACGTAGTCTTTAACCAAGTTTATATGAGAAACAAAACAACAACCATACCCAGATTTCAAGATGAACAGCAGAGACTTAAGAAACTCTGTTTTAATCAATTGTATATTTTAAACATTTCAAACAAACTATAACACAAAAACAATCTTAGATTAATGCCAAAAATCAAAAACCCAGTCTTAATAAACAGAGAAAACCAAAAACATCACAAACAAACCTTCAATATAACCAAAACCCAAACCTCTGTTTTGATACCCAATCCCATTGTGAACCCACCACCATCCATGGGTTTGTTCATAAAAACAAGAAAGACAATAACCCATCAATTAGTTTACAGGTAATTCCTATAAAAAAGATCATCTTGAAATGGAAAAAAGATCACCGGTAATTTCTGTAAAACAATAACCCATCAATTAACTCATGTATCTAATCATAAAAAAACAGTTCTTGAAGAAGTCAAGAAATAAAACTGATGGTCCATGAAACAAAGCAAACAGAGCAATTAAAAATGAAGGTCCATTAAAGCAACAAAACATGTTTCTCTCTGTGTATTCAAGAACCCAGATCAACAAAAACAAAATTAAATGAAGGTCCATTGTTTTTTTCTGATCACAACCCAACCACGAAACCCTAATCATGCCATATACGAATCTGACCTTTCCAGCTTTCCTCACTTTAGCAGTTGAAGGTGTGCACATGCCGGAGTGGTGTCGCCGATTGGAAGTTCGCCCGCTCCTCTCTGTCGTAATTTCTATGTCTCGTCACTCTCTCTCTCTCTGTTTTGATCTGATGGGATGAGGGAGACTAATGGCGGTGGATGTTGATGTGTATTGAATGGTTAAAGATGAGGAGGTGGTGGGTGAGTCCTATAAGTTACCAGTCATTCATATATTCGACACTCAAATTGAATAAGTGTTCAATGCATTTCTAGATTTGATTTCACAATAATGTAACGTAATAATTAAACAATAGCTAACGATTTTATATTTCATAGATCTACGATTTGAATAAAAAGGACTTCAAATTGTTTATTTATAACTATTTGCTATATCAAAAACCAATAATCTTATAAGAAATTTTAATGTTCAATGCCAAGCAACTCCAAGCTAATCCTGTATTAGTATTACTTCTCATATGTCTTAGTATCTAGATTATATAAAAAAGTATTGAGTTTAAAAATCTAATGTTTTAGTTTTAGACCATAACTATATATTTTTACATTTTTTTTTTTTTGTGAAATATGTAGGTGAAACACTCAACTCAAGGCAATCAAAGTAAACATGAAATAATATGCTTGAATAAGTTGTATGAAAAGCTTTAGTAATGGTATAAAGTTGAATAGTGAAAAGCACACACAAAGAAATATTGCAAATTAATATAGGGGAAATTTGTCTTTGTTTGTTAAAAATTGTGCTTTTGTTTATAATATTCTTTAGACTTGTGTTCACTTAATGTGGGTGTTTGGGATTGTTTATTTTGAGTTGCTTTTAAGTTTTTGAGAATGCATTTCACTGGTTTGAAAAGAAGAAAAAGAAAAGTTCGATGGTTGTAGTATTTTAAAATAGGAGATGGAAAAGAGGAAAAGGAAAAGCAAACTGAAACACCATGAATATACATTGTCTTTGTTTGTTACCTTAGCGTAATCCGTCCAATGGAGGGGTATTAAACTAGTTTATCTTATTTGCACCTTCTAAAATAATAAAGAACAATATAAAGTATCTTTCGTAAATGGTATTACTATTAGAGCTTTTAAATTCGTGTTGAAATCGCCCTCTTCTTCATATTAAGGTTCTTCCCCATTCTATCGTTCCCGACATACAACGTGATAAATCGTATTCTCATTTGTTAAAAAAAACATTAATCAAAGGGAGATGGTTCTACCCTTTTAGTCACTTTGGCGGTGTGCTTGTTGCATTAGGTCATCCGTAGTTATAAAGCCTCTTTGTGGGAGTTATGTGACACGTGTCGTGCCACGTCACACAGGGGTTTTATGGGGTGTTATGTCACTTAAGGCCGTAGTCATAAAACCCCTAACTCATCATTACTCAATAAATTAATAGTCTATCATCAAACGCCCGTTCGCGGCTTCACGATCGCGCAAGATATAGGTGCGCCTCAAAATGGGCCGTGGAGGAGGAGTAGGCCGAACGTGCTCCGTTGCTTGTATCACGAGAGTGCATGCACTCGTAACCGCTTCTTCCTCCTCCGCGTTTTCTTCGGGTGAAAAAAATCTTCGGTAAATATCGGTGAACGATTCTTCCGATGGGGAACCAATTTTTTTTTTAGAATAGGGTGGGAGTAGTTTCTACACTTTTATAAAAAAAACATAGAGAAGAATGGAATGAGATGTGATGAACTGTATAAAAAAAAGAGATCTGAGAGGTATTTATAGATCGGAAATTGAATTTTTTTTTCTTAAATCTGACCGTTCAACGGTCATAATTTGAAAACAAAACATCAATAGCGCCGCGAAGGTGCGCTGCCATCTCTTTTTTGCCCGATAAAGCCCCTCGTCGCGGTGTTGAGGGCGCCATTGGGCGCTATGGGTGGCTTTTTGGGGCATATAGCGCCCCAATATAGGGGACCTTAGGGGGTGCAATCAGTTGGTGGTAAGACCCCTTCATGGATGTATTAGCTGCAAGACAAACCGATGGACAACAGTAGCTCAAACTAAATAAACAAATTAATCATGAGTTTAGAGTTAACTGCCATTTCAGTCCCTGTGGTTTGGTCACTTTGGCTATTTCCATCCAAATTTCAAAAATGCGCCATTTTCCTCCCTGACATACTGGAAAGGTGCCATTTCAGTCCAAATTCTCATAACCCAGTTAAAGTCAGTTAGGTGAGTATATTTAATGAAGGGTATTTTAGTCCTTTTATAATTATTTTGTTTTCCCTTTATGTTTTTATTAACCAAAACTCCCCTCCCCTGTATAAAACCCCCTTTTTCCCTCCATTCTCATAACAGACTAACCCTAAATCCCAAATTCACCCGTCGATTAACCCCTTTCCCTCAACAATCTGTGTACAATCAACGATCAACAACAATGGATCATGAAGACGAAAACGATCCAAACTGGAGGGTTCGAGGTGTTTACTCAAATTTCGACCCTAAAATCGCATATGGTAGGTTTACATTCGTCACTTTTTGGTTTTTGAATGATTGTTTTTCTTCATCATGTATAAATTAGGAGTAATGTTGGTTGTATAATCGTTTCAGAACACCAACCTGACATGTTCACAATGCAAGTTCACCATGGAGGTGAACTCACTCCGTTCCCAGATATAACATACGAGTGGGGGATAATCGAATATGTTGATAAGGTGAATGCGGACTATTTCTCGCGAGTAATCATCAATGACATGATGATGGAACTTGGTTATATGGAAGAGGATCTGGATCTTTTAAAATACTATTTTAGGATTCCAGGTGAAGATATGGATTTTGGGTTAAGGCCAATAGGTACAGATGCTGATATTCTTAGGTTGATTAAACAGGCAACAGAGACTAAGGTTATAGAGTTATATGTTGAAAAGGTTCAAAAAGTGGATTTAGGAGACTTGACACAGGAACCATTAAATGTGGTCTTTCCTAAACAACATCAACAGCCTCAAAATGATCCTGATTTAGGAGATCTAACACAGGAACCAGGTTGTGGTGGTGATCAAAATCCAGTAGGTGGTGATGAAATTCCAGTAGGTGGTGATGAAATTCCAGTAGGTGGTGTTGGTAGTCCAGGAGGTGGTGATGGTAGTCCAGGAGGTGGTGGTGATAGTGAAGGCAGTGGTGTTGATAGTGAGGGTAGTGGTGATGATAATGAGGGCAGTGGTGATCGTAGCAGTGGTAAGGTCCAGTCTGAGGGAAGTGATTCTGAAGACCCTGAGTTTATTCCTGATGATGAGGTTAGTGAAGAGGATAGTGAGGGTATGAATGAACATGCCAGCAATAAGAAGGCAAATGCCACCAAAAGTGAAGCTTACAAGAAGGTGCAGACAGAGGAGGATGTAGATGATCCTGAGTTGATTGTTGATAAGGATAACTTAGTCATAGACTATAATGATGACATGGATGAATTTAGGGCTGCTGTGGACTTTGACATTAGTGAAGATGAGAACATACAAGAAGACCATTTAAATGAGGATGATTTGGTAGATGTTCAAGTAGATATAGATAACTTTGATAGTCTGAGTGACCCGGATGATGAAACAAAACTGCAGAGGGCCATTAGGAGGATTAGGAGAAGCAGGAGGAAAAAGAAACCAACAAATGGTTGTCCCTTTTATGTAGGTCAACAGCTTTATGATAGGCAATCAATCAAAGATCTTGTGAAATGGTATGCAGTGGAATCTAAAAGGAAATTGTACATAATTAGGAATGATAAAAGAAGGTTCCGGGTTGTGTGCATGGGAAAGAATCCAAAGTTGAGCAGTAATGAAGGTGGTTGTGATAATGAGGGCAGTTTTGGAAATTCACATGATACACCTTTGAATGCAAACCCAGAAGTGGTTGGGGACCATAATGCAAACACAAATAACAATGGTGGGGCCCAGCAGTCTTGTTCTTCAAAAGAGCGTGAAAAGAAGCCAAAACCTCCAAGGAAAAAGATTCCTCCTCCCACATGCCCTTGGGTTTTGCACATCTCAAATCACTTCAAGAGCCGAGACACATGGGTGGTGAAGACTCTTATCAATGAACATGACTGCTTGCATACCAGGGATGTGGGCTTATGCAATATCTCTTTTTTGACCAAGGACGTGGAACCCATAATTTTGGTTAACCCTACCATTCCACTGGCTGCTCTTCAAGATCAACTCCAGAAGAAACTTCAGGTACAGATTACAATTAACCAAATTTCTAGAGCTAAGCATTTTGCAATGGAGAAGGTTCAAGGGGATTACAAAACTCAGTTTGGGTTACTTAGGGAATATGCTGAACAGTTAATGAAATCGAATCCAGGAACAACTGTTACCATGGATGTTGAACCATCTAGTTGTAAGGCCAAAAGTTCAACAAGGTAGTTTAGGAGGATTTATATTTGTTATGGTGCATTTAAGAAGGGTTTTAAGATAATTGGTAGAGACATTCTAGGGCTGGACGGATGCTTTATGAAGGGGCCCTACCCTGGCCAAATTTTAACAGCAGTGGGTGTTGATGGAAACAACGGGATTTATCCTGTTGCTTTTACTGTGATTGAGTCTGAAACTACAAAGACCTAGACCTGGTTTTAGAACAACTTGCTGTAGATCTGGAGCTGCCAAGAACTCCCAACTTCACCTTCATAAGCGACAGACAAAAGGTGCCATTGTGTTATGTATAACTTGTTTAAATGTATGCCTTAGTTGTTCAAGTGTGTTATGTATAATTTGTTTACATGTATGCCTTTGTTGTTCAAGTGTATTATGTATAACTTGTTTAAATGTATGCCTTTGTTGTTCAGGTTTGTTATGTATAACTGTCCATTCTGTATAGGGAATACTACCTGCTGTTAGCAAGGTTTTTCCTATGGCAGAGCATAGATACTGTATTCGGCATATACATGAAAATATGAAGGCTAATGCTAACTGGAGGAATGATAAGATAAAGGGTCTATTCTGGAATGCTGCTTCTGCAACAACAGTTCCTTGGTTTGATCATGCAATGCAAGATATCAAGATGGTAGATAAGAAGCTGCATGACTGGTTGAGACAGATCCCAATGAAACATTGGACCCGGTGTCAGTTTAGTGGTAAGGCTTAAGAATGTCATATATGTTAAGCCATTTACATAATTGTTTGTGGTTGCATAATAACTGATAGGTTTCCATTAAACAGGTAGGCCAAAGTGTGACATTCTTCTAAACAACATTTGTGAAGTCTTCAATAGGCAGTTGATACATGCTAGGGATAAACCAATCATTACCAGTCTAGAGTGCATCAGGGAATACCTAATGAAGAGGAATGTTGTTGTACACAAGCTGATTGCAAAGAGCAAAGGTCCTCTAACCCCCTATGCAACTGAAGTCCTAGACAAGATCAAACAAGAAGTTGTTGAGTACACTGTTATCTTTAACTCTATCTCCAAGTATCAAGTTAATGGGCCAAGAGACAACAAAGTAGTGAACTTGGTGGAGAAAAGTTGCACCTGCAGAAGATGGGACTTGACTGGCATCCCTTGCAAGCATGCAGTTGCTTGTATATGGAACTTGGCCCTACATGGCAAGGTTGATGGCGTATTGGAGAAGTGGTTTGATAAATCATACCGGATGCAGACTTGGAAGGATGTGTATTCCCATGTAATTGATCCAGTAGATGGTCAAGACTTATGGACACCTTCCACATGCCCTACTAAGCTGCTTCCACCAAAGCACCACAAGCAAATAGGCAGGCCAAAAAAGAAAAGGAAGAAATCTGCTGTGGAAATCAGTGAGTTGACTCAACAGATGGAATCCAGTGGCAAGATGTCAAGAAAGGGTGAAACTGTGGAATGCAGCAAGTGTAAAAGGAGGGGCCATAACAGGAGGAGTTGCAAGGGGACTGATGTTGAATAGGCATTGCTGGTGTTCAGTAGTTTGGTAGAAACATGTCCTGGTTATGTTGGTTGAAAATGTCTTTTGAATGTTTTGGTTAGCTGGTTGTTGTACACTGTTATGTAATTTGTCCAGGAACATGTCGGGTATGTTTGGCATGAAGCTTTTAGGAGCTTTTAGGAGCTTCAAGCTTTAAGCTTTTAAGAAAAAGCTCCTACTTAATAAAAAGTCTTGTTTGGTTGAAGGAGCTTTAAGCTTTTAGGTTAGGAGCTTGAAGCTTTTGGTTGAACGCTACTACTAGTAGCGTTTAGAAGGAGCTACAAGCTTTTAGAGAAAAATGACTATTTTAACCTCTCAAAATAAGAAACTTTTTAATGCACCAACTTTCTAAATTTTTAGTTATGTCTATTTTGGTAATTTTATACATTTTATTAAAAGCTCCAGCTACTCTACCAAACACCAAATATATCTAAAAAGCTACAGCTACTAGCTACCAGCTACAGCTACCAGCTTCCAGCCACCAGCTACCAGCTTACAGCTTTCAGCTACCAGCCACCAGCTACTTTTGCCAAACATACCCGTCATGTCTTTTGCTTATGTCTGTTGGTACACTACCTAATCTGTGTTTGGAACATGTCTTATGGGGTTATGTTTTATGTCAAGGTTATGTCTTTCTGTTATGAATTCTGGTAAACTATGTAATATGCTGGTTATGTCTTCTGTTATGAGTTATGGTCAATTATGAAAGCATATTACAATGTATCGGACAATATTCGCCAACTGCTATTGCATTAACGTCATAATATGTACATAATAACCCATTTTTACATCCACATTACATATCGAAGACACCACATTACATATCGAAGACACATACCAGCAAAACACAATTTATACCACTGCTTTAACATTAAACATTTCTGTGAAAAGCAACATATGAGATGAAAAAAACCCAGCTAAACATTAACATCATCTTCAATCTCGTGTACTTCACTGCCATTCCTAAAGCTTGTTCTTGATGTTGCCTAATTTCAGATGTCATCCTCAAAGCTTGTTCTTCATGGTCCCTAACTTGATAAGCCAAACCCGCAAAATGTCGAAATACTTCAACAGCCCTTTCACACGATGGACCCTCTGCCCAATCCACAAACCCGCAACCCCTATGTCGAGTAATGCAGTAGAAAAACTTCCTTCCAGGGTTTGCAGGGGTCCACAATGTCTTCACAATTGTTGGAGACCCACAATTAGCGCAAACGACCATCGTTGAGGGGATGGATTGCTTCAATTTTGGGGAAGAAATGGGAAATTAGGGTTAGGGTTCTAAACAAGTTGCAGGTGGGGGTTTTATACAGGGGAGAGGGGTTTTGGTTAATAAAAACATAAAGGGAAAACAAAATAATTATAAAAGGACTAAAATACCGTTCATTAAATATACTCACCTAACTGACTTTAACTGGGTTATGAGAATTTGGATTGGAATGGCACCTTTCCAGTATGTCAGGGAGGAAAATGACGCATTTTTGAAATTTGGACGGAAATGGCCAAAGTGACCAAACCACAGGGACTGGGACTGAAATGACAGTTAACTCGTTTAATTTGTCAACTTAAATCATATTAAACTGATGATTGATAAGGATTAACAACAACCGTTATTCAATTCCAAACACCCAGTAAATTGGTCCATGGATCACAACTTAATAATATTAACATATCCACTGATAGAGCCAAGTTCGAGATTGACGATCTCCCCAAATGAAACGAACAATAATAAATTAAACGCAAATAATTGCTTCAATTTTCTTCTTATATTATTCAACAAAAACCAAAGGCCTTAAATAGGCTTACAAGAAATAGACGTGCAGATGAACATGGGAAAGTGGAAAACATGCAAACATGGGTAAAAGATGCAAACTAGCAATCCTAACTTTCCTACTTTCGTGCATGAAATATTTGTAAATAAAACTGAAAATAGATAGTGGGTTTGAATTGACTTCTTCATCAATCCAACGAATAGGGTGGTGGGTTCAGGGACTTCAAATAACTAATTTTACATTCTTAAATGAGCTGAGGCAATCAGTTAAAACTGATGTTGAGTTGAGAGAAGCCTTGAGAATTGAAAGTGCCTGCATAATCATATAATAAGTGTCATCATACGCATAATCAATTAATTAGATGCCTTCCAAAATATATATTTATTATTATTATTATTATTATTATTATTATTATTATTATTATTATTATTATTATTATTATTATTATTATTATTCATAGTGTTCAGGATTGCTTATCCAAAACGTCTTATTTCACTAACTAGAAATAACAGTTTGACAAGCAAGCCCAAACACACTCATGGTCATTGTATACATACTTTATACCTACCTCTTGTTCACCAATGCTTACTTCCATAACCTCAATATCGCCAACAGGAATGCCAAGCGCCTTAAACTCTGAAATAGCAGATATTGATGGCGAGGCGGTTACCTTAAGGTCATCAAAAACTATGTAAGTAGCTTCTTCCTTAAGGAAGCTACCTTTCCTTGTAGTCCCCACGTAAATTGGCATAAGGTCAGTCACATGAAGATAAGTAGAAGCAAGCTTTGGTGAAAGTAACATGCTCTTGATTTCCTCAGATTTCAAGTACTCTCCATCTCCCAAACTTGAAATACTGTTATACAAGGTATCAATCCCCGTTGGAGATGAATTATCCATTGTTAAACGCTTTGCACACCCCAATGGGATTGATAGGAAGCTGAAGAGCATTTCCACGAAAAAGTTGTCTGCTTGTGCACATAACACTTTCTTCTTTGATTTATGTATCAGTAGTTTCACCGTCTGGCGTTCTGTAGAGTAACTTGACACTAATGGTAAATTACTTAATGTAGAAGTTTTGACGCACAATGAGCACGCACACACGCACGTACATGGCCGTTTAGTTTCCCCGAGAATCAAGTTTGTTAGAGGAGTATTTGTCATCAGTGACCACTTGAGTAGACTTGAAAACTGCAACAAATACATATTAAAATTTTAAAGCAACACAAACAAACATACCAATATAATCTCACTTATAAAATAGATGTTAGGGGTGTTCAAAAGAGTCCGAAATTAAATTTTCGGATACCTGATTTCACTATCCGAATCCATATCCGTATCAGAAATTTTGGATATCCGAATTTCGGATTAGAATTTTTGGATATCCGATCGGATATACCCAAATATCCAATTCTTTATTTATTTTTAGTTTTTTTATTATTTTTTAACATTCGAAGCTGGATATTTAGGATAGTTTCGGATAACTGAATATAAATTTTCGGATGTCGGATATTTTTCGATACTTAGGATAGTTTTAGATATTCGGATATCCGAAGTATCCGAAAATTTTTCAAATCACTATCCAAATCCGAATCTGAAAATTCGAATATCCGAAATTTAGTCGGATTTGTATATTGGATAGTTTGGATCGGATTTTCGTGTATTGATATTTTTGAACACCCCTAGCTAGTGGGGCCTAGGGAGGGTGAACCATAAACCTCCTTTTTAGGATAACTCACCCGTTAAACATGTTAGAGCAACCATTTTACCAAAATAAACGGTGACTTTAAGCCCTCTTTTATCCATTCCCACCAATAAAAGTTGGGCCAATAGAACAACGTGGCATGTGCAAGCTGGCTACACCAGAGTCTTCGAATACCTTGGTCAGTTACCCAAAGCGGCACAAAATTATAATATCTAGTTTGCACATGTGGCATTGTTTCATTGGCCCTCTTCAGACTTAGTCGGCCAAGGTATCCGTTGGCTCTAATGTAGCCATCTTGCACATGTGGTTTTCCTTTATTTCTGGCCGGCTCCAGAGATAACACCTTAGTCATTAAAATGAGGTTAACATGTTTGTTGTATTGATTTCTTTCAGGTATATTATACAAAAGTTTAGAACGATAATTTTTTTACAAAGGTTATTAGAAAATACGTGGTTTGTACCTCTTTGAAACCGAAATCAATGGTTCTCTCATCTAGAGAATTAATGTGTTCGACCCCAAGAAACTTAAGGAGGCTGATGCTTGTGTCGAGCATGAAAGGTACTAGATTAAGATCATCAGTGATAATGAAAGATGTTCTTTTCTTGAAGAAAACCAAATTGTCATGATTGTCACTGACCCTTGCACCAACAGGTTTGATGTTGTTTAGATCTATTTTCAGCTTCTGGCAAAGGGAAAGCGAAGAATTCCATGGGTTAACAAGAGCGTTTTTGCTTGCTTCGTTAGAGAAGTGCTTATAATCTAGAATTTCAACGCTTTCATATAGAGAATCCAAGCTTCCAACTTTTGTATCCATTGTGGCTTGATGCTTGCTTGAGATTCTTGCAATTGTTCCAAGAGGCAAAGTGAGAAAACTAAATAGGATTTCAACAAAGTCTTGTTCTGCTTCTGCAAACATCACTTTCTTTTTCTTCTTGTCCACAAATACTTTTAGGTGAACCGGCTTGCTTCCCATCGTATCGATCTGATCGAACTAACAAGTAACAACAATCACAGAAATTATAACTTATAACGTGTGTGGTCTAATAACATTGAATATAGTCTTGAATCAAATCATAGAAACTAAACCCTAATGTTGATAAAAGGTTTGGTCGGACATAACCGCCAAATCAATCAACGTGCATACAATACAAAACATTAAACTTTAAAACTTACGAAACAAAAAAAAAAAAAGTATTTACCGTCTTGAATCAAGAAAATCTGATGCAGCCGTCAAAAAAAGTCCGTCAAAAGTTGTGATTATATATAGGTCAACATGTCTTTTAAATCCACAAATATTCAACACTACCATGGGCCCATGCAACACATAAGATAAGCCCTCAATCTAATATTTTAAACCTTCCTTGCAATTATTCTCAAGCCATTTGTGTTGTTAACAAATAAACGACCCAAAATAATATCTTTTAATTGTAGCCCACCATCAACATGTGTTGTGACCAACAAAGTTGTATACCCGTCCACTGGACAGGCATGTTAATGATGTGATGACATAAATACATCTTTGCATTCTAAACAAAAACGCTATAGTTGGATATTTCGCTCGTAGTGTTAAGTTTACCAAAAACTTTCAGAAATAAATGTAGCGTAAAATATTGGATATTTAAGAGTCCAACCTCCATCGATTTAGATTTTGAGAGTTCAGCCCCATTGAGTTTTCTTTCAAGCTCCGCCACTGATTAAATTAAATATGTTGTAATTATCCTTACCACAATTGTATGACATAACGTGGTTACCTTCCTTTTGTATTTATCAAATTTGCACCTTGTAACATAATGATCAATAATATACAATATCTTACGTAACTAAGTGGTATTAGAGCTTTTAAATTCGAGTTGAAATCACCCTCTTCTTCATATTAGGGTTCTTCCCCATTCTATCGTTTACAAGGTGATAAATCGTATTCTCATTTGTTACAAAAGAACATTAATCAAAGGGGCATGGTT
Source organism: Helianthus annuus (assembly GCF_002127325.2). NCBI lineage: Eukaryota > Viridiplantae > Streptophyta > Magnoliopsida > Asterales > Asteraceae > Helianthus > Helianthus annuus. Next base: position 41,221,542 of record NC_035442.2, read on the forward strand.
CTACTCTTTTAGCCACTTTGGTCGTTTACAAGCTCGGTGTGGTTGTTGCATTAGTGGGTGCCATCAGTTGGTGGTAAGACCACCCTCATGGATGTATTAGCTGCAAGACAAACCGATGGACAACAGTAGCTCAAACTAAAAAAACAAATTAATCATGGTTCTAATTTATCAACTTAAATCATATTAAACTAATGATTGATAAGGATCAACAACCGTTATTCCAAACACGCAGTTATATGGTCCATGGATCACAACTTAATATTGTTAACATATCCACCGATAAACCAGATTAAGGCTTCAAATAAGTGAATTTACATTCTTAAATGAGCTGAGGCAATCAGTTAAAACTGATGTTGACTTGAGAGAAGCCTTGAGAATTGAAAGTGCCTGCATAATCATATAATAAGTGTCATCATACGCACAAATAATTAGATGCCTTCCAAAATATATATTTCTTATTATTAATAGTGTTCAGGATTGCTTATCCAAAACGTCTTATTTCACTAACTAGAAATAAGAGTTTAACAAGCAAGCCCAAACACACTCATAGTCATTGTATATATACTTTATACCTACCTCTTGTTCACCAATGCTTACTTCCATAACCTCAATATCCTCAACAGGAATGATGCCAAGCGCCTTAATAAACTCTGAAATAGCAGATATTGATGGCGAGGCAGTAACATTAGGAATGCCAAGCGCCTTAATAAACTCTGAAATAGCAGATATTGATGGCGAGGCGGTAACCTTAAGGTCATCAAAAACTATGTAAGTAGATTGTTCCTTAAGGAAGCTACCTTTGCTTGTAGTCTGCTCGTAAATTGGCATAAGGTCAGTCACACGAAGATAACTAGATGCAAGCTTTGGCGAAAGTAGCATGTTCTTGATTTCCTCAGATTTCAAGTAATTTCCATCCCCCAAACTTGAAATACTGTTATACAAGGTATCAATCCCCGTTGGAGATGAATTATCCATTGTTAAACGCTTTGCGGAGCCCAATGGAATTGTCAGGAAGCTGAAGAGCATTTCCACAAAAAAGTTGTCTGCTTGTGCACATAACACTTTCTTCTTTGATTTATGTATCAATAGTTTCACCGTCTGGCGTTCTGTAGAGTTAGTTGACACTAATGGTAACTTACTTGATGTAGAAGTTTTGATGCGCTTACACGGCCGTTTAGTTTCCCCGAGAATCAAGTTTGTTAGAGGAGTATTTGTCATCAGTGACCACTTGAGTAGACTTGAAAACTGCAACAAATACATATTAAAATTCTAAAGCAATACAAACAAACATACCAATATAATCTCACTTGTAAAAAGATGTTACTAGCAGGGGTGTTCAAAACTGTCCGAATTTCGGATATCTGAAATTTTCGGATACCTGATTTTACTATCAAATCCATATCCGTATTAGAAACTCGGATATCCGAATTTTGGATCCGAATTTTCGGATATCCGATCGTATAGTGAATCGGATATCCAAATATCCAATTTTTTATTTAAGTTTTGGTTTTTTTATTATTTTTTAACATTCGAAGCCGGATATTTAGGATAGTTTCGGATACCCGAATATAAATTTTCGGATATTTTTGTCGGGTATTTTTCGATACTTCGGATATTTTCAGATATTCAGATATCCGAAGTATCCGAAAAGTTTTAAAATCACTATGCAAATCCGAATCCGAAAATTCAGATATCTAGATATCTGAAATTTCGTCGGATTCGGATATTGGATAGTTTGGATCGGATTTTCGTATATTGATATTTTTGAACACCCCTATAGCTAGTAGGGCTTAGGGAGGGTGAACCATAAACCTCCTTTTTAGGATAACTCACCCGTTAAACATGTTAGAGCAAACATTTTACCAAAATAAACGGTGACTTTAAGCCCACTTTTATCCACTCCCAACCTATAAAAGTCAATAGAACAACACGGCATGTGCAAACTGGCTACACCAGAGTCTTCGGATACCTTGGTCAGCTAACCCAAAGCGGCACATAAAATTATAATATCTGGCTTGCACATGTGGCATTGTTTCATTTGCCCACTTCTGACTTAGTCGGCCAAGGTATCTGTTGGCTCTAATGTAGCCATCTTGAACATGTGGTTTTCCTTTATTTCTGGCCGGCTCCAGAGATAACCCCTTAGTCGTTAAAATGTGGTAAACATGCTTGTTTTAGTGATTTCTTTAAGGTATATTATACAAAAGTTTAGAACGATAATTTTTTTTACAAAGGTTATTAGAAAATACGTGGTTTGTACCTCTTCGAAACCAAAATCCACGGTTCTCTCATCTAGAGAATTAATGTTTTCGACCCCAAGAAACTTAAGGAGGCTGATGCTTGTGCTGAGCATGAGAGGTACTATATTAAGATCATCAGTGATAATGAAAGATGTTCTTTTCTTGAAGAAAACCAAATTGTCATGACTGTGACTGACCCTCGCATGAACAGGTTTTATGTTGTTTAGATCTATTTTCAGCTTCTGGCAAAGGGAAAGGGAAGAATTCCATGGATTAACAAGAGCGTTTTTGTTTACGCCGTAAGAGAAATGCTTATAATCTAGAATTTCAACGCTTTCATATAGAGAATCCAAGCTTCCAGCTTTTGTATCCATTGTGGCTTGAGGCTTGCTTGAGATTCTTGCAATTGTTCCTAGAGGCAAAGTGAGAAAACTAAATAGGATTTCAACGAAGTCTTGTTCTGCTTCTGCAAACATCACTTTATTTTTCTTCTTGTCCACAAATACTTTTAGGTGAACCGGTTTGCTTCCCATAGTGTCGATCTGATCAAACTAACAAGTAACAACAACCACAGAGATTATAATTTATAACGTATGTGGTCTAAAAACATTGAATATCGTCTTGAATCAACTAAGTTTGAATCAAATCATAAAAACTAAACCCTAATATTGTAACAATGGTTTTAGTCGGACATAACCGCTAAATCAATCAACGTGAGTACAAAACAAGACATTAAACTTTAAAAACTTACTAAACAAAAAAGTATTGATAATCTTGAATCAACTAAGAAAACCCGATGCAGCCGTCAAAAGAAGTCCCTCAAAAGTTGTGATTAAATTTCCGTCAACATGTCTTTTATATCCTCCACAAATTTTCAACGATACGATGGGCCCAACACATACTCCCTCAATCTAATATTTTAAGCCTTCCTTGCAATTAATCTCAAGCCATTTGTGTTGTTAACAAATAAACGACCCAAAACAGTTTCTTTTAATTGTAGCCCACCATCAACATGTGTTGTGACCAACAAGTAGGGTTGTGCAGCGGTTCAGAACCGAACCGAACTGAATCGAACCGGAACCGTTTAATGTTAAAAATAAGAACCGGAACCAAATCGTATTTTAACGGTTCCGGTTTGATTTAGAACCGGATTAAACTGTTCTTGTGAAAACGGTTTTCGCTGAAATCGGTTGTTAATTAAATCCTAAAATTAACAATTCAATAAAAATCAATCCAACCATTCAAAACATATAAGTAAGAGTTGCAACATTCAAGTTCAAACCATCCAAAATAAAAGTAACAACAAAAAAAAATATTTTAAAACATAAAACAAACTCTAAATAAAACAATTCCAACCATTGGTGTTAACAATTAAAAGGAACATCTTCAAACTTCATTCGATTTTCATCCTCTCAATCTTCTCATAAACATCTACATAAGACTAAGTGTTATCAACTAAAAAAATAAACGAATAGAATTAACAAAATAATGATATTTACCTTTTGTGAACTCGTCGAATTTTTCACATTCCTCCTCCTCTTTGTATATACGTTTTCTCCCAGTTCGAATCCAATCTTGCGTGCATATTAATGCCTCAACAATAATAGGGGATAACGAACATTCTTTATGACTCAACTACCAGTCCTCCAATACTAAAAGTAGACTCGGAAGCTACAGTTGAGAAACTGGAACAGCTAAGATATCTAAAAAAAACTAATAAGTTAAATTCATCAAAATGTTTCCACCTTTGAGCTTCCTTTTCCTAGTTATCATTCTTATATTCCCTGTTTGCGTTTTATCGGTGGTTTCATTTTCCTTAGTCTCATCATTAGAAACATTTTCTGTATGATCCATTTATTGTACAAACCTGCAACTAATATGCAACACAATCAGTTTGTAATGTTTCAATAATGTATACTAAATGCATCTTTTGATTCTGCACTAATCTTTTTCTATGGCCCCACTAACTAATCTTTTCTTGTTGCTTTATAAATAACTAAACGAAACTATATTTTTATACATATTCATATTAATTTTCGAACACCCTATTTCTTTATAGATCACCAAACAAACTATATTAAGAACTCGAACCGGAACCTATTTATAAAGATACGGTTCGGATCTAGCGGTTCCGGATCGGTTCTCCGGTTCTAGCGGTTCGGAACCGTAAACTGCTCAGCCCTACCAACAAGAATTAAGCCGGGCATCTTTGCATTCTAAACAAAAACATTATGGTTGGTTTAAGTTTCAAACATACAAGTATCCAGTTACATTAAAACCCTTGATCACAGTTAGCAAAGAAAGTAACATATGAAGTTTATGGCATTAACCACTGGGACGGTGACTCGAGTGGGGTATGTCCGCTAAACTGATCATAAGCAACACATGTAAAGCTCGCAATATCATCCATCTAAGCATTATAAGTTTCATCATAATTGAATAAGAGTTTTTTATATAAGACGATAGATATAATCTTTTAATCTCATAAGCTTGAAATAG